>NC_066533.1:8066563-8206563 GCF_024679095.1 Eriocheir sinensis
CACGTGTCTAAAGTGTTAATTGTGTGTGTGTGTAAGAAAACAGGATTAAACTGATGCAAACCCTTTTAGAGTTGTCAGCCCAGAGCCAGGAGGAAGTTATGAAGAACAGGTCAAAGCGGCAGGCTGCTCGTGTTTATAGGGTGTAAATGTAAACAGGATAAAAGGTTTCTGATTCTTTTAGTGAACATGGCTCAGAGACAACATACGATCATGCCTGAGAGGATTGGGGAGTTCAACATCTCATTGGCTGTTCGTGTTGACCAAAGAGAGACAAAATAGAAAATATGGATGAATGGAAACGAATATTCTTTTTTATGATGACTATTTCTTAATCTAATACCGTGGTTGAGTTAATGGAATGGACAGAGAGAGGCGACGATTAATACGAGGTGATGGGATGTGAAAAATTTATATCAATTTAGAAAAGGGTAATAAAAATGAAGTGACGGAGAAATAGAGAAAAATAAATATAAAATAAAAATGGAACTGTGAAATGACAAACAGTGATGACAAACTTTGCTAATTCCTTTTGTAAATAACTGTACATACAACCCTTCCTGACCCTCCTACCCCCTCGCCCCCCAATACCAGAAACCTGACACCATAGCCGACAGACGATGTGTATTTGTTCAATTTGTAAATGTAAACGAATGTGCAGCGCCTGAACACACACACACACACACACACACACACACACACACACACACACACACGCAGCTAAACAGCATTCATAAACAAAGAAACACACACACACACACACACACACACACACACACACACACACACACACACACACACACACACACACACACGTACACAGGCAAGCAGGCAGGCAGCATTCACACATTCCCTTTGTAGTTCGTGAATAAACTCCTTTACAATTTTCTTTACAACCCTCGCCGGCTGCTGAGACAAAAGGCGGCTAAAGAGAGACTGTCATCCACCCGCCTGATAAAATCTCCCGAGCTTTATTAAGTTTCCTCCTTTTTAACGGGTTTTCGGGGAGTCTGGCGAGCTGGGATCAACGCGAAGTTTATGTGGGTGCTTATTTTTGTGTTGTTTATTCTGCACATATATGTTTTGGTTTTATGGTTCCTATTATAATTAGATCCTGGTTTTGTGTTGCAGTGTTTGTGTTTATGTGGGTTTGCTTCCTTTGTTTATCTTCTAGCTTCCATTTTTTTACCTCCCGTTTCTTTAATATTTTTTGAACTTTTTTCATCGCTCCGTTCTTGTTCCTCCATATTACTTCCTTCCTTCCTTCCTTTCCTCTATTACCCTCTTTCTTCCTCCTTTCATCCATTACTCCTTTCAGTCGTCTTTTCCTCATTCTTCATTTCCCTTTTCCATCTCTTCGTTCCCTTTCTTTCTACTTTCTTATTTTCTTCATCCCCTAAACTTTTCCCTCATTATTTTTTTCATTAACTTATTTTTCCTTAATATCTACCAACCTCTTTCCCCTTCTTTTCCTTTCCTCCATCCCTCCCCAATCCTTCCCTTTCTTCTACCCCCTAATTATCCCTCCCTTATTCCTCTCCCTTTCACCCATAATGCCCATTTTACTTCTATTTCACATCACCCAGTCTCCAATATCTACCTCTCACGCTCTTTTCCTTCCCTCTCTTTTACCCTTCCTCCGCCGTTTCCTCTTCTCCTTTGTATCCAGTAATGCCCTTTTCACTCCCTTTATCCATGATCCTACTTCGCTTTAACTTCTATCTCTTCTTCCCCTTTCTTCCGTCTCGCTCTCTTTTCCCTTCTTTCTCTTTCTCCCCCTTCTCCTTCCCTCTCTTTTACTGTCACTCCACCCCATTTCTCAGTTTCCTCTCTCTTCCCTTCTTTCCTTCCGTCTCTCCTCTCTCTCCCTCCCTCTCCTTTAGCCTCCCTCCGCCCCTCCTCCCATGTGTCCAGCAGGCGGCAGCGTGGGCACAAGCTTCCGTGTCAGGGCCTCGTCTCTCAGTGGCTTCAGCAGACCGTGTTTGTCCTGTGCTGAGTGTTCTGTTTTTCTTTTTAACGTTTTCTCTCCCCCTTTCCTCCCTTCCTTTGTTCCCACTCCCTCTGTTCGCTCCCTCCGTTCCTCTCTACTTTCTTTCGCTCTGTTCCTTCCATCTCTCCTTTCCTCCTTTTCTCCCTCCCATCCGGTTTTTTCCTCCTTTCCGCTACTCCCTCTTTTATGGGTTCCTATTTCCATGTCTGTCTGTCTCTCTCTCTCTCTTTCCTTTCTCCTTTCCCACCTTCAATTCCCGTCCTTTCATCCCTCAATCCTTATCCTGTCCCATCCTTCATTATTTCCTATTTTTCTCTTCGTTGGTGTCATTTTTTATCCCTTCTGTCGTATTTTCTCCATTTCCAGTTACATTTCCATCGTTCTTCCATTCCTGCCTTCTTCCTTTCCTCCATCCCTTCACCGTTGTTACCTTCTATTCTTCCTGTTCTCTTTACCACTTTTCTTTCTTTCCAACCCTCCTCCTCCTGTCTTACCTTCCCCCGTCCTGCCAGACATTCTCCTCCCTTCGCTTCTTTCAACTCTCTCCTCCTGCACACGCTACTCTACCCTCCTCTCTCCCTTCCTCCCTCTCTCTCTCTCTCTCTTCCCTCTCTCCCTCCCTTCCCACACTTCAGGAGCATAAAAATAAGAATAAGTCTGCTAGTTTTCTCCCCTGGCTGGACGCATCCACGCTTATCTCCTTACCTGGACTCCGCGTGGCGTTTTTTTACTTGTCTTACTTTATACATTTCTGTTCATACAAAAAAGTCTTAGTGGTTCTAATCGTGCCATTCGGTCATTGTTATAGGTGATATTTCCACGATGCTGTGTGCTATTTTTCAACACTAAATGGGTATCTTTTTCAATTATTTCAGAAGTGTTTTTAAATTTACTCAGTGTAACAGTATATCGCCATGTTTTTTTTCTTTAGCTCCTGTACCACACTTGTTATTTTCCTACTACAATTTCACCGCACTTTTCAAATGTTTTTATTTATTTAATATCGCACACGCACACACGCCAGCACACACACACACACACACACACACACACACACACACACACACACACACACACACACGCGCGCGCGCTTCAAGTTGCTTCCCTCGTCTATTTCTATTAGTTATTGTGGTGTATTTTCGTTTGCTGTTTCATTACATTTATACAGTAATTTATACAGTAATTTATACCGTAACTGAAAAGACATATATAAGTACACAAAACCAATACATACAACCCTTTTACCGATTATCCCCGAAATATCCACAGCCAGTTCATTTCCCAGACTCTGCAGAGAAATAACAAACCAAAATGTAAAGCTGAACACGCTCGCAACGGCCGGCGATGCATCTTGTTGCGTGTGACGTCACCCCCACAATGCCGGCAACAGAGAGCGCCGCCGCATCACTTTGGGTGCGGCGGGACGTTACCTTTTTCTTGTGTAGTTTTCATTTCCAGGAAGAGTCTAAACCGAACGTCCTGGACAGCGATTTTGCGTGGGTCTGTATTTATTTTTCTTCCCAGTCCCCGGCGACGCGTGGGCACGGCGCTTCGATATTTTATGCTCCGTTCTTGTTCCCTTCAACAATAGGCCCCGCCCACCACACTCCGACGCCCAACAATATCATTTAAACTTTCCTATCATGACCCCAATAAGACTGAACCTTCCCCCGCAGTAACCAATCACAGGCAGCCAGAGTTCGAGAGGGGGCGTGGCTTGCTCGTGGATGGGCCAATCATGTACACTTAAAGAGGAAGGGGGAGGGGCTTATGCGCCAAGTTAACGTGAGGAGTCTAGGGATGTTTTCGTCTCGTGTTCGTTGGTTCTTGTAGAGTCGCCGTGCGTGGACAATGTATGTATGTATGTATGTACGTCAACACCACGCTTGGGACTGTATCTGTTTCAATAAAAAAGTTTATATGGTATACGTAAGCAGTTCTCTGTTGTCTATTTTACCTTTGGAGCTTTTACGACGGTAAGTGGTGTTGAGTGGACATTTGTCTATCTCCGTGAAACATTTGTTTTAATTTAGTTGTTTCATTATAATTATTTTACATGTAGCCGGTGTCATATTATCGTATAACTAGACATGCATAAAAAGTAATCTTTACAAAATTGTACATTATTTCGTAATATCTAAGAACAATTTGGAGTTACTTGTAAGTCTAATTTTGTTGTTAACGATTTTTCCAAGCTTTTCACATATTTTTGTATCTTTTTCTATCGTATTATTTTGTAGCTATCTTTCCTCTTTACTCTAAAAAAAAAAAATGTCAGGTTTTATACATTTTTTTCAATATCTGCCCCAGTAACAAAATTTCAGAGCCCACAACTAATCTTTATCATCAGCGCTAGATTTAAGTTTTCCTTGAAAAACAATCGTTCAGCACACAAAAATACTACAGACTATCAAAAAGAAGTGTTCTCCATCACCAGCAGGATATCATAACGAAAAATGGAATAGCACAGCAACGGGATCACAAAACAGAACAGAACATCAAAAAGCTACCGATACAGCACACACGGCAAGGAATGGTAAAGCAATACGTATGTTCAGGAGTTTTCCTGGAATGGTTGATCCGTAGGGCGTTCGTTTCAGTCTAAAAAGTAACAATGAAAAGAAAATACTGTTCGATGAAAACCAGATGTTTGGAAACGCTCGCATATGCAGGGTCTCTCTCGTTGAATTGTCTCTAGGTTGTTTCCTATTTGCATTTTCTTGCAAACTTTCTTTCCTCACGAGCTGAACGATAGCCGGGAGGTGGAAAGACTCTGATGGGGGCCACTTCGAAGAGAGAGAGAGAGAGAGAGAGAGAGAGAGAGAGAGAGAGAGAGAGAGAGAGAGAGAGAGAGAGAGAGAGAGAGAGAGAGAGAGAGAGAGAGAGAGAGAGAGAGATAGAGAGAGAGAGAGAGAGAGAGAGAGAGAGAGAGAGAGAGAGAGAGAGAGAGAGAGAGAGAGAGAGAGAGAGAGAGAGAGAGAGAGAGAGAGAGAGAGAGAGAGAGAGAGAGAGAGAGAGAGAGAGAGAGAGAGAGAGAGAGAGAGAGAGACTCCCAACCGAACCTCCAGTGTATTGTACTTTCTTTTGCGAGGATTCACTTTTACGCGCTGTACATTGGCGGCAGATAATGAGAAACAGGTAATGAAAGGGACGAACCTACCTGAAAAGAGGATATTCTGGCTTCTTTGCATTTTCCATTACTCGAGCTGAGAGCTGATAATGTGGATATGCCTAATACTCTCTCTCTCTCTACTTCTATCTGTATACCTCACTACCTATCTATCTCACTCTCTCTGTTCAAGTTTGGTAATAATATATATCTATTATCTACCTATCTATCTCTACCTATCTATTTATCTATCTATCTCTATGTATCCATCTATCCACACCTATCTATATTCCTCTCTATCTATCTATCACCCACTCTCCCTCCGTTCAAGCTGGGTAATAATACATGACCTATTCCATATTACTGGCCTTGGTCTGTGTCCTTAACCTCCTCATAAGTGATGTAAATGCAAACGTTCTCTTATCTTCCTGCGAGTCTTAAATTCATGAGAAAATATTCCCCTATTACTCTTGCAGAAAACGAGTATGCATCCACGCGGGGAGCTGCCGGTCCAATTATTTATAATGGAAAAATTACGCACACTCTTACTGGGAAAATTACAACCTTTATAAACCAATTTTCCGAGAACGTGATACAACTGAAAATTGAGAAGGCTAGTAATGAATATTCCCCAAACAAACACTGCTTTGATATATATAACTTTGACGGTATCGTTTAATTTAACATAATGTGCTTTGTGCTGCGGAAAAATACGAGACAGAGGATGAAATATTGGCTTTGTGGCACAGGAGCTCTCGTGAAATATTTCATTAAAACAACTACATGCGCCAATGGGAAAGTAAATGATGAAACTAAAGCATTTGGTAATAAGAGTATATGACTAGAGCAGCTGAACTACGGTGTGTCTGTGTGTCTGTGTGGACGTGAATGTGAAAGTTTTGTTTAATGCGATACATATTTTTTTACAGTAAAGGAAGCAGGTCAAGGGCAACAAATAATAACATTGAGAAAACCCCCCAGCCCGCTAATCACTGCCCTTGTAAAATTGAGATTAGAAGGGTGGCCAACAGAGAAGTCCATGTCGGTTCCTTTTGTTCGATTCGTTAAAGTTCATTTTGAGACATTCCCAGACATTTTACAAAGAAACCGAACCCCTTGGCAGCTCACAAAATGAATAATCGCAAAATAACTAATATCGCAACACAATAATCGTAACACATGTACAAGGAGCGAACCCTATCAGTCTTCCGGAAATTCTCTACTGGACGTTAACATGAAGTGCACAAAGGAGGAGTCTTAATAATCAATCACGAGAGAGAGAGAGAGAGAGAGAGAGAGAGAGAGAGAGAGAGAGAGAGAGAGAGAGAGAGAGAGAGAGAGAGAGAGAGAGAGAGAGAGAGAGAGAGAGAGAGAGAGAGAGAGAGAGAGAGAGAGAGAGAGAGAGAGAGAGAGAGAGAGAGAGAGAGAGAGAGAGAGAGAGAGAGAGAGAGAGAAAACAGAGACAGGCAGACAAAGACATAAATACACAGGCAGACACACATACAGGCATTGAGAGAGAGAAAGACAGAGCGACTAGAGATAGATCGATGGTTTTACACAAGCAAGGATAAATGTGGGGATGCAGGGACTCCGGTTCATTGCGCCGCGCCCATAAAAGAAAGCCAAAACAAAAACTGTTAATCTTCGTCGGCACAACTACTGAAAATTAATCTCTGAGAAAACTCCCCAAAGTTTTCAAGATAAATTTCGGCATCTCGAGGTATTTCTCCAGAGGCTGACACGTGCGGACAATTCCTTACCGTGATTCATCTGTATTTGTTATTTCATTTGTTCACTGTATTTGTTATTTGATTTATTGACACACACACACACACACACACACACACACACACACACACACACACACACACACACACACACACACACACCGGTATATTATAACTTTTTGCACCTAATTACTCTTCTCATTCTCAATTAACGTCACTTATTATTAATTATCGTGCTTCGTTTTTGGATTTAAGTTCATAAAACACCTTAAAACAAATTATGACGTTATTACATCCAGAACACTCTCTCTCTCTCAAATCATAGCCTCGAGTGCATAATAATATTTAAGCTCCTTCCTTGCTTCTTTCATGAATTATTCTTCTCATCTTTCTCACTTTCCTCCGCATCCTTCTCTTCCTCCTCTTCATCTTTTTCTCTTCCCCCCTCATCCTCCTCCTGCTTTTTTTTCCTTTCCTCTCCTCCTCTTCAGCTTTTTCATATTCCTCCTCCTTCTCTTCCTTCTCATTCTCCTCCTCCTTCTCTTCCTTCTCATTCTCCTCCTTCTCCTCCTCCTCCTCTTCCTCCTCCTCCAACTTCAAGAACACTTCGATATCCTCTTTATTCACTGATTCAAAGTCTTCCTCTCTCTCTGTGTGAGAGAGACAATCCTTCATTTCAATGTTTCTCTTTCTCTTTTCAACAGAGAGAGAGAGAGAGAGAGAGAGAGAGAGAGAGAGAGAGAGAGAGAGAGAGAGAGAGAGAGAGAGAGAGAGAGAGAGAGAGAGAGAGAGAGAGAGAGAGAGAGAGAGAGAGAATGGGTGGGGGGGTGGGGGTAACAGACAGACGCACAGAAAACCTTTTGTGCATGCTAGATTGAATGGTATATTTTTGGTTTAAGTTTTCTAGTCATTGTTTGGGATCGTGTGTGTGTGTGTGTGTGTGTGTGTGTGTGTGTGTGTGTGTGTGTGTGTGTGTGTGTGTGTGTGTGTGTGTGTGTGTGTGTGTGTGTGTGTGTGTGTGTGTGTGTGTGTGTGTGTGTGTTTGGGAGGGGGGGGGGGTAGGGGTGCCCTGTACTTCCTTTTCTCTTTCAACGTTTGTAATAAATATTTTCGACTGCTTTATCTCCTTTGAGCTTTGTACGTTCATTCATAACTTATTTTATACATGTATTGACTGTGCCCAACAATGCGGTGTAGTGCTTTTTCCACAGTGAAATATTTCTTACTCCTTCTGTTTCTCTGCATATTTATCTTCCCCTTTTGTTCCTCATTTGTTATTTTTTTTTTTTTTATCTTGAGTCGGTTCTTCCTTCCCTCTATGCTACATTTCGCCTTTCATGGCCAACAAAGTAATCAATATTTTCGAGTTTTATTTGTACGCATATTTTTTTCTTGTTAGCGGCGATCCTTCTATTAGTTGTACTTTGATCCTCAGATGCCGTTTGTAGCGCATCGTTCGTTTGGAAATTCTTCTCTTTTGATCTTTTCTTTTAGAGTATCGTTATTCATTTGCCTAGTTAGTCTTCTTCAATCTATGCTCCTTTTCATCGGTTTCTTTGATCTTTCTTTTATATCAATACCGACGCACACTTATGCCTGGGTTAGACACTTTCACTTCCTCGGCCATTCCCTTGAGATCAATTCCTCGTGCCTTCCCTTGAGCTCAATGCCCAGATTAAACACTTTTTTAGGCCGTTCCCTTGAGATCAAACACCAGATTACACACTTTTGCCCGGATTACACTTTTCTTCATCGTTCCCTTGAGATCAATGCCCAGATTACACACCTTTCTTCGGCCCCTCCCTTGAGATCAATTCCCAGATTACACTCGTTCCCTCGGCCCTTCCCTTCAGATCAGACCCAACACCACCAGCACGCCAGACACTGTTGCTCCTCCCTTCCCATGAATCACTCTTGCTTCACCAGATTGAAGGAAAGGGGAATTATATCATGGCGCCGCAAATACAGTATGGCTTCATCCAGCGTATTAGTTTTATCTGCTGGTAATAGTTTGGCACACATCCGCAAAGGAGGAAGTAATTGTATTTATAAGTAGTATATATAGGAAGAGTAAGGCAACGAATATGCTGTTGATTTAAACGGTGACATGATCGGTAATGGAGTTTTTTTGGATTACCGTTTAAAGTTATGCTAAAGAAGAGAGATCCAAGACTTTTAACTTCAATATTATATTTGTAGGAATTAAACTACAGTGATATTAAAATCTCTCTCTCTCTCTCTCTCCCATAAATTATTAGAAGTACAATAAAAAAGAAGCCATTTTTCATTCTCCTTCATTCACTTTTCATCAACAGAAAAAAAAGAGCAAAATCATCCATAAGAGAGAGATGAAAATGTAAATTATATCCGCGTGTTGACGTAAGTGTTGGAACGGTTTGTTTTTATCCCCATGAAAGTTAAGTTAAGGAGGATAATAAACATACAGATTTGGATAAGGAGTAAAAATGCGAATAAGGAGAAATGATAAAAAAAACGGTGGTACACAAGAATTAATGTGCACAAGTAAAAGAGTTTCCTTCGCTTTCCCCTCCTCAAAGAGTTAAGCGAAGGAGGATTGGTGAACGGACTTTGACGAAAAATTGGAAAGAGAAGAAAAATGGGAGTCTGGATAAAAAAGCGAGGGGAGAGTACAATGCCGAACAGCAGAACAAGGGAACAATGGTGGTCTCTCTCTTTTACTGTATCGATGAGAGAGAGAGAGAGAGAGAGAGAGAGAGAGAGAGAGAGAGAGAGAGAGAGAGAGAGAGAGAGAGAGAGAGAGAGAGAGAGAGAGAGAGAGAGAGAGAGAGAGAGAGAGAGAGAGAGAGAGAGAGAGAAGGCATAAAAGTTTACAACGAGTTTAGCAAGAAAATAAGAGAGAAATAAAGAACAGACCAGCAAACCGACTGAGAGACTGACCCACAAACACACACACACACACACACACACACACACACACACACAGTTGCTCCACTCCATGGCGCAACTGGTCGAGCGCTGCGCTGCCAGGCTTCATGATCTGACTGGGCGGCGGTTCGAGCCCGCTCAGGCCGGATTCTTTCCATTGACTAGGAGTGGTTACTGTCTCCCCTTGAGCAAGGGGGATGGGGTGTGTGGTGTGTGAGGTCCTGGCAGGACCCATGGATCGACGATAAAGAGCACTTGCTCATGTCGGGAGGGTGCTGGCGATTACGAGTCCAACACGTGATCAGGCCGTGGTGGTGAGTTATACACACACTTACACACATATACACACACACACACACACACACACACACACACACACACACACACACACACACCTCCCGTAAACTTTTTTCCTTGTTTTTTGGGGGAGGAAAACACGAAGGAACGAGCTGATTAGACGATTTACGAGGAAGAGGAAGAGGAGGAGGAAGAGAAGGAGGAGAGGAATGAATAAATAAGGAGAGAAGTTAATGGAAGAGAAAAGAAAGAGAAAGGGAAGTAAAGTGGGAGAGGAAGATGTCTGGAAAGGAGTAGAGAGGGGCAGAAAAAAAAGAGAAAGGAAGAGAATGAATGGGAGAAAGGAAGGCTTTAGACATGTGAAGAAAAGAGAGAATGGAGGAGGGAAGTGAAGGTAATATGAGGAGAGGAACGAAGAAGATATACAATGGCGGAGAAAAATAAATATGCAGAGAAGGAGCAACGAAAGAGGATTGGAGAAAGAGAGTTTGATAAAATAAATGAAGGGGGGCAGAGGAGAGAAGAGGGAAGAGGCATGAAATAAGAGAGATGAAAGGGAATTGGAGAGGAAGGGATAAAACGAGAATGAGGGGAGAAGTCAAGAAATGAGACGCTGAAGGAAAAATAAATCAAATACATAAAATTAAGAGAGGAGGAGAAGTTATTACAATTCCAAGACTTTTAACTTCAATATTATATTTGTCGGAATTAAATTACAGTGATATTAAACTCTCTCTCTCTCATAAATCATTAGAAGTGTAATATAAAAAAGAAGCCATTTTTCATTTTCATTCATTCACTTTTCATCAACCTTTCTCGTCATAAAAACCCTAAAAATACAGCAGCGTCTATGAAAGGAACAAAAATCACAAAACGAAATTCGTCTAAAAGCTTGAAAGGTGAGCGAAGTGAACGAAAAACGGCGAAACCAAAAAGTGAGTGTTATAAAAATGGAAAACAATGGATTGGGAAAAATGGACGATGGATGAAATTGTGCGTGAGAGTAACCACGACTTTGCCATCCTACTGCCAACAATACCATTACGGACCACCACCACAACCGCCACCACCACTACCACCACCGTCCCCACCACCACCACCGCCACCACAAGACCATCTCCAACACAAATATAATATCCAGCAGTAGCCCCACCATTAATACCACTATAGCAGATCCACCGATACCACCACCAACACCACCACCAACACCACTACAACCAACACTAATATACCAGCACCAACACCATCACAATCATCACCACCAGTACCACTATCATCACCACCACCACCACCATCACCACCATAACCAATATAACCGCCACCACCACCTACAATAAATCTCCATAAATAAAATAAAAATATGCGTCTTTTTTTCAATTATTATGCATTTTTAAAACTTTTACGACGACATAAATCTTCCATCCACGTCGTTAGCCGGATCGCAGAAAACTCTCGAGCACAATTTAGGCATCAACGTTTACTAGAAAAGGATAACAGAACACACATAAAAAAAAATAATAATTACTCTGAATCCAACGAGCCGAAAATCAAAGAGCCAGAATTGAGGCAAACAGAAAATCATAATCCACCGCAAAAATGTAACGTTCTGATTTTTTTATAGGTACGAAATTATGATATGAAAAAGAAAAAAAAAACGCTCTGTGAAATGTGGAGTGGGAGGGAATTATACGAAGGAAACAGACGGACTAGCGGACTTTTTGGAACTAAGATAACGACCAAAATTTCAATCCATCGCTGCTTGAAAAAAAAAATTGAATATTTAAAATAAACCTTGAGAATACAACGAATGGAAAATATAACTAAATAAAGTGTTCAGTTATCAATAAGGGAAAACGTCATATACTATAAGTCTTTAGGAATCAATTTTGATCTTCAGCCAAAGAAAAAGAGATTGAAAAAAATGACAAAAGAGTAAAGGAATCAAAGGAATACCAGCACTTCCATTTTCGATACCAAAACTGCGCCAGAAAACCGATACAGTATAGATTCCCAAGATGATGAACGAACGTTATTCAGGTATACGTTATAATTACCCCGACAAAGGATCATGAAAGTAAAAAAAGTAAAAAGGTACGTATTCGATGTGCCTCCCATCTTCCCCCAGCCCACCCCCTCCCCCAACACACACACACACACACACACACACACACACACACACACACACGAGAGGGAAACACAAAAGCCATTCACTGGACTTGAGTCGATTCAGATTAGAACGTGTTTGCGTTTCCCGAGTCAGCCATGGAGGAAGGGAGGGAAAGAGGGAATGGAGAGGGGAAGTGGAAGGGAGGGAGAGGGAGAAAGAGAAGGAAGGAAGGGATAGGAATGAGGGAGAGAAGGAGAAGGGAGAGACGGAGAGAGGAAAGGGATTGCAATGAAGGAGGAGGAAAGGAGAGAGGTAGGAAGGGAAGGGTAGGAATGAAGGAGAGGGTAAAAATTGGAGGAAGGAAGGGAAGGAGGGAAAGAGCGAATGAGGGAAGGAGGGAAGGAATGAGGGAAGGAACAGGGGAACGTGAAAGGCAGCCAGGCAAAAAAAATAGAACAATGGATTGGTGGAAATGGAAAATGGAAGCGGGAGAGGCAGGGCAGAGGGAAGAAAGGACAGAGGTTAAGAGGAAAATATAGAAAAAAAGGAGAATACAGAAAAGGAATGAGACAAAAGACGAAGGTGACTCAACAGAAACATATAAATAGTAATAATATATGAGAACTATACTTTTGCATTTCACCAATTCCAAGAAATAAGTGGAAAGGAAAATGTAGAAAAGAAAGAAAAAAGTGACAAAGGTGACCTGGAAATATAATACAGAATAGTATACGAGCTCTATACATTTGTATTTCACCAAGCGAAGGAAATATTTATGTTGATGACTCCGTAAATAAATAACAACATAAAGAGGTACTGCATTTAGAGTCCCGAAAATGAAATATATGAAGTGCTGTTGTAAATAAAGCATCATCACCCTGTATCGTATTGGACAGGAAGAAATTTAATGGGAAAATTCTATAAAAGGATTTATTTTTTTCGTGCAAAACATCAAAAGCGGAGTGCAGGATGAAGTTGGTTTGTCAGGTTTGACGAGCATTTGTGAATTGAAAATGAAAAAAATATAAAAAACGCTGAGGAAAGGCTAGCGGTGCTTTCAACGGTTACTTAGATAAAGAAAATATATAAGGATACACGTTTGAAAAATAGTCGTCTCATATATGTCACAAAGAATATACGTGAGAAGATGACAAAATCATACTAAATGCAAAGTATATGAAGGATACCTGAGCTTTGCCATTCTAAAGTGACTAAAGAATAAACACAAGAAAGCCTGATATGCCACTAACCCAAACTGTTTGGAAAAATAGAATAAGATTTTGTTTCTTTGACAGGTTATGTATGGCTAAACTAACCTAAATAAACAAATAAATGACAACCTGGTAAGCCTTTTAACCAATTATTATATCACAAAAAAATATCCGCAAAAAAGAATATATACCGTTGATTCGACACTTCCTGTTATAAACAACAACAACAACAAAAAAAAATACCATCAGCCTCACATACTTAAGAAATGAAGGAAATAAATTCACAGAGGCTGACAGACGGGAGGAGAAAACTTTGCACGCAGGAAAAAAAACAAGTCAGTGAAAAAATGCGGGACGTCACCTTGCCTGAAATAAAATAAAAACACGCTTTAACTTTTATCTAATCACCGCGGAGTGGAAACCTTCCCTCGACATACACGCTATTTTTTTTCTGGCAAATTCTGACGAAACAACTTTTATTGCATTTATATATAAGAGAGAGAGAGAGAGAGAGAGAGAGAGAGAGAGAGAGAGAGAGAGAGAGAGAGAGAGAGAGAGAGAGAGAGAGAGAGAGAGAGAGAGAGAGAGAGAGAGAGAGAGAGAGAGAGAGAGAGAGAGAGAGAGAGAGAGAGAGAGAGAGAGAGAGAGAGAGAGAGAGAGAGAGAGAGAGAGAGAGAGAGAGAGAGAGAGAGAGAGAGAGAGAGAGAGAGAGAGAGAGAGAGAGAGAGAGAGAGATATACCGACCGACAGACAGATAAACAGACAGACAGACACAGACAGAGATAGACACATAGACATACCGACCGACAGACAGATAAACAGACAGATAGACACACACTCACACAAGACAGACAGAAAGAGTCGGCCATCACACACATATATAAAAGATAAAAGACTGCAGGTATAGCTTCGACTGAACGGATTAAACACGAAAAAAAGAACCGTAAAACTCATTATGAACTGGATCGACGCTTAATTCCGCTGTTCACGCCGTCAGCGCCTCCGCCATCAACTGCTGAATAGGACGAACAGATTCACTTGACGATCGTGACGAAAGCCCTTAGGAAGAAATGGAAAAAAAAGAAGAAAAGAAAGGGGGGATAATGAGATACTACATTTGAGAGAATAAATAAATAAAATGTGAAAAGAGGAGGTGAGGAGGGGCAAAGAGGAGGGAAGGAGGGGCACAAAGAGATGTTAGATAAGAGAATAACGAAAAACAGAAATGTGGAAAAATGACTAGGAGAGGAGGGGGCAAGAGATGAGAGACACGCACATGAAAAATTGATAAAAAGGATAGGAACAAAAAAGCCATGATGAAACAGATAAAAAAGAGGAGAGAGAAAGCCTGAAGATAAAGGAGTTACAAAAATCAGATAAAAAGGATAGAAACCAGAGGAGTGATGAAAAACAGGAGAAAAATGAGGAAAGGAGAGGGACAACGAGATAGGAGAAAATGAATAACAAGAAATGAATAAATCGGATAGAAAAAATAAACGGATGATGAAAGCAGGTGAAAAAAGGAGGGAAGAGGGATGAAAGATAACAGGACATAAAAAAAGGAATAATAACAACATGGGATAATCAAGGAAATGGATGTGGAGCCAGAGGAAAAGAAGAAGAGGAGGAAGAAGAGAAATGAAAGAATACCAGGATGTGTTGTACAAGCAAATATTAGGAGAAAGTGCCTTTGGAAGATGAAGAAGAGAAGGGACAAGAAATATAGAAAAATAGAAGCTGTATGAGACCAAATACGAAGGAAGAACCGGAGAAGGAGGAGGAAACGAAAGAAAAGACCACAGAGAAAGAAATATTAGCAGTTATATGAGCCGAGGCAAATATGAAGAGCTGGAGGAGGAGGGAACATTATATATAAAAAAAAAAAATAAAAGAAGTCAGAAAGTTGAATAGCTAGAAACAAGAACGTATTAGATGGGAAAGAAGTAAACGACGGTAGAAAAAAAAGGGTCAGTGTTGATAGTATGACCAGGGAGACGAAGGAAAAGATAGTGGAAGGGCAAAGACGGATGCAAATATAGATGGAGAAAGAAGATGAAAGAGAAGTTCGAGGAAGGAATATGAGAAGATCATTGCAGCGATAAGGAGCAGCTGAGAAGACTGGAGGAGGAAACAGCTAAAGAGAAAGAGGAGAATATTCAGACACAGGGGAAAAGGAAAGAAGAAAAACAAGAACTACAACAAAACAACAATAAAAACAACGACAAGGAAATGAGGAAGGCGAAGACAAAGAAGAAGAAAAAAGGAGAAAAAGAACAAGAAGAACAAGAAGAAAATGAAGGAGAAGAGGCGAAGAACAAGAACAAAACAGTAAGAACAAGAACAAGATAGAGAAGAGAAATAAGAGAATAAAGAAAAAAGGAGAAAAGAAGAAAATTATAATGGAGAAGAAGACTAAGAAGACGAAGAAAACCAATAGACACCAATAAAAACAACTAAAGGGAGAAGACTAGGAGAGACACATTAAGGAGAGCAAAAAGATGCAGGAAAAAATAAGAGAAAAGAAAGACAAAGGAGGAAGAGAAGGATGAGGCTGAGAAGACAGAATAAAGAGTACAGAATAATAAATCAAGAAGAGAAGAAAAAAGAACGCAGTGGAATAAAGAGGAATAAAATGAACACTAAAAAACAGATCAGAAAGTAGAGAAAAAAGGAGTAGGTCAGTAGGATAAGGAGGACGATGAGCGCAAAGAGATAAAAGAAGGAAAAGGAGGAAAAAGAGGAGGAATAAGGAAAAAAAACAGGAAAAGAAGTATAAGAAGGATAAGAATAACATTAAAAAAACATGAAGAAGTGGAGAAGAAGGAACAGACGAAGGAGTAAAAGGAGACGAAGAGAACACCCGCGTCACACCAGAGTAGCGGCAATCAGGCATTCAACATCTGGCTCCGTGTCTCAGCCGGGCCGCGTCGGGGATGGCGTCCACCCGTCAGTGTTCAGAGTTTTAGCGACTTTTCCGAAGCAGTCTTTCCGTCTCGCTGGGGCCAAATGGATCCAGTTAAGCCGATAATGACGGACGGATTCACAGGAAGATGACCCATTTATCACTGCGGGGAATTACACTGAGACAGAGAAAGAGAATGAGAGGGAGAGAGTATGAAAGAAAGAGAAAAAGAGATAGAGTTCGGTAATCCTTAAACAATTTCTCTAAAAGGGACTTAAAACGAAAACAAAGATGTGCATTAAAATATAGCTAGATTGAAAAAAAAGTGTGTGTATTTGTGTGTTTGTGTGTGTGTGTGTGTGTGTGTGTGTGTGTGTGTGTGTGTGTGTGTGTGTGTGTGTGTGTGTGTGTGTGTGTGTGTGTGTGTGTGTGTGTGTGTGTGTGTGCGCGCTCGAGTGTGTGCGTGTGAGCGTTCAATTTAAATTCTGAGAGGCGAGATGTTAAATGTGGACATAAATATTTGCTGTGAGCGTGCCGGTGATCAAGTATCAATATTGATATTCATGTTATTGCATTAATTTGAAATCTTTCATGTCCCTTCCCTCCGTTCCTCCCTCTCCCCCCTCCATGTCCCTCATATATTAGATTTTTTTCATCCCCTTCACTCCTCGTTCCTTTGTGAGCCACTATACCCTTCGCTTCTACCCATCACCCTCCTTTCTCTCATACCACCCTCCTTACTATATTTTATTCCCCTTCCTCTCAACCCTTCCCCATACCACTCTCCTTCCTCTACTTTCTTCCCCTTACCCTTTACCAATCTCCTCCCTCCTCCTTCTTCTCCCTACCTTTAACCCTTCCCTTACACCACCCTTCTTCCTCTTCCCTCCCCCATTCTCCTTCCCCTTACTTCATCTCTATCGTATTCCCTCACCTTGTCTCATTTCCCGTGGTAATCACATCTTTCCTACCCTTCCTCCTTCATCTCCTCCTCTCCTCCTCCTCCCCTCACCTGGATCACCTGCCATGGCTTCCGTCACAGCGAACGCGGCGATCCATTAATCTGTTGAGTAATGTTCATCTTGAGTCATTGGGAGCTCGATCCCTTCCCACGCTCCTCGATTCCCTTCCCTTCCCTTCCTTGCCCTCCCCTTCAAAGGACTCAGCATTACCACACTATTTGCCTTCTCTCTCGTACTTAATGCCATGTAACCCTCCCTCTTCCACACTTTTTCTCTCCCTCAGCATCCCTCCCTTCCGCACCCTCACTTAACCCACTAAACACCTTGACGAGACTATAGAGAATATCATTTATACATTTCGGAGCCCAATCACGCACATTTGACGAGGCTTTCGCAGGAGCTCTGGGTTATTGCAGGGGTAGTTATATGGCCCTCTGGTAGTCTGATTATTTCTCTGTGCCATGAAGCTACAAATACACTCTTGATACGCGACTGATCTCCTCTTCAGCCTATAGAAACGGATGATGTGAAAGGCGGAAGCGTCTGCATATACTGACCTATATACACCACAACCAACGTGTTGATCTGACGCCCTTTCAGACGGAACGCATTGAGTTACCGGCGCCAACAACCAGGATATTGACCAACAAAGTGCTCCGGCCAGGGCGAGGCGGGCCGGCAGAGCACTCAGGGTAAGCCTCCGCCGGTAATGCAGCATCGGAAGCACTCGACTGGTGAGGCTGCGAGTGACTTGCCAATGATTACTCTATAGAGCTTCCCAGATGCTTCTCCTTATAGGCTCTCTTGGATGCGTGATTAGGTAAGGTAGGAAAAAGTGAGGATTCGGGGACAGAGTTTAGGAGAAGGCAAAGAGGAATGGGGGGAGGGAGAGAGCGTTAAAAGGAGTATGGAAGAGGAAAAAAGGAGGAAAGGGGGAGGGTAGAGAAGAGAAAGAAAGAGGTAGAGGAGAGAAAGATAAGGAGAGGGAGGGATAGTTAGAAGGAATATGAAATAGGAAAGCGAGGAAAAGTGGGAGGGAAGAAATTATTTGTGAAAGGAGTATAAGGAAATATTAAAGGAGAGCGGCAAGGTATAAGGTGTTACATCCTTTCGACAGAGAGGAGTGGATGGACGATATATAAAGAAAAGAGATAAAGGGAAGAGGAACAGATGTACTGATGTATTGTTAGATAAGTTTGTGGAGAGAGAATAAATAAATAAAAAAGAGTGAGGAGAGGGAGGAAGGGAGGCGCTGAACTTCTCAAAATTGCAGAGATCAGCATCAAACATTCTGAGCGGATGAAGAGAGCAGAGGGAGGGAGAGTAGAGGATGAAGTAGAGATTAGCTGATAAATATTTCAAAGCATTTTTCATATCAACACCAAAAGCACAGGAAGCTGACACTGATGCTAGAAGGGTAGAAGGAATATTTGAAAAGGTTAAACTGCACTGGTATGTAATGCAAAGGTTCTATATCAACACCATAAAATAAAAAATCAGATGGAGGGAGCGAGAGAGAAAAAAAAGAGAAAGTCTGGGCTGCTGTGTAATGCAAAGGTTATATTACTCTCATTGAAACCCAGATCTGATGCAGGGCAGGACGAAGTAAATAAGTAATGGAGAGGTGTAGGGAAGAGAACATGAAGGGAGGTAAGGGTGGGAAGGATGGGTAGGGCAGGCCAGGAAAAGGCTGGTCTGCAAAGGTTCTGTTTTTGTAATGGAAAAGTGCAGTGAAGGGATCATGATGGTATGTGAGGGACGAAGATAGGGAAGAGTAAGGTAGGAAAAGGTAGGGTAGGGAGGGTAGGAGTAAGTTAGGCTAGGTTAGGTTAGATTAGGTTTGGGTACGGTAGGGTAGGGTAGGGTAGGGTAGGGTAGGGTAGGAAAGGGTAGGGTAGGGTAGGGTAGGGTAGGGTAGAGACGGGTAGGTTAGGTTAGGGTAAGTTAGGTTAGAAGATCGCAAGGTAGGGTAGGGTAGAGTAGGATAGGGTAGATTAGGTTAGGTTTGATTAGTATAGGTTAGTCTAAGTTAGGGTAGGGTAGGGGAGAGTAGGGTAGAGTGAGGGAGGGAGGGAGGCTAAGGTAAGAAGGTTGGTCCGCAAATACTCTGTTTTGGAAAGTCCGTTAAATCCCTTTCCGTGTACCGACACATCACCAGCGACTCTCTCCTCCCCGCACGCATCACTAATGAAGGGCCAGGCAGGTGCACGGCCTGCATGATGGACGAGGCGCCTGTCACCGCTACGAGCCTCCTCCGCCGCCAGTACACACCAGCCCTGAATACTTCACTGCCGAGCAGTAAAACAAATAATAAAACAACCATATACGATAGCAATAACAACTACAACAACAACAATAACAACAGATTATTTGTACTATTACTACTACTACTATTATTACTCTTACTATTGCCATTACTATTACTATTACTATTACTACTACTAGTACTACTAGTACTAGTACTACTACTACTACTACTACTACTACTACTACTACTACTACTACTAATAATAATAATAATAATAATAATAATAATTGTGTACGAACATTCTCCAGCCACCAGTACAAGCCCTTCCTGAATATTTCATTGCGGAGCCGTGAAATTAATGATTTTTTTTTTACAGTAGAGGAAACAGTTCAAGGGCAAAAAAAAGAAAGAAAAAAAAAAAGGATACAATAATGAGAAAAAAAAGCTCGCTACTCACTGCTCCTACAAAAGTCAAGAGGAGTGGCCGAAATATAGGACAATTTCGGGAGGAGAGGTGTCTTGATACCCTCCTCTTGAAAGAGTTCAAGTCGTAAGCAGGAGGAAATGCAGATGAAGGAAGATTGTTCCAGAGTTTACCAGCGTTGAGGGATTTTAACGGTCACCCTTCTTGGCACAGGCTATATGAAGGCGTACTTCCAGCAGGAAGGAAAGGTAGTTGTTGACAGGCAGAGGCGAAAGAGTTTGACCAGGCAGGGTGTCAGCACGGAGGCACAGTCTTTAAGGACAAAAGGACGCACTCCATCGGGTCCATAACCCTTCCGAGAGTTGAGATATAATATATACGATAACACCGCCACCACCAACAAGAACAACAGCCTCAGTACTACCAGTACGACGAATAATAACAGTGTTGTCTCAATGGATATTCACGTACAAACGGTCCATGATATTTCCTGGTGTAAATAACTAAACAAGACTAAGAAATCATGGTCTTTGATTTTACATACGATGGCAACAACATCAACAATAACAAAATTAATACCACCACTATTTCGAATAACAATAGTTTTGTCTCAATGGATAACCAGTTTGAAAGGGTACACGATATTTTAAGGTGTTAATAACTACACAAGACTTTTGAAATGATGATCTTTGAATTTACACATACACATAACTTAGACAATTTATACATACACCTCCCCTCCCACCTCCCACTCCAACACACACACACACACACATACACACACACACATACACACACACACACACACGCACATTTTTGTGTATTTTCAGCCTTATGGTTGCCTACAAATGAATAAACCATTTATTATTATTATTATTATTATTATTATTATTATCATTATTGCACACACACACACACACACACACACACACACACACACACACACACATACACACACAGACAACCTTTCACCAGGCCACGGGATCGATGCAGCTTCACGTCTAAACTAAAGGCCACGTGATTATTCCCAGAGACGGGAGCTAAACAAGGCGTAGGGATTTTTTGTTTGGTTGTTCACTAGTCCAACCCACAACTCCCTTCTTCCCTTCAAAACTTCTGACAGACAACCTTTCATCTGACCACGGAGCGATACATATTCCCACCCAAGGCCACAAGTCACTGCCAGGAATAGGAACAACGGAGAACTTGTATTATAATGTTTCTCCATACGTTCAATTTTACATATTCTTTCGCAATGAGGACAAAGGGGCATCGACGGAGCACTCTTACGTCACTTCGTCGGCACCTTAGCTTTCACAGTTAACGCAAAACAAAAAATCACAAACAAGGCAAGGGAGTAGATTACTTTATGTATTTCATCATCATGGATAACGGATTAAGTTTTCATCGAAGCAACCAGCGCCTGACGAAGGTATACAGGCCCCAGCCTGCACCTCACGACGCCCCCAGGACCAAAGGGAAAAGACCTGACTGGATCATGTGTATGTACCTTAAAAATGAGCTGGATCAATTGAACAATTGACCCCCCAGACCGCTCTGGTGGGGCGATTCTTCAGTTGGGCAGAGTTGGGGGGGCAATTCTTCAGTTGATGACAGGACTACAGCGGGCTGCAAAAAACTCACCGGTAGACCTGACATCAGGGGATCAAAACCTCAGCAGTTGACCTGACCTCACCTTAACATTTCTGACTAACCTGACACACCTTATGATCAGGTTTAGCACCATTGGGTTCATGTATTCAGTCTGTTGTTCGACATGGCCCGTGACACATTCAGGTCTGTCGTGCTCCTTTTGCTGACTGAGGATCCTTTGTCTGTGATCAGTTAGCTTAAACAACATCGACTTTTAAGAAATGAAGTGAAGTGTGGTAATTGTGACAATGCGATGAACTGGACTAAACATGCCAAGTGTAGGGATGGTTATGCGTGGAGATGCCAAACGAAAGGCTGAGTTAAGTACAAATATACAACAGCGATAAGGACTGGATCATTTTTTGCCAACTCCAGTTTATCACTTCAGACCTGGATCCATGCATTGTATCTATGGAGTGAACGCATTGAAGAAAAAGAAGCATCCCGTCGATCAGGTGTTTCAGAGAAAACTATGGTCGACTGCTACAGTTTTTTTTCGAGAAGTGTGCAGCAGATACCTTTAGGCCAACCCCATCAAGCTTGGCGGTCCTGGGACAGTGGTAGAAGTGGATGGATCCTGCTTTTCTCATAAGCCCAAGCATCATCGGGGTCAGGGACCACACACCTCTATGTGGGTGTTTGGCATGGTCGACACCAGCACATCACCAGCGGTCGGCTACGTGAAAATCGTGGACGCAAGAGATGCTGCTACCCTTCTCCCTATCATCACACAGTGGTGCAACCAGGGTCCATCATTCATTCTGATGAATGGAGGGCATACCACAACATCCAGGGCCAGGGATTTGTGCACAGGACGGTCCATCATTCTCTAAACTTTGTTGATCCTCAAACTGGGGTTCACACTCAAACAATTGAGTCATATTGGAACAAACACAGGTCCCACCTCAAGACGATGAGGGGCTGCAGGCGAGACTTCCTTCACTCATATCTGCAGGAATTTATGTGGCGCGACCGATTTTTTACCAATGCCTTTGAAAGTCTGTATTCATATTTCCACTTAATACCCTATGTGAAAAATGCAAGAAGTAAAGTGCTCCACATATGCTGTGTATTCTCACACCCATCTAGTATACAATTACATAATAATAAAACTATTAGTTATAAATAATGCGATAAACAGAATATAAGATTATGCATAATAAATGGCATAAACCAAAAATAATACATTAATTTCCGATATTTCTAGATGGGGGGGAGATTCTTCAATTGGGAACTCTGTGGGCGATTCTTCAATTGGGAACTTTGGGGGCGATTCTTCAGTTGGGAACTCTGGGGGGCGATTCTTCAATTGGGAACTTTGGGGCGATTCTTCAGTTGGGAACTCTGGGGCGATTCTTCAATTGGGAACTCTGTGGGCGATTCTTCAATTGGGAACTCTGGGGGCGATTCTTCAATTGGGAACTCTGGGGGCGATTCTTCAATTGGGAACTCTGGGGGGCGATTCTTCAATTGGGAACTCTGGGGGGCGATTCTTCAATTGGGAACTCTGGGGGGCGATTCTTCAATTGGGAACTCTGGGGGGCGATTCTTCAGTTGGGAACTCTGGGGGGCGATTCTTCAATTGGGAACTTTGGGGGCGATTCTTCAGTTGGGAACTCTGGGGGGCGATTCTTCAATTGGGAACTCTGGGGGGCGATTCTTCAATTGGGAACTCTGGGGGGCGATTCTTCAATTGTGAACTCTGGGGGGCGATTCTTCAATTGGGAACTCTGGGGGGCGATTCTTCAATTGGGAACTCTGGGGGGCGATTCTTCAATTGGGAACTCTGGGGGGCGATTCTTCAGTTGGGAACTCTGGGGGGCGATTCTTCAGTTGGGAACTCTGGGGGGCGATTCTTCAATTGGGAACTCTGGGGGGCGATTCTTCAATTGGGAACTCTGGGGGGCGATTCTTCAATTGATCCAACGAGCTTGGTACTTTTTTTGTCTTCCTTACTAATTCCATACATAAGAAATTGTGTTATAAATTCTTAAGGTAATATTGATAGGACTAGTAAAAAAAAAAATCATTAACAATAACTTCTACAACACTACTATTGATACTTCTACTACTACTGCTGTCTCTACTTCTATAACAAATAATAACAATGACAATGAAAATAACAACAGCAACATTAATAACACTTTACCGCACCCATATACGGAGACACCTAAGCCATAAAGAAGCGTCCTAATCGCTCACATCTGCGTAAAGAAATCCCCCGAGAAGGAAGTAGCTTTGTGGAGGGAGGGAGGGAGGGAGGGAGGGAAGAATAGAAGGAGGCAGGGAAGGAGGGAAGGGGCAGGGTGAGCGATGAAGGGCCCTGACTGCTATACGACGACAGGGTTGGAAGGGGGAAGGGATGAATGAGGTGGAGGAGAAAGGGCAGGGGGAGGAGGAGGCAGGAGGGAGTAGAGGGCCTGAAAAGAGTGAGGAATGGAGGTCAGCACGCGAGGGGAAGGAAGGAAGGAAGAAAGGCGGGAAGGAGCAAGAGAGCGAAGGAAGAATGTGTGTAAAGTGCAATAAAAGAGGGTTGTCAAAAATAAGTTTAGCAGTAAAGTAAAAGGATTAAGGAACGGAGGATCTAAATAGACGTGAATTGTCTGCCGGAAGGACATGCGAAGGGTTGGGAAAACGGAGTCGGAAAGATGCAATCGCTGATAAGTGGAACGAGAAAAACAAGAGAATAAATGGCTAAAAATATGGAAAACAGCTTCACTTTACCGAGAGAGAAGAGAAGAGCAGAGCAGAGCAGAGTAGAGTAGAGTAAAGTAGAGTAGAGTAGAGTAGAGTAGAGTAAAGTAGAGTAGAGTAAGAGAGAGAGAGAGAGAGAGAGAGAGAGAGAGAGAGAGAGAGAGAGAGAGAGAGAGAGAGAGAGAGAGAGATGCGAAGAAGAGAATAACTGCACCATCACTTTATCCTTTTTTATCTTTTTTAACGCGTCTCATATTTATTGGTGTTTTTATTTCCATTTTTCTCTCGCTTTTGCTGTTTATTTATGGCTTTATCTCCCTCCCCTTTCCGTATCAGGATATAACTCTCTCTCTCTCTCTCTTGTGGAATGAACTTGGTCGGGCAGCGAGTTTATGAAGATAGTTGAAGTGGGAAAGTCAAGGCAGAAAAAATAGTAGAGAGAGAGAGAGAGAGAGAGAGAGAGAGAGAGAGAGAGAGAGAGAGAGAGAGAGAGAGAGAGAGAGAGAGAGAGAGAGAGAGAGAGAGAGAGAGAGAGAGAGAGAGAGAGAGAGAGAGAGAGAGAGAGAGAGAGAGAGAGAGAGAGAGAGAGAGAGAGAGAGAGAGAGAGAGAGAGAGAGAGAGAGAGAGAGAGAGAGAAATAAAAATGTGTTTGGTGCAATAAAGTACACACCACCACCACCACAACCACCACCACCACCACCACAATAATAACAACCGCTGCCAGGCCAAAGCACGTGCATGGTAAACGCATTATTAACATTTCAATCACTTCCACTCCTATACAATTAAAAACGTGAGCATTATTCTGTCATCACTTGATCAATGAACACTCGAAATGGTTATATTATGGAGCTATGGACGACGGCAACGCTGGTGATAATAATAATAATAATAATGATAATAATAATGATAATAATAATAATAACAATACGAGCACCAACCATTCTATCAATTAAAAATACAATCGCATCACAGAATATAAATGACATAAAACAATCCACAAGCCAATAAATGAAAGAGGTCCAGTCCTTCAGTTATTGGACTTCAAATATTCAGAACATAACTCCGCCGCAAAATAGCGTCCGAATAAATATGAAACACAGCAACGAATGTAACCCTGTATCACGTGACATAGGCGGCACAGAGAGAGAGAGAGAGAGAGAGAGAGAGAGAGAGAGAGAGAGAGAGAGAGAGAGAGAGAGAGAGAGAGAGAGAGAGAGAGAGAGAGAGAGAGAGAGAGAGAGAGAGAGAGAGAGAGAGAGAGAGAGAGAGAGAGAGAGAGAGAGAGAGAGAGACAGACAGATAGACAGACAAACACACACACACACACACACACACACACACACACACACACACACACACACACACACACACTTACTCAAAGGGAACGGATCAACAATATATATATAAAAAAATTAAATTAACAAAGAGCGAGGGTTAGAAATGAAACACAACACAACCCCATTTTCTTTTTTTCCTTTTTCAATATTTTTTATCATTTACGCTACCAGGAAAATGGAAATGCAGAGTCACTGAACTTCAAATAATGGTCAGTTAGCGTCGCGCGCGGTGGCATGACGTAAACAATATTGGTGGTTCTGCTTTCATTACATTTTTTTATTATTATTTTTTCGTTTTATTTCATTTCCGGTGACGCGGGATAATTATGTCTGAGTTGTGCGTGTGCGTGTGTGTGTGTGTGTGTGTGTGTGTGTCAGAACGTGAATATAAAAATGAGAAAGAAAATAAGAAAAGAAATGCAAATGATGATGATGAGCAGAAAAGGTACTGATGAAGGCAACCGAGTCCCGGTATCAAACAACAGCCACAAGCCAACAAAAGACGAATAAAAGAAAACACACAAAAACAGAACAAAACTCACGGGAAAACAGACGCTTGCTATTAATCTCCCTTTCAAATTTCCTGACATGATGTGAAGCGTGAAACTCAAGCTTGGAGCAGAGGGGAAGCCAAGCCGACCTACTGGACTTGTTGTTGTTGTTGTTGTTGTTTCCGCCACGTTGATTCCACCTTCACGTAAACACCAATATTTTCCACCCTTAAAATATTCCCCTCCAATCCACGAAGTCAAGACGAATGGAGATGGAAGAGGAGAGAGGGTCGAAGAGCATCAGAGAAGTTGAGGAGAGACGGAAGAGTGAAGATAAGGAAGATTGAGGAGGAAAGCCAGAAGGAACAAGAAGGGGGAAAGCGAGAAGGATGGAAAACAGAGTAAGAGAGCGGAGAGTAGGAAGCAGGAAACTGTAAAGGACGAAAAAAAAGGGTTCAAGATGGATGGAGGAATGGAGAGGAGAAGAGGAGATTATAGAGAAGGCTGAGGAGATATGCAAGAAGGATCAAGAAGGGGAAAGCAAGGATGGAAATCAGAGTAAGAGATCGGAAAGGAAGCAGTAGGAAGCTAGAGAATGTAAAGGACAAAAAGAAAAGGGTTCAAGATGGATGGAGGAATGGAGAGGAGAAGAGGAACGGAGATAGAGAAGGCTGAGGAGATAAGGAAGAAGGATCAAGAAAGGGAAAGCGAGGACGAAGGAAAAGAGGAAAATAAGAGAGCAGATAGAAGGAAACGGTAAGAAATAGCGAATGGAAAGGAAGAAGAAAAAGCAGTGTTCACGGGGTTTGGAGGGGAAAATGAGTACACAACGATTGAAAAACGAAGAAAAGAGAACTACAGAAAGAAGGAGAATGAGGAGGAAAAGGGTAGGACGGTAGGAAATGCCTTTTTTTTTTAGAACTTACATATTTCTTTGATTTTCTTCCCTTTTCTCCATGGACGCAAGGGCGGAAGAAAAAGTGATGGAGAGGGAGAAATAATAATATGAATAGGAGACAGATGCAGGAGTGAAGACAAAGGAGGGCAAGAAAGAAACAGAAACAACAACAGCAAAGGAGTAAAACTAGGAGTGAAGAGTGTAAAGAAAGGGGAGGAAGTAGGAAAAAACAGGAGGAGTAGAATAAAATGAAATAGAAGATTGAAGTTAAAATAAATAAAAGAGAAAAGTGAAAACGAGGAAAGCCAGGCAGGGATGAAGAGTGAATGCTTAATAAAAGAGAGGAACAAACAAAACGTTAGAAAGAAGAGGAACATTCCAATCGAGGGGTAAAATGAAAGGAACAGCGCGAAGAAAAAATAGAAAAAAAGAAATGGATGAAACAAAAGACACGGAGGAAAATCAAAGAGAAAAACGGGTGACCAGGACAGAATTGGATGGTGAATGAAGGTGACCTGAAAAAAAGCGGGACAAGGAGCAGTAGAGAATATGAAGGAAAAAAGAAAAAGGCGAAAAAAAGAAAATTAATAGGCAAGACAAGAAAGAAAAGAGGGAAATGAATGAGGACGGAAGTGGTTTTCGCAGAACGTCAATTTTTCGTTTATTTTCTTCCCCTTTCTCCTCCTTACCTGGCCAGCCCATTTTTACACCTGTAAGGCGATTTATATTTTTAGTGTACGTTATTTTCTCTGCGTTTTGCCTCCCGTTCTTTTCATGCTCTTCTTTATTCCTACTTTACACGCACTAACTTCTAAGACATTCCTCATGCAACCTTCTCTAAGAAGCTTTCACAAATTTTCGAAGGTGAAGAAAATGCAAAGTCGGCAGCTTTTCCTCTTCATTATAATGTTGCTCCGAGACAAGGATATATATATATATATATATATATATATATATATATATATATATATATATATATATATATATATATATATATATATATATATATATATATATATATATATATATATATATATATATATATATATATATATATATATATATATATATATATATATATATATATATATATATATATATATATATATATATATATATATATATATATATATATATATATATATATATATATATATATATATATATATATATATATATATGTGTGTGTGTGTGTGTGTGTGTGTGTGTGTGTGTGTGTGTGTGTGTGTGTGTGTGTGTGTGTGTGTGTGTGTGTGTGTGTGTGTGTGTGTGAGTGAGTGAATGAATGAGGGAGTGAGGGAGTGAGTGCGTGGGTGCTTAAAAAAGGCTTCGAGGTAATATTCTAATCGCGTTGGCAGAGTGGTTAGCGCGTAATTCTGAGGAACCAGATCCGAGGCCCACCAGAGGCAGCTGACGATTTTCGACAATCGCCGAGCGGTGGACTATTACCCACACGCTAAGATCTACAATTGACCTTGATTTCAGCGACCTAGGTCAAGAGGACCACATAAGAGCAGCATAGGAAAAGCAGTTACACATCTCGGCGGCCACTTAAAGCAAAAATTCGACCGGCCCACAACGGGACTGAGCCATCTACCAGGTCCTTCAAAAGAGCTTACCGGCGGTATGGGCAGTACATAAGACTGGGGATGTGTTACGAGTGGGGTCCCATAAGGTTCGGTATTAGGTCCACTTTTGTTTATTATTTATATCAATGACTTAGATACAGGAGTTAGTAGTGATGTTAGTAAATTTGCAGATGATACCAAGATCAGTAGAGTAATTGAGTCGGATCAGGGCGCTAGCATTCTCCAAGGTGAACTGAACAGATTGTATGACTGGGCGGATAAATGGCAGATGGAGTTCAATGTAGGGAAGTGCAGCATTCTGAGTGTAGGTAGGAACAACCCCTCACATAACTATTGCTTAAATGACACTCATAAGCAGGTCTGGGTGCGAGAGGGATTTAGGGATCTTAGTGAGCTCTGATCTCCGTCCAAGGGCACAATGCATTCAAGCTAGAAATCGAGCTAATAGAGTACTGGGATTTTTTTCAAGGAGCGTAAGCAACAGAAGCCCCGAAGTCTTCCTCAAACTATATTTAGCATTAGTTAGACCTCATCTTGACTATGCGGTTCAGTTCTGGTCACCTTACTATAGAATAGATATCAAAATGTTAGAATCGGTGCAGAGGAGGATGACTAAGATGATTCAGGGGTTGAGAAACTTGCCATACGAGGAAAGACTCAAACAGTTAAACTTGCATTCTCTAGAAAGGCGAAGGGTGCGTGGAGACATGATCGAGGTTTATAAATGGATGAAGGGCTTTAATAAGGAAGACATTCATAAGGTTTTGTTGGTAAGAGAACCGGGTAGGACACGAAGTAATGGGTTTAAACTGGATAAATTCAGATTCAACAGGGACATAGGCAAAAATTGGTTTACTAACAGGGTGGTGGATGAGTGGAATGGGCTTAGCAGTCATGTGGTGAGTGCCAATACAATTGTCACATTCAAAAATAAACAAAATAAATTTATGGACTGCGATATTAGGTGAGGTTAAATACACGGGAGCTTAGGGTCAAAGGAGCTGCCTAGTACAGGCCTACCGGCCTCTTGTAGACTCCTGCGTTCTTATGTTCTTATAAGAAAACACACACACACAACCACACACACACACACACACACACACACACACACACGCACACACATATACACACACCAATATGCACGTGCGTGCCAGGATCTGAAGTTCTCTTCCCCTCAGTGGGGCAGTGATTGGGGTACAAATTTCTTTTTCGGAGAGAAGAACAAATAAACATTAATTAACGTTAGTATTAATTAGTATCTATTCACTCGCTCTCTGATTACTATCGTTAACAATCTATGAGCAGGATAACGAACACGAAAAAAAATAAAAATAAACATTAATAATGTGTAAGTAATTAAACCTGCACTCATATTTGCATTTCTTTAATTGCAGGGGAGGATAAAAGAGTTGTCTAATTTATTTTTCAATAATATAGCACCGTATTTTTATTGCAGTTAAAAAAGAATATTGATATTATAATCGGATTATTTTCGGTCATTCTATAAAAAAACTATGAAAGTTTATAGCAGGGATGAGAGAGAGAGAGAGAGAGAGAGAGAGAGAGAGAGAGAGAGAGAGAGAGAGAGAGAGAGAAATATGAGACAAAGATGGGTCTTCAGCACTTTCCATTAACGTAGAGCTAACTCTCTCTCTCTCTCTCTCACCTTTTCTTGTCTCTTTTAATCATGGTCTCAATTTCCTCCACAACATGACAGCCCACAAGTGTTAATGACTCCTATTTTTAAGTCATCGCGGGGCGGATCCCAATCAGTCAGCGCGCACGAGAGACAACCTTTACGGAGGGAGTTCAGGAGCCCTGCTGTACCTGCCAAAAGGATAAGATCTCATTCACCTCTTCCGAGAACTCCATCGCCAACCCTTCCACTTTATTTAACGTCAACTACGCTTTACATTTCTATTTTATTGGCCATGATTTATTGTTATTGCTTACTACTACTACTACTACTACTACTACTACAACGACTGCTACCGATTCTCCTCTATCCTCTTATGGGTATCGTTTTCATCTTCTACATTCTATTCTTCCTTCCTTTCCGTCCTCCTCGTCTTTCTACCTTTCCTGCCTTCCCTTCCTTCTCCTATTTTTCTTTAGTATTTCACTCTTTCGTCTTCCTTCACCTCCTCCTCCTTTTCTCTCTACACCCCATCTCTACACCCCATCTCTCTCTCTCTCTCTCTCTCTCTCTCTCTCTCTCTCTCTCTCCCTCCGTCCCCGGCGCCTAAAAACTCTTTGTATTGCCTGGGAATAAAATACGAGAGCATCGGAACCTTCCTATAAACACCATCAAGGAATCCCATCTGGAAGAAATCACGCGAAAGGGAGAGAGAAAAAAGGCGCCGACCTCCTGATGATGATGGCAAGAAAATGATCGAGGGGAAAAAAATGGGACACAAAAACGCGACTTGCCAAACGCTAAAGAGAGGGAAAAAATAAGGGAATCGTCCTCCAGCGAAGACAAAGGGAATGGGTAAGTGAGACGAAAAGGGGGAAAAATAACTGGATGAGGAAATTGGGGTAGTTTTTCTCTTTTCGATATTTGGGGAGAAAAGAAATAAGAGGAAAAAGCGAGACGTGCAACAAGAGGTGAGGTTGAAAGGAAAGAGGGAGTGGGTGAGGGGAGCGGCCGTGACAGGGAGACAAAAAAGGACACACGGTGGGGTGCAAGAGAAAGAGGAAAAAGAAAGTAAACAGAAAAGAAAAAGAACGAAAAGTCAAAAGGATAAAAAAAGTGTGTGAAGTAAACGTCCAGTAGATACAAAGACTTAGGTGAATGTGATTGAAAAAATAGTCTGACATTCGACTTCTGTTTCTCGGCCCCCGGAAAACAATGAGGAAGAAGAGAAGGCAGTACACAGTTACGCACAAAGAAGGGTGTAGCTACAAATAATATCTTGCAGTTAACTGATTTTGCATTACGTTTTCTATTGTGCGATGGAGTGGAAGGGGACCTCATTTATTTTCCCTCCTTCCTAATTCTTTGGCCAACCCTCGTACTTGATCTCCTCCTCTTCCTCCTCCTTTCTTTCCTGCTCTCCCTCTCTCTCTCCCCGCCTCACGCTCCCACTGTCCTCCACCAGGCATTCATATCTCCCATTCAAACCGCACATTTGCATTCATCCATCTCCGCCTCACTCATCGAATCCATTCACTCTCCCCTCCTGCTCCTCCTCCCCCCCCCCTGCTCTCTCTCTCTCTCTCTTCCGACCCCTCCTATTCTTTTTCTTCTTTAATTCTTCCTCTTATATCATCTACCTTTTCTATTCTTCCTTCCCTTCGCATATGTACATCCAATTTCCTTCCTAGACTAAGAAATGTAATATATTAAAATGTTCTTGGATATTCATCATCAATCTTATCCCTTTGTTTTCCCTTGTCATCTGCCTCTTTATCTCCACTCTCCTTTAACTCTCCCTTTCTTTCCTCTTGTTCCCTCTCATCCCCTCCTTTTCGCCTCTTTTGTTCTTTCCCTTAATTCCCCCGAAGTTCAACAACATAATCTCTCTCTCTCTCTCTCTCTCTCTCTCTCTCTCTCTCTCTCTCTCTCTCTCTCTCTCTCTCTCTCTCTCTCTCTCTCTCTCTCTCTCTCTCTCTCTCTCTCTCTCTCTCTCTCTCTCTCTCTCTCTCTCTCTCTCTCTCTCTCTCTCTCTCTCTCTCTCTCCTCGCCATTACCCTGCTCCAAAAACATATCATTCGTGACAAAATAATTAGCCATTGCCATTTTCACTTGCATTTTTATATTATTCAACGACTGTTCTTAATGACTAATCGCTGATTAGGCAGTTAAGCGTGAGTCCAGGTTAGTTTGGGGATACTGAAAATATCTGCGAGAGAGGCACAAAAAATAATTATGACGGAGGTGAAGTGAAGTGGAAGAGAGTCGTATGCCGGAGGACTGGGCGAAGTAGAAACATAAATGATAAGGTAAGGTGAGGTAAAGTAAGGTAAGGTAAGGTAGGTGAGGTGAGGTGAGGTGAGGTGAGGTGAGGTGAGGTGAGGTGAGGTGAGGTGAGGTGAGGTAAGGTTAGGTGAGGTGAGGTAAGGTAAGGTAAGGTAAGATAAGGGAAGGGGAGGTAAGGAAAGGTATAGTAAAGTAAAATTAGGTATGGCAATGTTAGGTAAGAAAGGTCAGCTAAGGTAAAGTTAGGTAAGGAAAGATTGAGTAAAGTTAGTAAGGTAAGGTGAAGTTAAATTAAGGGAAGGGAAGGGAAGTTAAGAGTGAAAGGTGAGATTTAAGAGGGTTATGTGGCATTCAAGCTAGAAATCGAGCTAATAGGGTACTGGGATTTATTTCAAGGTTCCTCAAACTATATTTAGCATTAGTTAGACCTCATCTTGACTATGGTTCAGTTCTGGTCACCTACTATAGAATGGTTCAAAATGTTAGAATCGGAGGAGGATGACTAAGATGATTAAAGACTCAAACAGTTAAACTTGCATTCTAGAAAGACGAAGGGTGCGTGGAGACATGATCGAGGTTTATAAATGGATGAAGGGCTTTAATAAGGGAGACATTCATAAGGTTTTGTTGGTAAGAGAACCGGAACGGGTTTAAACTGGATAAATTCAGATTCAACAGGGACATAGGCAAAAATTGGTTTACTAACAGGGTGGTGGATGAGTGGAATAGGCTTAGCAGTCATGTGGTGAGTGCCAATACAATTGTCACATTCAAAAATAGACTAGATAAATTCATGGACAGCGATATTAGGTGGGGTTAGATACACGGGAGCTTAGGGTCAAAGGAGCTGCCTCGTACAGGTCTACCGGCCTCTTGCAGACTCCTGCGTTCTTATGTTCTTATGTTCTTATGTGTCTATAAGTAACGATGAGTGTAGGAACAGGGAACGAAATGGCAGACGGGGTTAAGGTTTAAGAGAGTCGTGTTTCTTAGAGGCGCCTATAAAGTGAAAAGAAAAGATAAAACATTAGAGTGAGGACGAGAAGAGAAGCAAAGCAGGGATAAGAAAGTGAAAGTAAAATAGGAAGCAAAAAAAAAAAAAAAAATCGGTGGAAAATATAGGAGTCATGTTTCTTAAAGGTGCTAATAAAGTAAAAATAAAAGATAAGACAGTAGAGTGAGGACGAGAAGAAAAGCAAAGCAGGGCTAGGAAAGTGAAAGAAAATAAAAGAGGAAGCAAAGAAATCGGTAGAAAATAAAGGAGAATAAATAGGAGGAGGATAGAAGAATAGAAGATAAAGGAGAAAGTGTAAGAATAAAGAACAAAACAACAGAGGGGAAAAGGTACAGTTTTAGAAAGATGGTGGGCCAAGATAAGAGATATTAGGAATACGAGCTTAAACTACCAAGAAAACAGATAGCGACCTTCACGCAATGAAAACAAATTGTAAGAAAATATATGATTAAAGATGATGAAATGAATGAAGTAAAACGTATGAAAAAAAATATGCTTAGATTTTGTGGTTACGGAAAAAATGTTACGAAAATTATTAAACGTAAGAGAAAAAGGAAAGGAAATATTGAGAATGATATCATGAGGAAATATACTATGTAAGCAAGTCGTGCAACAAAACAAATAAAAATACAGAGGAGTGAACAGGAGAAAAGTGAGTTATACAAAACTTACATTAGAGAAAAAGTTAACAAAAATGGTGCAGGCTTAGTAAGATTGAGAAAATAACTTGCCAGGGAATGAGGATATACTAAATAAAGGTACCAATTGAAAAGAAAACATAACTTAATATATGTCAGAAAGAAAGAAAAAGAAAGTTAAGATGTATGCAATAAGGTATAGTATAGTATGGAAGTTATAAAAAGTGGCTGGAACTCGTAACAAGTATTATACGAAACAAGAACGAATAAAAGACAAGAGGTTACGGTATATTTAATCAGTGAAGGAGACGTGAGCTCAGAGTCACCGGAGAATTCACAACGAGAATGATACAATGTCTGCGAAAATGAAATATATTACGCAAATGAACGCCTGAAGAAAATCATTGCGCCGCGTAATATCAAGCGAATATGAGACTCTGATGGAGGCAAATGAGTCCTGTAAGCTTAGGTGGCAGTGAAGGGAGGAAGAAAATGACAAGGGCGGTAAAAAACGTATAATGAGAGAAGTTAGAGTTAATGAAGCTGCATGCAGGAGGGGGAAAGATAGTGGAAGCGATGAAAAAAGCAGGGAATGAGGGAGAAGGAGGGGAGGGCTAAGCGAGGTAATAAGCATCAAATACAATGACGGAGAAATTTGCTTTGATACTAAAAAACAAATAATTGGAATATGGAAGCACAAGATGGCGCATAGGTGTGATACTGAGCAGGTGTAAGAGTGTACAGGAGTGAAAATAAAGGTGTGAGTGTATACAGGTGTGCATGTGTACAGGTGCGAGCAGGGACAGGTGTTAGTGAATTATTACAAGTGTGAAAGCGTGGGAGATTTTTATAAGCATTTTTTTGTGTACATATCTATTTTTTTCTACTTAAATATGTTTGTATATAGTTCACCGTGTCGGCAATGTTTTTTTTTTACTTTTTTTTTATCGATGTATAATGCAAAACAAAAAAAATGAATCATATTTGTTTTATCATTTTCTTCGTGTCAACTATATCTTTAGGTTTTTTCACACCCCTTCCCATCCTTCTCGTACTCATGTCTAGCAATTGTCCTCCCACTTTTTTTTTTATTATTATTCGATTTTACCGAATTATCAGCCAAATTTATCGTGTCGTTATTCTTTTTGCACCTCACGCCTCCTCCTCCTCCTTTTTTGTTCCTGTTATTCAGCATTTTTTCTTTATCTATCTGTTCTTGGATTTTATTGGAGGGAGGTATCATACATTTCTTTTTACAATCCCTACTTTTCTCTATTTCTTTTTAGTCTTACCCTTTTCTTTTGCAGGTCATATAGCATCGTTTTACTATTAACCAATTCTTGTATTCTTTAGAAGTTATCATATATTTTTTACTAGCCTTCCTCTTTTTTTCACGTCACACAACATTGCTTCATTATCTATCTATTCTGTTTCGGTTATCATACATTTTTTTACTGGCCTTCCTCTTTTTTCTTTTTTTCATGTCACACGCCATTTCTTCATTATCTCTCTGTTTCAGTATTTCTGGGAGGTTATCATACATTTTTCTAGGCTTCCTTTTCTTTTTCTTTTTTTTTTACATGTCACAGCAGTTCGCGGTCTCGTCGCCTCCCCGTCTGCTGGTCTTGCTGTTTTATCGCGGCGTTTCTCACCATTTAGGCGACGGAAACTTTTTAATTATTCGGCATAACTTTCATTCGTAAATTCTTAAAACGTTTAACGCCACGCCGCCCGCCGCCGCACCGACACGTGTGATCTTGTCCGCCCGGAATGGATTATACAGTTTCTCCCTTTTTGAGCATTGAGAATTTTCCAGCTCTGATTTTTGCTGTTTTCTTGTAGACTGATATTTTGATCATCTCAGTTTACTTTTTTCTCTGATTGTTTTTTTTTTTTGGTTTATTTGTTCACATTATATTTTCCATTTTTTAGGTACTTTTCAGCAGTTTCTTGCATACTCAAAAATGGTTTTATTATACATTTGTATACAGTATTTTTTCATTTACATGTTTTATATTTGCACATTTTTGGCACATTGAGCTTTTAAGATTGTAATTTTTTTCTGTATAATTCATTAATATTTTATTTATTTGCATATTTTTTTGGCACATATCAAAGAGTTTTTCATATTCTAATTTTCCTTTCCATAATTCAGGTTGAACTCCAACATGGCACTCGCCTACACCGCCTCGCAGGACTCAGGTTTCCTCCTCCAGCAGCGGGAGAGTCATCAAGCCTTGAAATCAGACGCCAACTTTTCGCCAGTCTTCCTCCCCGGTAATGGGAGAGTTAGCAAGTGATGAGTTCAGAAACCAACTCTCCTTCGTCGGGTTTCGCTCACATGTACGAGAGAGTTGCAAGTTATGAAATGAGAAACCAACTCTCGCCCGTATTACATCTATTATCAAACTTTCTAAACATTCCTTTTTTAATCTTCTAAGAATATTGGCGATCTCTTTTATTTTTATTATTTCATATTTTGTCACTTCCCGGAAAGATGAGGCATGATCTGAAAAATTAAATACTTTATTGATAAGAAACTACTTGACTACACAATGTAAAAGTACTATTATTAAAGACAAAAAAATTTATAAGAAATACGTTTGAAGTGGTAATAACACATCCGTCTCAAAAACAAATAAAAATTCTTGTGTTATCTTTTATAATTTTCCTATTTCCTCGTTCGTCTGCGGCCGCACCAGATAATATACTCCTCCTCCAGTCACTTATGCGTAATCGGGTTCCAGTTCTTATCAACACTAGAACTCGTGAAGCCGGAAATAACCCCAATACACCAACACTCCACGCGTCGAAAGCGCTGCACGGATTAATCTCCGCTCCACTTTTCTTCTCTTTCGTCTCGGTTCTTTCACTCCTCTCTTCCCCTATTCCATAACCGTCTTTTCATTTCCTTTGCTTCTTTCCACTTATTTTTTTCTTACATATATATATTTTTTCTCCAATTTAATTAAGTTAAACGCACTTATTTGATGCCTATTTTTCGTGATTCCTTCTTTATTTCTCTGATATATGTTCCTTCTCTCGCCTATTGATCCACACAATCTTTTTTTATTCCTTTTTTCTTCATCTTCCTACTCCCTCCTTTTAATCTATCTAACCTCTCCTTCTCTTTTCATGTCTTTTTTTTCCCTTCCTCTTACCTTTTACCATATTTCTTCTATCATAATTCCTCATGTTTCTCTTTTTCTTGCCTTCTTTCCTCCCAACTTTCTCCCTTCCTTTCTTTTTCTTTCTCCTTTTCTTTCTATTATTTGCTTCTCTCATTTCACCATACTTTTCTGTTTCCTGTCTCCATTTTACTCGTTTTCTTCCGTCTCCCCATCCTCTTCACTCGTTTACCTCATTTATTCCATTTTTCTTCTCCTCCCTTCTTTGCACTACCTCTTTTTTTCTTCCTTTTCTCTTCAGTTTCTCCTTTCCCTCCTTCCCGTTAGGTGAGGTGTATTAATGAACTCTTCTCATGTTTGCCCTTCATTATAATCAGTTCAAGGTGGTGAAATTCTTTTCGTTTTTCCTTCACTTCTTTCTTCTTTTTCCTTCTCTCGTGTTAGGGCTAATAAATCAGAGGCTCTTTAGCGAGTTGAAAAGGTGAAGTAGTTTAAGGAACTCTCTATGATTGTTCTTCATTCTAATCGGCTTAAAAACTGTAACTCAAACCTTCCTTCTTTCTCTTTGTTGCTCTTCTCTCTTTTCCTTCTCCTTCCTGTGTTCTCGTAAATAACCATGTGGATAATAAGGCTTGGAAGGTTTTTCTCTCTCAATATCTCCTAACCTCTTGTATTTATTATATCAGGGAAGAATAGCTATGAACAAATAACAAAATGAAAAGATGAAAATGACGAAAGGAAAAATGAAGAGTTGGAAAAGTGCAGTATTATGATAAGAAACAGGATTATTAAGGACGACAGGAACAACACACACACAACATAAAAACAGAAGCAAAATTGTAATACAAGGAAATGGACGATAAAATAAAACTACACGTAAAAAAAAGATTAATACATACATAAATACAAGCCGAAAAGATAAAAAGCAGAAAGGGACAAAAAATACTAAAAAGAGAGGAACGACTTTACGATAAAAATGCTGAAAATGTTATAAAGATCTCGGAAATGCAAATGCGACGAAAGGAGGAAAAAAGATACAGTGGGTCATCATCAGTATTTTTCTTTAATCTTCGCTCATTACCATTCCTAATCTTTATCTCGTGCCGTCCAGAAATCAGAGAGAGAGAGAGAGAGAGAGAGAGAGAGAGAGAAAGGGTGGGGTGGGGAGGGGGGGGGCAGGTGCCTTCAGCGGGGGCACACTCGCAACGACTGTAGCATCATCGTCTGCGACTTCTACGGGAAGAGAGGCCACACCCACGCTGAGTGCAGAAAACGCCAGGCAGAAGAAAGGAACAGCCTGGAGTGCGTATTCTGTCTGCGACGAGGCCACACCGCTGACACCTGCTACACCCTTGTAGCCGAGGAGAGACAGGAGCGCTTCCTCAGAACCCTGCTGACGGAGAGACTCCAAATCAACTCACCATCTACCCCCCCTCAAACACAACATCCACACCTCGGGCAGATCCCCGGAACAGCCAACAACAACTAACCGGCCATGACGCAAAACAGCCTTAAAATCCTGTCAGCAAATGTACGAGGCTTCAGAACCAACGTTGGTGAGCTCACACACGCCGTCCTCAGGAACCGAGCTGATGTGGTGGTGGCAGTCGAAACGTTTCTGAACGATGAGTGTGTGACAACGTGTGACAGGATTCCTGGCTACTGCCACTGGGAGCGATGCGATCGGAAGGACAGACAGGGCGGAGGTGTGGCTGTTTGTTACCGGGAGGGCCTGCAGCTACAGCCACTCTCTGTCCCTGTCGCCGAGCACATGGAGGCCATGTTCTTCCGCCTCCTCCTCGCAGATATGAGCGCCGTACTTCTCGTCGCCCTGTATCGCCCTCAGTGGCAAGGCAGCGAGCCCCTCACCTTCCTCACCGACCAGCTGGACACCATCCTGGCCACCTACGGCTGCCAGAGCACAGCCATCGTGGGTGACATGAACCAGCATATGGTGACCAGGGCCTTCACTGAGCTGACAGTGGTCTACGGGCTCACAAACCACGTCACCTTTCCCACTCACGTGCGTGGGGGCTCGTTGGACCCTGTCTTGACCGACCTGCCCGGGGACTCAGTGCACTGCCGCCCTCAGGAGAGAATCGGCAGCTCCGACCATAATGCGGTGCTGACTGAACTCGGCCTCAAGCCCTCGCGTAAGGAAGCAAGGCAACGCGTCATTTGGCTGTGGCAGCGGGCAGACTGGCAAGTCATGAAGCGGGCACTAGCTGACACTGACTGGGACACCACACTCAGTGGTGACGTTGACCACAATGTGTCAGCCTTCTCTGCCACTCTCCTCCAAGCCCAGAGGCAGCGTGTCCCTCACAGGGCATATAAAGCCGACCCACGCGACCAGCCGTGGTTCGGCTATAGGTGCCGACTGGCTGCAGAGGAGAAGTACAGCGCCTGGAGGTAATACAAGCGCCGTCCCTTCCAGCGCAACAAGGCTCTGTACCGTGCTGCATGTAAGGCCATGACAAGGACAGCAGCGTGGGCCAGGAAAAGGTGGGAAAACAGCCTCAGGAGGAAGCTGGCGTCCAACCAAGTTGACCCCAAGCAGTGGTGGTCCTTGGTGAAGGAGAGGCAAGGCACCGTCACGCAGGACAGGATCCCGCCTCTCAAGACGCCTGCAGGGGGCCTGGCAGTAAAGAACCAGGATAAAGCTGACCTTCTGGCAACCCACTTCAGCAGCAAGATGACTGTCGAGGAGCCAGACAAGCAGCCCCCCCTCCTCTCCCGTCTGGGTAACTTTGTCCTGGAAAACCTGGAAATCACGGAGGGCACAGTGGCCAAGCACCTCCGAGACACCAACACCAGGAAAGCCCCAGGCCCGGATGACATCAGCCCTTTCCTGCTAAAGCACTGTGCAGGGGAGCTGTCGCACCCCCTCACACGCATCTTCAGACAGTGCCTAAGCGCAGGGGCCTGGCCGACCCTGTGAAAAGAGGCTCGTGTCACACCGGTTTTCAAGAAAAAGGACAAAACAGACCCAACCTACTACCGCCCAATCTCGCTCCTGTCGGTTTTTAGCAAGATCCTGGATTGCTGAGCAGCTGACGCGCCACCTGGAGGAGAACCATCTATTGTCTCTTCGTCAGCACGGGTTTAGGAGAGGTCGCTCGGCATCAGACCTCCTCCTCCTGCTCAACAAGTCTTGGCATGACGCCCTGGACTCTGGTCGCCCCTCACTTGTTGTTGCCCTTGATATTGCTGGGGCATTAGACTGTGTGTGGCACAGGGGCCTCCTGGCCAAACTCGAACAGCTCGGCATCACACGACAACTGCTGCAGCTGTTTTCGAGCTACCTGAACGGCCGGAGTCTGAGGGTAGTGGTGAACGGGTGCACGTCAGGCAGTTACCCAATCACTGCCAGCGTTCCACAAGGATCAGTACTGGGCCCGATTCTTTGGAACGCACACTTCGACGAGCTGCTACGTGGCCTACCAGTGGCCTCAGCCTACGCCGACGACTGCACCCTGTCCCACAGCTACACCAGGGAGGAAACTGCGGACGTGATCGAAGCCACCAACCGCCATCTTGGTGACATCATGGCCTGGGGACGACGTTGGCAAGTCAAGTTTGCTGCCGAGAAGACCCAGGCCATGGTCATATCACGTTCGGGGGAGGACGCCAGACTCCTGCAGGGACGGCTGAAGTTTGGGGACGACACCCTGGTCATCAAGGACTCCATCAACATCTTGGGGGTGGAGGTCGACTCCAGACTCAGTTTCGACCGCCACCTGGAGTGTGTGGCGCGCAGAGCCTCCCTGAGGGTGACACTCCTGCGTCGCGTGCGGCACCGGCTCGACGCAGACGGCCTCCTTAGGCTGTACAAAGCCCAGATGAGGCCCGTCATGGAATACTCCCCTCTCTCCTGGATGAGTAGTGCCCAATGTCACCTCTCGCTGCTGGACAGAGTGCAGAGGAGGGCAGAGCGACTCATCCGCGATGCCAGCAGCCTTCAGCAGCAGCGACCACATGGACACCAGTGGCGGCAGCGGCAACATCGACAGCAGCTACATCACCAGCAGGACGCCCCCCGCTGTATGCTCGACAGCCTCGGGCACCGGAGAAGGGTCGGTGCCATCACAGTCCTACACAAGGCCCAGGTCCAACATACACCTCACCTGGCGGCACTACGGGTCCCTTGGAGGAGAAGCCAGCACACCACGAGAGCGGCGGTGGCTAACGACCTCCTTGAAATCCCGAGAAGCCGCACAGCCAGGTGCCAGAGGGCCTTCACGAGTGCCACGGCCCACCTGTGGAACGCCTTCACGGGTGAAGTGGGCGTTAGGGCAATGAACACCCAGCAGGTGAAGGTGGCGGCTCAAGCCTGGTGTCGCACTTACCCGCCCTAGTCACATCCGCCTGAGCACAAGCACAACTAGTGACAATGCTTTACGATAGGCGACCTCAAGACAGAGGTCGTCTTTAGCATGGAGACAATTTCCCCGCCCCTTTTGTCGTATGTATCTTGATGTTTAAAAAGAGAGAGAGAGAGAGAGAGAGAGAGAGAGAGAGTGTATGAATGAATGAATGAATGAGAAAAATTAAGAAAGAAAAAATGAGAAATTATGAAAAGAAAAAGAATGTAAGAAAGAAAAAAATATATGAATCAATGAAAGAATAAAAGATAAGAAAGAAAAGAGAAAATATATGAAAGGAAAATATGAAAGAAAAATGAGAGAGAGAGAGAGAGTTTTACGAATCATAACTCAGCTTCACGATGGCCATTTCAGTCCTAACATGATAATGGTGTTATTTTCTATGCATCATCTCCCTCATAATTAAGTATCCCTTTTAGCGTCCCGAGGCGTATAATCCTCCGGAAAGCCTCGCAATGGGCGTTAGGGAAAATTGCAGGAACCTCGGCGATATTTACTGCTGATGATGCGCCGCGCTCCTTAAAAAATGGACGAAAAGTTACGAAAAGGAGAAAATTCGCAATAAAAATATCTACGCCTGAACGCGTATTAAGAGGAAAAAGGTTTGTAATTTCCTTTATTTTTTTCCTGAAACGTGAACAAAAATATCTATGCCTGAATGAGTCTTGAGATAAAAATGTTTATGGTTTTCTTTCCTTATTTCTTTATTTTCTGAAACATGAATAAATATATCGACGCCCAAACGGATATTAAGAGATAAAGGTCTGCGTTTTCTTTCATTATTTAACTTTTTTCTGAAACACGAATGTTGCTTCGAAATGTAATACTTGAACGGATATTAAGAAAAATGGATTTGTTTTCCCTCTCATATTTTTAGTAACTATAATATTCGTATTAAACAAAACCAAAAATACGGAAATCTGAGGAAAAAAGAAAATTATGAACGAATATTAAGAACCAGCGTTGGTTTCTTTTTTTTCTTCTTGTTAACACGATTATTCCGTGTGTGTGTGTGTGTGTGTGTGTGTGTGTGTGTGTGTGTGTGTGTGTGTGTGTGTGTGTTTACCTATAATTTACTATTGGTGTTTTTACATGAACACTATTTTATCATTCATTACCTTAAAAATGTATATTTTGTTTTGTACACGCAGTTTCATTTGGTAAAGTAATCTATTTATAAAACTATTTGTGAGTGCGTGCGTGCGTGCATGTGTGCGTGCGTGGGTGCGTGCGTACGTACATACGTGCCTGCGTGTGTGTGTGTGTGTGTGTGTGTGTGTGTGTGTGTGTGTGTGTGTGTGTGTGTGTGTGTGTGTGTGTGTGTGTGTGTGTGTGTGTGTGTGTGTGTGTGTTGACGTCATTCTCACCCTCCAAGTCGCAGGTAAGAGAGCGGCATCGTGGACAGGTGAGTTTCCCTTATGAAGGACACATGAAAACTGAATAGCGACGGGCAGGTGCAAGGTAATCTAGCCTCTAAGAACTTGGATATTACGCGTCAAAATATTATATCACGCCCCAGACAATACCACGATCCGATTGCGTAACATCTTACGTAACGATATTATTGGTTTAGGTGTAAGTAATTTTACATGAGGCAGACTAGTCAATGATTACTCGTCTGGGGTATTGTGTCTTTCATTTGTAATAATTAGTTTTTTTGTGTGTGTTGTAATCTATTCAAATAATTTAAAATAATCCATTCACATCGCACTACAGAGGCTAACTTTAAATGCAAATGTCTTATATTTTGTTCCTTGTTTGTAATTTTGGAGTTTTACTTGTGCTCTTTTGTTGGGTCAGTGCTTTTTTATGTCGTGCAGTAGTGTGTATCGGCTGAACTTCGGAGTTAATGAACTCTAATTATCTTATGTTAGCCGTGTCTTTCCTTTGTCGGCTGTTACCTTTGTTCGCATCACCTGGAGGCTGATTAATCACGGCGTCCCTGCCCTAAAGGAGCTACTCACGTGAGCCACATTTGTCCCCATTCACTTCGCTAACCAGAGCCGAAGATTAATTGTAGGAGTAGGTAGGAAGACACCTACCGAACGGGCGTGAGCTACTCCCGGTGAGGATATATGGGAAGCGAGGAGGGTGCTGAAGCCCTTCAAAGACCCTTCCCATGTCCTCACTAATCGTTTCCCTTTTGTCTCATCAACACCAGAGAGCAGTTCAGCATGCTCTCAAAAGACAGTTCCTCTCTCTTTCTACACCACACTACATTCACACAACACACACACCTTTTCCCAAAATTCAAAATTCAAAATGGCTAACGAAAACACCGCCTCGGAGTCCCCGCCTGGGGGGGGGGACAATAAATTCCCCCAGGGAGGACTCCCCTTCTGGCTGCCGACTTGAGAGGGGTCCTGATAATTCCTCGAACCTTCTCCTTATCAATTTCTGCAACATTCGCGGTTTTCGTTCTAATTTTCATTTTGTGGAACACCATCTCTCCTCTAAACCTCACCTTCTCTTCCTCACCGAAACACAGGTTTCTGAGGCTACTGACAGCAACCTCTACTCTGTTCCCTCCTACTATCTCTATCCTAAATTTCAATCTAAAGCTGGATGTTACGCCTACGTGCGCAACGACATCACTTGCTCTCGTGCCCACGACCTTGACTCTTCTGAATTTTCCACCATCTGGCTAAGACTTCATTGTCATTCAATTACTAAATACATCTGTGCTGTTTATCTCTCGCCTAACTCTACTAACTATGTAAAATTCTTTGACTATTTGAACTCTAAAGTGGAGCACATCTTGACTCACTCTCCCTTTGCTGAAATCTCCATCTTGGGAGATTTCAATGTTCACCACCAGCTTTGGCTTTCATCTTCTTTCACTGACCAGCCTGGTGAACAAGCCTACAACTTTGCTCTCCTCAACGACCTAGAGCAGTTGGTTCAGCACCCTACTCGTATTCCCGACAGTCTTGGAGACCGGCCCAACATTCTAGACCTCTTCCTTGCCTCTAATCCTTCTGCTTACTCTGTCAAACTGTTCTCTCCGATGGGCTCCTCCGACCATAACCTTATTTCTGTATCCTGTACTATCGCTCATATACATCCTCTGGACCCACCGAAGAGGCGATGCTTCTGGCATTTTGCTTCAGCTCGGTGGGACGACCTGAGGATGTACTTTTCCGATTTCCCGTGGAATGATTACTGCTTCCAGGAGAGAGACCCCTCTGTGTGTGCTCAGCGCATCACAGAGGTGATTGTCTCTGGAATGGAGGCATACATTCCACGTACTTTCTCTACTCCTCATGCTAAAAAGCCTTGGTTTAATCATACTAGTTCTCGTGCTATTAAAGATAGAGAGGCAGCTCACAAAAGGTTCCAGAGCCTTCGAACTCCCGCTAACTTTGATCTTTACATTTCAGCCCGGAATCGTGCCAAATCTATTCTCCGACTAACCAAAATTTCTTTCATTAATAGAAAATGTCAACACCTTGCTTCTTCTAATTCTTCCCGTGACTTCTGGCATCTAGCCAAAAATATCTCCTCCAATTTCACTTCTTCCTCTTTCCCTCCTCTCCTTAACCCTGACGGCAGCACTGCCACCTCATCTGTCTCTAAAGCTGAACTCTTCGCTCAAACTTTATGTAAGAACTCCACCCTGGACGATTCTGGGCATATTCCTCCTACTCATCCCCCCTCTGACTCCTTTATGCCTGTTATTAAGATTCTTCCAAATGATGTTTTGTATGCCCTCTCTGGCCTCAACTCTCAGAAGGCTTATGGACCTGATGGAGTGCCTCCTATTGTCCTTAAAACTGTGCTTCTGTGCTGACACCCTGCCTGGTCAAACTCTTTCGTCTCTGCCTACCAACATCTATCTTTCCTTCCTGCTGGAAGTATGCCTTTGTACAGCCTGTGCCTAAGAAGAGTGATCGTTCCAATCCCTCAAACTACCGCCCTATAGCTTTACTTTCCTGTCTATCTAAGCTTTTGAATCAATCCCCAACCGGAAGATTCAAAAGCACCTTTCCACTTCTAACCTTCTATCTGATCGCCAGTATGGATTCCGCAAGGGGCGTTCTACTGGCGATCTTCTTGGTCTTCTAACTGACTCTTGGTCATCCTCTCTTAGCCGTTTCGGTGAAACTTTCTCTGTTGCGCTAGACATATCGAAAGCCTTCGATAGAGTCTGGCACCTGTCTTTGCTTTCTAAACTGCCCTCTTTCGGATTCTATCCCTCAGACCTTGATATCATTTCCGATTGGGGAGAAGGAACCTTGCATCCTTCAGTGCCTCAAAAACTCAAATTTTCTACCTATCAACTCGACACAATCTTCCAAACACCTATCCCCTATTCTTCGACAACACTCAGCTGTCACCGTCTTCAACACTAAATATCCTCGGTCTATCCTTAACTCAAAATCTCAACTGGAAACTCCATATCTCCTCTCTCGCTAAATCAGCTTCCTCGAGGTTGGGCGTTCTATATCGTCTCCTTCAGTTCTTCTCCCCCGCGCAGTTGCTATCCATATACAGGGGCCTTGTCCGCCCTCGTATGGAGTATGCATCTCACGTGTGGGGAGGCTCCACTCACACAGCTCTTCTGGACAGAGTGGAGGCTAAGGCTCTTCGTCTCATCAGCTCTCCTCCTACTACTGATAGTCTTCTACCTCTTAAATTCCGCCGCGATGTTGCCTGTCTTTCTATCTTCTATCGTTATTTAACGCTGACTGCTCTTCTGAACTTGCTAACTGCATTCCTCCCCCCCCCTCCCGCGGCCCCGCTGCACACGACTTTCTACTCATGCTCATCCCTATACTGTCCAAACCCCTTATGCAAGAGTTAACCAGCAACTTCACTCTTTCATCCCTCACGCTGGTAAACTCTGGAACAATCTTCCTTCATCTGTATTTCCTCCTGCCTACGACTTGAACTCTTTCAAGAGGAGGGTATCAGGACACCTCTCCTCCCGAAATTGACCTTTCTTTCGGCCACCTCTTTTGATTCTTTTTAGGAGCAGCGAGCAGCGGGCTTTTTTTCATTAGTTTTTTTATGCCCTTGAGCTGCCTCCTTTGTTGTAAAAAAAAAAAAAAAAACAGAACCTAAGGACGTTTAATCAGTCTGGTCATTAGCAATACCTGCCACACGCTACCTTGAAGCTTTTAAGTAGAAAAAAAAAAGTTTTACAAAAGTGCTTCGCGGAGACATGACGTAAACGAATCAAATCTTGCGACATGATATTAAAAACTATTCTTCTGGAGAAATGCCTGCCAACACGGGGATTTGAAGGAACTACAAAGAACGACAGAATCTCATGAAGGCATTTTAAAGTACTTGATTTGTGAATGCCGTTTAAGCAGATCACATCCTCTCACGTGCGATCTGAAGGAATGCTGGGTCACATACGTTAAACTTTAAGGGAACTTTAAAGGACGACAGAGGCTCAAGAAAGCTTCCTGAAATGCCTTTGTTGGAGTCATACGTTCTGGGGTAAGTGTTTTATGTTCTCCCACACTTACCGCCGCTTCTTGCCTTCCCTGCGACTCCCGTGACCTTTGAGGAATGCCCGGAGCGTCCTGTTCAACCCGGCCGGCAAGACCCAAGACCCACTAACCTCCCCAGCCCGGCCGCCCGCCACTCCGGCTCTCCATCTCGCCTCGTCTCAGGGTAATGTTCCCGTTTTTCGTGGCGTGATGTGCTACGCTTGTGTGCATGTTTGTGGGGCCGTGTTGTTGTGTTGCGGTGAAGGAAGACGAAGAGGAGGAAGAAGAGGAAGAGGAGGAGGAGGTTAGAGTAAAAATAGAAGCAATAGGAGAAGCAGGAGGAGGAGGTTAGAGTAAGAATAGGAGGAATAGGAGTGTGTTTGCATTGCAGTGTTGTTGTTGTATTTTGGAAGAGGAGGAGGAGGAGGAAGCGAAGGAACACGAGAGTGAATAGGAATAGGGAACAAGCGAACGAAAGTAGAAGGAAACAGAAAAAGAGGGGAAGAAGAGGAATAGGATGATGAATGTTTGTAGAGCAGAGTTGTTGTTGCAAAGAAGAAGGACGAGGAGTACAAAGTGGAAGGAAAACGAAGGGAGAGAGGAGGAATAGCCGGGAAGGAGGAAAAAGAAGGCTAAGTACCAAAAGTAGAGGCATTGCAGGCAAGTTTGCGTGCATGGAGACATAAAAAACATCACGGGAAATAATGAAACACATGCAACCGTTACAGATGTTAATGTAAAAAGGCTCCACGCACACGCTCTCGACCCAACACAGGCACAGGTTCCCACAGGTACAAAGAAACACCTCAGGCACGACAAAAGCAACACAACGAAAGAAGAGAGGAAAACACACACCCTTAGCGACTCAGAGATGCGCAACAAATATTCTCGACAACTTGTACTTGCACGCACACGCACTCACACCTGGCGACACACACACACGCGCACACACACACACACACACACACACACACACACACAAGGGTAGTTCCTGTTAAACTATATACGTACAGAATGACTAATTGGCTCTAGGCACGCAGGACTAGACCAACAGAAGACAAACAGGGGAAGCGGTAGCTGAGTGGTTAGCGTACCGGTCTCGAGTTTGTTGCGTTCTGGATGATGCCGGTTCGAATCAGACGCTACCACATGGGATTTTTCAGTCACCGCCGAGTGGCCTAAGACTGCCCACATGCTGTCCTGATGACCACCTATCAAGCCGGACTCTAGAGGAGCTGTCCAAGGTAAATCAAGAATGAGTTCCGGGGGGCAGCATGAGCCAGGAATAGATGGCGCCTCAATAAACACTTGCCTGAGCCATGCTGGGCTTGGGCCGACCACCAGGCCCAACGAAAAAAGCCTACCGGCGCTCTAGGCCAGGACGTAAAACACACACACACACACACACACACACACACACACACACACACACACACACACACACGTCCATATGCAAACGAGGAATATCGAAATAGACATGAGCGAGGAGCAATATGGAAAAAGTTGATAGCGTGCGTACAGAAACAGGCATAAATCCAGACAAGTTCAGAGGAGGTCAATTAAATATAAAATGTGGCAAGGACATAGACAGACGTAGGTATAATGATTGAATACGGACATCTGAACATGGAAAGGATAACAGCATATCTCCATTTCACTCACACACACACACACACACACACACACACACACACACACACACACACACACACACACACAAACGCCCGTCGGCTCTGGCAAAACAAAACTTTAATGGTTCCGTTTAGCTCAAATATAATCTCAATATTTATTCATAGCGAGAGAGAATAGGAGGCGAGGATACTGCGGAATGAGAAAAGGTTATGTGTTTCTATTTGCCTTCCTTTGTTCCCTTATAAAAGTTACTCTATGTGCAAATCGATGTGAGTGATGGTGATATTTATGGTTGAAAATATATATGGAGTAATTTTTAATAAGGGATACATTAATACAACACACACACACACACACACACACACACACACACACACAAGGGTAGTGAGCCATGTATGATGTTGGTTTACAAAGGAATAACATGCATTTTTTCCTTCACGCCTTGATGAATGGGTGGAAAGATGAAGCGAAACAAGAAAGAGAAATAAAACAAAGGATGACGCACAGAGGGAAGACACTACACACACACACACACACACACACACACACACACACACACACACACACACACACACACACACAAAGGGGAAAAAATATATCCCTTGTCTAAAATGTAATGTGATCTTTTTTTACCTTCCCTTTCCATATTCGCTTCCATTTTCCATTTTCTTCCCGGTTTCCTTTTCTATTCTGTTACCACACACACCTTGCCATCAGCCCTCCAGGTACATTATTCCAACCAGGTAATGTCAGGTGAGTGCCCATAGGTGGCTATCTACTTAAATAGCACAATAACACCTGCCTTGCACCCAATAAATTATCTCACACACTCTTTCATTGCTTTGGTATCATTTTCCTATTTTTGTGTTTTATTAGGATTACTGTTTTCTTCTTGTTCTTGGTCTTGGTCTTCGTCTTCATCTTCATCTTCATCTTCATCTTCATCTTCATCTTCATCTTCATCTTCTTCTTCTTCTTCTTCTTCATCTTCATCTTCTTCATCTTCATCTTCATCTTCATCTTCTTCATCTTCATCTTCTTCATCTTCTTTTTTTTATTCTTCATCTTCATCTTCATCTTCTTCGTTTTCATTTTCTTATCAATTCTTTTTCTATTCTTCTTCTTCCTCGTCTTTTTTCTTTCTTTCTTTCCTTTATCCTTCACCCTCTTCTCTTCATTACCTCTATACATTTTTACTCCATTTTGCGCCCATTTTATCCTCATATTATTATTATTATTATTATTATTATTATTATTATTATTATTATTATTATTATTATTATTATTATTATTATTATTATTATTATTATTATTATTATTATTATTATTATTATTATTATTATTATTATTATTATTATTATTATTATTATTATTATTATTATTATTATTATTATTATTATTATTATTATTATTATTATTATTATTATTATTATTATTATTATTATTATCATTATTATTATTACCATTTATTTCTATTATGAGTCAGTCTCGGTAGTACTCTCATTGTTATTATAATCATTACCATCACAATTTCTACTTTCCATTTGGGAGCATTCTGTTTATTGCTAATTATGTAGATGTTTCAATTTTATTTTCCAATACACTAAAACTCCCAGCACTTCCTTCCCACCCCAGCGGCGTCTGTACCACACGCTGGAGGATCCAATTTCCATTTTTCCCAAACTTTCACCTTTGAGCACGGTGCCACGAGTATAGGAAATAAAAAAATAAAAAAAACATTCAAGGAGAGAGCACAGGCATGATGTTGTCTCTACCTAATTCCTTTATTATACGTCCTAATAATATTTTTTACTAGTTCTTATTTTCTACATCACCTGCTTCATTTATTATTTGCGATTTTTATATGGCAAAGCAAACAGTCCGAGTATCAAACAGATCAAACAAACAAAACAAATGAGAATTTCGACTTAATTTTAGAAGTCTTAATATTTCCCTCAAAAATAGGTTTGAGCCAAAGTTAGAAATATACAGTAGAGGGACACCTGCTTCTAAATTTACTAAGAAAGAAGCGAAGAAAAAGAGTAATTGTTAAGATTCTATTGTCATGGCTTTATTTCCTGTTCCTAGTCGATAGCCTTTTCACCCATCGCCACTTTCTCTCCCTCTTCTCTGCGGGCAAAGTTTCTGCATGCGCCAAGTATAACGACACACGGATGGCAGATTAAGGAGGAAAGTAGAGGGCATGTTTATATTATCCCTTTCCTGTTTGCTTCGCTGGAGTGCCAAGGCTCCATTAAACTTTTTACTGCGTGTTCTGCATTCGTGCCTCTCTCTCTCCCTCTCTCTCTCTCTCTCTCTCTCTCTCTCTCTCTCTCTCTCTCTCTCTCTCTCTCTCTCTCTCTCTCTCTCTCTCTCTCTCTCTCTCTCTCTCTCTCTCTCTCTCTCTCTGTGTGTGTGTGTGTGTGTGTGTGTGTGTGTGTGTGTGTGTGTGTGTGTGTGTGTCTATACCTATTTATCTATCCGGACTCATGTGTGTGTGTGTGTGTGTGTGTGTGTGTGTGTGTGTGTCTATATCTATTTATCTATCCGGACTCATGTGTGTGTGTGTGTGTGTGTGTGTGTGTGTGTGTGTGTGTGTGTGTGTGTGTGTGTGTGTGTGTGTGTTCCCTCCCTATCTGCTGAAAACACCAGTAGAGTTTCACGTCATTGTTTGTTCTCGTATGTAATTAATCCTCTGAAAGTTTCATTAATTTGTTTGGCCTTTTTTTAGGGGGAGTGACTTTTTTCTTGATCATCTTTCTTATTAAATTACGAATAGGAAGTGGGTCATGTGTGTATGTGTGTTCGTTTGTTTGGGTTTGTGGGTGTTTGTATGTGTGTTTTAAGTAGAGTTCCATTAAAATATTGAAATGAAAATGTCTGAGAAGAAAAAAAATAAATAAATAATGGAAAAAATGTATGTACGGCTATTAATTCTTTTTTTTTTCAACATATCATGATGTATTTTAGATATCAAGAAAATAGGTCCATAAGTCTGTTTTAAGATGTTATATAGTTCCATTTTCCTCCGTCCTTCCCTCCCTCGTCTCGATCTTCCTCCCTCCTCTTCCATCTTCCTCCTCCTCTCCCTCGTCTCGATCTTCCTCCCTCCTTTTCCTGCCTCACTCCATCGATCATCTCCACCTCTCATTTTTCCTCGCGCGTTCTCCCTCCCTGCAACTCTCCCATTTCTCCTGGACCTCTCGCTAACCCCATCCTTCTTCCCTCTCCATTTTTATCTCTCCCTCTCCCCACTCACCCCCTCTCTCACATACACACACAATTCCCTTTCATTTCCCTCTTCCTTCCTTTTTCTCGCAGTTGATATTAATCCCAGAGTAGGCAAAAAAGGAAACAAATAATATAACCTCACAAAATCCACAGCCCGGAGGAATGAGACCTTACAGAGATGGGTAACGTTAGTCTTATTTAATCTTCCTGGAAATCGTAGCCGCGTATGTAAATTAATATCGAGCTTAATACGCAAAGAAGGGTCGTCTTCGCGGGATAAACTTCCTGAGACTTGTTATTAGATTGTGATGGAGGGCGAGGGAGTGGCGGGAGTGGAGTCTTTACCCGCCTCATCCCTTGGTTTATGGGTGGAGGTGTAGCACTATGGTCTCCCTGGGCGCTGCATGAGGGAGTACAGGAACGAAAATAACATGCGGGCCTGAGATTGTTTTGTGCTACACTGTATAAGGTTTGTCTGCTCTCTGTCTCTTTCTCTAATCTCTTCTCTCTCTCTCTCTCTCTCTCTCTCTCTCTCTCTCTCTCTCTCTCTCTCTCTCTCTCTCTCTCTCTCTCTCTCTCTCTCTCTCTCTCTCTCTCTCTCTCTCTCTCTCTCTCTCTCTCTCTCTCTCTCTCTCTCTCTCAATCCATTTTATTTTTGTTACATTTGTATTGCTTTAAAGTAAACATGAGAAATGAGAAGACTAAGTGCTCCTGTAACACCGTGTAATACTTATTTGTCCATTTCTGGTAAAAACTCTTTAATAACAGAAAACGCACCGTATATATAGCAGTCACTTTCTATTTTGCTTTTGTACTTTGATTTAAAGATCGTGCAAAAAGTGTCTTACGTGTGAACCCAAACCTTATACACCTGTCTATCTTACTATGTTCTTTTTATCTATATCATTACTAAAATATGAGAATTCCTGAAGTGCAATCTCATCTACTTTTTGCTTGTAATAAGGCAACTACAAAATTTTCAGGTGCATGTCTTTACTTGCATTCACTTTTTTCCCTCTTTAACCACTTACATTCTCTTCTTGAAAATCCAACAGTATGTGCAAAAACGTTTCTATTGCATGTCTCCACTTTCACATCTCTCCTACCTCAATCCACTCACCCTTGGTACTAACTTTATTATGTAGCAACGAGAACACATGCAATAACTTCCCCCCATAATTTTACTCCTTAGTGTTTAATCAGTTACAGCGTTTTGCCATGAAAGGTGTGGTTGTACCTGAGTCCCCCGCACCCAGGGAAGGGTCATGCCCAGCCACAGGTGATCCAGGTCAATTAGTCTTCGCCAGGAGGAGAGAGAAGGAGGTGGACCGGAGGAGACGAGAGGGAAAAAGAGATACAGTGTGGCAAGGAAAACGGTGAAGTGGCAAGGAAAATGGTGATGATATGACGGGAGAAATGAGGAAAAAAGTGAAAAAGAGTTGAGATGAAAAACTGATGAGGCGAAAAGTGAGAGAAGTGGAAATGGAGAGGAGTAGCAGAAGAGATGAGTTAAAAATGAGATTCAGAGTGGCAGGAAAAACGGAAACAAGTTGAGAGGAGAAAAGTGAAAAGGAGTCAAGATGAAAAAGAGATGAAGCAAAAAGTGAGAATGGGGTGAAACTGGAGGAGATGAGTTATAAATGAGATGCAGAGTGGCAGGTGAAATGACGGTGAGGAGAAGAGAGATGAAGGGAGACTGGGAGAAAAATAAGGTCGAGGGGTCAGCCTGAGAGAGAAAATGCACCTGACTCGAAATTAGCAGGAAATAAACAAGGAAGAGAAAGCAAGACGAAGAAAAGTTGCAGGAAATAAACAAGGAAGAGAAAGGAAGATGAAGAAAAATTGCAGGAGATAAACGAGGAAGAGAAAGGAAGATGAAGAAAAGTTGCAGGAAATAAACACGGAAGAGAAAGAAAGATGAAGAAAAGTTGCAGGAAATAAACAAGGAAGAGAAATGAAGATGAAGAAAAGTTGCAGGAAATAAACAAGGAAAAGAAAGGAAAATGAAGAAAAGTTGCAGGAAATAAACAAGGAAGAGAAAAGAAGATGAAAAAAAGTTGCAGGAAAAAATACGGGAAGAGAAATTGAGAAGAGGAAGAGATAAAGAAAAATAGAATAAAGGAAGATGAGAGGAGAAATGAGGAGGGGGTGAACGAGGAAGAGAAACCAAGATGCGGAAAAGATGAAGGAAAAATGAGTGAAGAGAGGTCGAGAAGAGGAAAAGATGGATAAAAATGGAATAAAAGAAGATAAAATATGAAATCAGGAGGAGATAAGCGAGGAAGAATGGAACAAAATGCGGAAACGATGAAAGGAAAAATGTGGGAAGAGAAGTCGAGAAGAGGAAGAGCTACAGAAAAATGGAATATAGGAAGCTGAGAGGAGAAGGCCGGTAAAAATATAGCATTATAAAAGCCGAGAGTAAGACGTAAAATAATATATTCTGGGAAACATTTTTTAGGTTTATGAAGATTATAAAGCAAACTGGATATACGAGAGAGAGAGAGAGAGAGAGAGAGAGAGAGAGAGAGATGAAAATAATGAAAGCCTATGAACATTGAAGGGAGATAAAAAAAAAAATCGTATTCTAAGAAGCTGTAACATTACCCATTTCTTTGCACCTTCCTCCCATCACCTCCCACCCTTCCCTCACTCCTCTATCTCCCTTATTCCCTTCAATCCTCTTTCTTCTCATTCAATCCCCTCCTTCCGGGATCTATTTCAATTCGCCTCGCCCCGTCCCTTCATTTCGCGCCTTTACCTGATATAAGGTTCAGAAATTCAATTCCATCCTGACCTACCGCGGCTTCTGATTCCTTGCATTCGTCCCCGTCACGCCATACACACTCACCTTTTCTTCTATTCCCTCCGTTGTCTCTTTTCTCCTCCATTCTTCAACATACACTGGGGAGGCGGTGGCTGAGTGGTTAGCGTGACGGCCCCGCGTTCAGGAGCTCCAGGAGGGACGCGGGTTCGAATCCTGGCCGCCGGACAGCTGAGGTTTTTCAGTCACCGCCGAGTGGCCTAAGACTACCCACATGCTGGCCTGAAGACAACCCATCAACCCGGGCTCTAGATAACCTCTCCAAAGAGAGGCTCAAAGATGAGTTCCGGGGGGCAGCATGAGCCAACACAAGATGGCGCCACTATACACTCGCCTGCGCCAGAACGGGCTGGGCCGACCATCAAGCCCCACCGGGAAGAAGCCTTGGGCCGACCATCAGGCCCCACCGGGAAGAAGCCTACCGGCGCAATAGGCCGCGACGTAAAAAAAAAAAAAAAAAAAAAAAATACACGTAAATCTACACCACTCTAATCTTTCTTCCTCTTTCCTCCATCCTCTCCTTTGCACCATCTTTCACATACATGCATTTCTATACAACATCAAAGCTATATTTTACCTTCTTTCACTTTTCTTTACCTTCTTCCTCTTCCTCCTATGGTCTCCTCTCCATCGTCTTCCACACATACGCATTTCCACACCAAACCAAACCTATATTTTACTTTCTTTCACTTCTCTTTTCCTTACCTTCCATACAAATACTACATACACGCTCCCCTTTCCCCTCCTTCCATACATAAAAATTTCTACAGCACAACGAATCTATATTTCCCTATCCTTCACTTCATATATATATATTTCCTTTTCCTCCAAATACCATATACGCTCCACATGCATAATCCACCATACCTACATTCCACTGTCCTGTTGTCTGCACCTTCCTTTAACATCACGCTATGGTACATCCACCCAAATCTACATTCCACTCAGCCACACTACCTAATGTCTTTTCCTTCCCACCACATCACGCCACGCCACACCACACTAAGGCTCCACCCGCATCCATTTCTTTCCCCTGTCCCATTCCTCCACCTCCACCTCCTCCACCTCTCTCCACATTTGTCTACATTCCACTCAGTCCCATCACTTATTTCTTGTCGCTTCCCTTCTCACCACATCACGCCACGCCACACAGCAATTCCACCCACCTCCACTTCGTTCCCCTTTCCCACCCCTCCACCTGCTTCACCTCTCCCCTTCGTCCACAGTCGCAAGTGGAGGGTGGACGTGGTGGAGGGTAACGGTGTAGCGAAACCAAAGCCCTTAGGAGTTATGGTCACGTAAACAACACGGAAACACAGGTAACCTATAACACATTGCTGATAATTAGTAGGGAAGGCTTACCTGAGTGTGGGTAACGCCGCGGAGGCTGGCTAAAAATATATCGGATCGTTAATGTGGCTCGCGGATAAAATAAATAGAAGTAAATGAATAATGATAAAGGAATAGATATAAAAAAAAAAACATATGCAGATGAAAAGATGTATATACTGATGAAATAAATAATGATGCCAAATAACTAAATAACGTAATATACACTGATAAAAAAAACTAATACCCAACATAATAGAAACTGAACATGGACAGGATTGTGGGAATGAGAAAACGAGAAGGATGCATTGTTAGACCCGAGAGGTGGTTTTCGTGTAGTGCGACAACTGGCAATGATGAAATGGTAGAGAGGAAAAATTTATATAAAAGGAACAAAACGAATCAGAGGAGTTCAAGTGTGCAACATGTAGCAATATTGGGCAATAACGAGTCACTGTTCTTATTTTTGGTGGTGAAACCGATAAAAGTCTGCTTATAAGTATATTCGCTAATGGCTGACTGCACCTGCATCAAAAGGAGTAGGAATATTTTTCACAAGCAAAGGACGAAAGAACGATTCATCAATTAAATTAAAGTTTGGGGAAGAGCCAGCCAGAAACCGATCATTTCAAAGATATTTCATTTGTATTACATCATCTAGATTATATATCGTCATTGAGGTCTTTGTAATCTGTTCCAGAAGGGTGAAAATAGCCATTCCGATACAATTTCCTGTAACTGATTCTCTATATACTGCAGCTTATTATTCCTCTTTCTATAATGAGAACACAATGGTGGAAACGTTACCAAATATATACTTAAGTTAGATAAAACTAATCACTGCACTAACTTGTCGAGATGAGAAAATAGCCATATTGAGATATTATTTTATCTCGGTGCATGAAGTACCTCCGTTCAGTCACTCACCTTTATGTACCAGCAACAGAAGGGTTAAAACAGTGCCAATGAAACACATTAACTAAAACGGTGAAAATACTGTTACTATTACGTTTTTTCTTACTACAGTTCATCTCCGTATAGTTCTCTCTTTACGTAGCATGAAAAAAAAACTTAAAATAGACCGACAAGCACATATTACTTTGTGACACCTATACATCAGAATGGTGGAATTACTCTTACTGGGACTTATATTTATAGCTATTAATCCCCTTTATTTGAATTCCGTCACACATCTGTAAGTAGCTACAAAACGGGTGAAAAAAGCTTTAATAATAAATATATATATATATATATATATATATATATATATATATATATATATATATATATATATATATATATATATATATATATATATATATATATATATATATATATATATATATATATATATATATATATATATATATATATATATATATATATATATACCAATCCTCTTATTATCCCGCCTCGCTTTCGCAACCCTTTCATACTCTGCCCTTTTCCGCGTCCTCCTCTCCTGCCACCCCCGCTCCCCTTCCCCTCCCCCCCACCCCGCTCCGCCCAAGAGAGGGTTAATACATTCCTCCACATTGCCAACACAATTTCTTTCCCTCCTCTGATGATTGCCCGAGAAACTGACACCATTCATCACCTCCCCACTCATCGCCACCGCCGCCACAACCACCACTACCACCACGAGCACTCATCTTCAATAGCTTTTTCTTTTTTCTCTCACACACTCAATCTTGTTTTCTTCTTCTTTCCTCTCGTCTTTCGTATCATTCTTACTTAAGTCGCTTCTTCATCTCTCTCACTCTTTTTCTTTTTCTTTTTATTTATTTTTTTCTTTTTCTTTCTTACTTTCTTCTATTCTTTCTTTCTTACTTGCGCCACTTTCTTCATCTCTCTCTCTCTCTCTCTCTCTCTCTCTCTCTCTCTCTCTCTCTCTCTCTCTCTCTCTCTCTCTCTCTCTCTCTCTCTCTCTCTCTCTCTCTCTCTCTCTCTCTCTCTCTCTCTCTCTCTCTCTCTTTTTATTTAAACAAATTTTTACAAAAAAAGGAGGCTCAAAATTACACTTTTTAGGTATAATTATTCTAAGAGCCTGTGTATGGGACAAATTGAATTGTCGAATGTTGAAACATACAAGCATACAAATACAAAAAATACGAAAAAAATAAAGAAAAACATGTAAAAACAATATGGAATAATGTCAGTTTGTCACTTTATATTTATAGTTCATAGCACTAGCGCACTTGGGTGTCCCTCACGCCACCTGTGAGCAGCCAGCTTCACCTGCTGCGTGCTCATGTTCTCCACTTGGGGAGTGGCTGCCGTGAATATGTTCCACAGGCGTGTGGTCCTGGCTGTATATGTGCGCTGGTGCTGCCTGGAGTGTGATCAAGGCACCTCCACGAGCTAGTCACCGCAGAGTGTAGTCCGGGTGAACCTCTGAGCAGCGCGTGGAGGGAGCGTCAAGCTGCTGAGGTGGGGAACCCCCTGCACCTGGGCTTTGTGACACACCACCAGTGCTGAGACATCACGGCGGTGCTCCAGCGATGTCACAGTGGCAGACGACTCCTCCAGGTGCTCGCTGGCCTCCACCAGACGCAGTGCTCGTCGCTGCACTGCGTTGAGCCTCTGCATGTGGGTGGCAGCACTCGCCATCCAGCACAGGGCACCGTACTCCAGATACGGACGTATCTGTGGCTTGAAGAGAGTGAGGATGCCCCGTGGGTCGAGGGATCCCGCTACTCTTCGCAGGGCAGAGACTCGCAGGGAGGCCTGGCGGGCAACAGCTCGGACGTGGAGGTCGAAGCGCAGGCTTTGGTCCACAGTCACTCCCAGGACCTTGATGTGGCCCTGGAGGGGCAGACTCTTGCCTCCAAGACGCAGCTGGCCTGAGACTGCTCGAGAGGTGTCTGGGGACCATGAGATGACCATGGCCTGCGTCTTCTCCGGGGCGAGGGTGACCTGCCACTCCTCTCCCCACTGCTCCACCAAACTGAGCTGCCTGTTGATCTCCTCGACGGCGCGCTGGCTGTCGGGGCGGCAGTAGGAGCGGGAGAGTGTGCAGTCATCGGTGTAGGCTGACACTGCCGATAGCTGCCGGAGGAGATCGTCGATATATATGTTCCACAGGATTGGGCCAAGCACGGAACCCTGTGGAACTGAGGCATGCACTGGTGAAGGCCTTGATGACTGCCCGTTGATCACCACCTGAAGGGTCCTCCCCTGGAGGTAATCCTTGAGCAGCATCAGTAGGGCACCCTGGACACCTTTGGCGCGAAGCTTCTCAATGAGCCCCGCGTGCCAAGCCCTGTCAAAGGCTCCAGCAATATCCAGGGCTACCACGAGTGTGTCCAGGCCTTCATCCAGTGCGTCTTGCCAATCCTTGGAGAGGAGGAGGAGGAGGTCTGCGGTGGACCGGCCAGGCCTGAAGCCAAACTGTCTATCTGAGAGGAGATGGCTCTCACTCAGATGCTGACAGATGACTGCAACCACCACACGCTCCAGCACCTTGCCCACCACAGAAAGCAAGGAGATGGGCCTGTAGTTGCTGGGCTGGGCTGGTCTCTCTCTCTCTCTCTCTCTCTCTCTCTCTCTCTCCATTCACCCCGGAACGAAGTAAATTTGCTCTGAAAGTTTTTCATCTTTCTCTCGCGACCCCGCTCTTTTTATCCCTCCCCCTCTCCTCTCCCTCTTTCTCTTCAGTCAAAATTTAACATGAATAAAAGCACACACGGTCTTATGCACTTTATCATTTTCTAATTTTTTTTTTTAGAAGCACATTTTCCCTTGACATTTTTATATGATGAGACCGAAAATAAAAATAAAAAAACACCGGCCTTCTGAACTTCATTATTTCTGATTTTCCTTTTTCTTCAATCCTACATATTTTTTTATTTTCTATTTTATTTTCTAGAAGGATAATTAATTTCCTTTTGCATTTTTTAATAATCAAGAAAAAAAGCCAATATGAACACTCTAATTTCCTGCTTTCTTTTTCTTTAATCTTGAAAATCACTTACATTTTCTTTAGCCTTTTTCTATATAATCATGGAATTAAAAACATTGGCCACTAGGATTTCATTATTTCCTACATTTTATTCTTGAATCAGAGCTACACATTTTTCTTTACATTTTTTTATATAAACACCAAAGTAAAAACATGCAGAATTTTATGAGTTCCTAATTTCCGTTTCTCTTGACTCATATTTTTCTTTATTTTTTTTCTACATAGCTCAGGAAATGAAAATATATGCACAGAGGAATAATGACGTGGCAGCCTTTCAGTATTTTCAAGTATTCCTGACGGAGGCCATTGGGTGTGGACGATTTTTTCCTTCAATTATTCACTTCTCCTGCGCGGCTCCCGAGGCCCAAAAATTATTCATGGCAGTAATAGAAGTGTTGTTGTGCTTCGCTCGGTCTTCCAGTGTGTTGATATTAGTGTTGCCAATGACTTCCCTTGCTTCGTTCTTCCCTCTCTTTTTTCCCTTCCCTCGCTTTGCTTTCTTTTCCTTCTTTCGTACCTTCTTTTAGTTCATCCCTTGTTTAACTTTCTTTTACCTCCTTGTTTTGCTTTCTTCTCCTTTCATCTTTTCTTTAGTGTTGCAATTTTTTTTCCTTCTTTCCTGTGTTACTCCCTTCCATTGCTTTGCTTTCTTTTTCTCCCTTTTTTTCTTACTTCTCTTCCTACCTTCCTCTAAATTGCCTTCCCTTGTTTTTCTTTCATTTCATTATTTTCTTCCTTTCTTCCCTTCGCCTTGCTTTGCTTTCATTTTCTTTTTTCTCACTCCTTTCCAACTCTTACTTTGCTTTCTTTCAGATTTTTCATCTCCTTCCCTTACTTTGTTCTCGTTTCTTCCGTTCCTTCGTTCTCTCCCCTTATTTTCTTTGCTTCTCCCTCGTTTTTTTCCTCATTCCCTTCCTTTGCTGTCTTTTCCTTTTTTTCCTTTCCTCCTTCACCTGCTTTCCATTCTTTCCTTCCCGCCACATGAACGACACTCCTCCTCTTCCTCTTGCTCCTCCCCCTGCTCGTTCTCCTCCTCTTCTTACTTTACCACGTTATTTCCCTTCCTTTCTTTACCTTTACTGCTTTCTCCCCTCCTCTCCACCTGCACCGCTTTCCTCCTCCTCCTCCTCCTCCCCTCCTCCTCCTCTTCCTTCTCCTCGCCTAAAAACTTTAACCTCTCCTCCTCTCTTTTCCTCATTCTCTTCACAAACTTGTTCCTTGTTTTTTCTTCTTTTCTTCTTCTTCTTCAGTTTCTTTTTGTTCTTGTTCTTCATTTAAATTCTTCTGCACCTCTTCCTCCTTTCTTCTTCCTTCTTTCTTCTTTCTTTTTCTTTTTTTCTTTTTCTCCTCCATCTCTTCCTCCTTTCTTCTTTTTCTTGTGTTCTTTGTCTCTTTTTTTCTTCCTTTTCTTCCATGTTTCCTCCTTGCTCCCTACTCTTCATTTCTTCTTCTCTTCCTTTTCTTTGGGTTTTATTGCTTCCTTTTCACCCATGTTCTCTTACTGCACTTCCTCCTTCGTTCTTCTTTTTCTGCTCTTTCTTTTTTGTGTGTTTATATTTCATTTTTTCCACGTTCGGTTGCTCCTCTTCATTTCCTCTTTATCTTCGTCTCCTTATTTTCTTTTGTGTTTTACTTCCTTTTATTTTACGTTATTTTACTGGTCCTCCTCCTTTCTTTTTTTCTTATCTTACTTTCCTTTTTATATAATTTCCTTTTCTCCACGTTCGCTTGCTGCTCCTTCTCCTTCGTTCTGCCGTTTTTTTTTCTTCTTTTCTCTTTTGTTGTATATTTCCCATTCTTTCACATTCTCTTGGTGTTCCTACTCCTCCTTTCTTCTTTTTCTTCATTTCTTTTGTTTCTATAATTCCTTTTCATCCACGTCATCTTGGTGCTCATCCTCCTTTTTTTCTTCTTCTTGTCTTTACTTTTTTTTTTTTTTTGCTTCCTTTTCTTCGACGTTTGCTCGCTGCCCTTTCTCCTTTGTTCATTTTTTCCTCTCTTATTTTTTTATCCGGGTTTTACTTCCTCTTCATCCACGTTCTCCTGCTCCTTTCTTTTTCATATCTTCTTGTTTTAATTTTGTTTTTATACTTCATTTTCTTCCACGTTCTGTTGCTCCTCCTCCTTCGTTCTGCTATTTCTTTTCTCTTTATTAGTTTATACTTTCTTTTCTTTCACGTTTCTTTGCTGTTCCTCCTCCTTCGTTCTTCTTTTCTTGTAAATTTTTTGCTTTATCCGTTTCATCCACGCTCCCTCTCTGCTCCTCCGCCACCTTTCTTCTTTTTGTGTACGTGTGTTTATAATTAATTTTCTACCACGCTCTGGTACTCCTCCTCCTCCTCCTTCTTTTCTTCGCTTCTTTATTTTCGTTTGTATATTAATTCCTTTCCTACTACGTTATCTTGCTGTTCCTCTCCTATTTACTTCTCTTTCTTCTCTTATTTTTTTTCATTTCCTATTCGTCCACGTTCCCTTGTTGCTCCTTCTTATTTCGTTTAAATTTTTGTGTTTATCCACGTTTCTATGCGCTCCTCATTTCTTCCTTTCTTTTTTTTTTTACTCTTTTCACCCACGTTATTTTGCTGTTCCTCTACCTTCCTCCTTTTCATTCTATTCTTCATTTCCTTTGTTTTTTTTTGTATCTCCTTTTCTTTTACAGCTGCTCCTATTCCTCCTTTCTTCTTTTTCTTTTGCAATTCTATTTTCTTTCCTCCCACGTCCGCGTTCTCTTGTTCCTCCTCCTCCTCCATCATCCTCGCGTCATGTTCACCTTTTACACCTGGAATTAACTCAAGCTGAAACACGGGACACTTAAGCTTTATGTTCTAATTAAGCCTCGCCATTTGTCCCGTTGACGTGCGAGGATTAAACAACGATGAATTGCCGTCACTAAATATATATGTAACGTTTACTTTGACCCCTTTGTTTTAGTTTTCTTTTCTGTGAGATTCTTTAAGTTTTGTTTCTGTAAAATGGGCTCAGGGTTGCTACATGTGTTTAATTAGAGGTGTCATTGTCGCTGACTTCGTGCTCGTTTTCTTTTCTCCTTTTCTTCCTCTTCTTACGCCTTTCAACTTATTTTTTTAGGTTTCATTTTAAGAATCATCACCATTTTTTCTCCTTTTCTCCTCCTATTCTTCATTATCGTTCTCTACTTGATTTTCTCTTCTTTTTCTTCTTCTACATCTTCTACACCTTCTTCTTCTTCTTCTTCTTCTTCTTCTTCTTCTTTTTCTTCTTCTTCTTGTTCTTGTTCTTGTTCTTCTTCTTGTTCTTGTTCTTCTTCTTCTTAGCATTATTAGTATTAGCATCCTTACAATTATTGCCATTGTTATTGATATTGGTATTGATAGTGTTATTATTATTATTATTATTATTATTATTATTATTATTATTATTATTATTATTATTATTATTATTATTATTATTATTATTATTATTATTATTATTATTATTATTATTATTATTATTATTATCATAATTACAATTACCATCATAACCATTATTGCCATTGTTATTGATGTTGGTACTGATATTGTTATTGTTACTGTTATTATCATTATTATTATTATTATTATTATTATTATTATTATTATTATTATTATTATTATTATTATTATTATTATTATTATTATTATTATTATTATTATTATTATTATTATTATTATTATTATTATTATTATTATTATTCCTATTATTATTATTATTATTATTATTATTATTATTATTATTATTATTATTATTATTATTATTATTATTATTATTATTATTATTGTTCTTACTGTTGGTATTCTTCCTCATCCTCTTCCTCCTACACTTTCTGCTGCTGCTGCTGCTCCTACTCCTCTTCCTCCTCCTCCTCCACCACACGCAACCAGGAGCATCAGGTATAAATGAAATAACAGGTGTGCATAACAAAGACACAGGGAAGGGAGGAGGAGACAATGTAATTACTGAAATATGAAGTAACGAGAGAGAGAGAGAGAGAGAGAGAGAGAGAGAGAGAGAGAGACACGGCAGTCATTTATCTTTAAATTTCGTTAGCGATGAGGCAGCACGCAAGAGAGAGGGAAGAGGTGTGGGGGGGGGGGGGGCGGGAGAGCGAGCTAGAGAGAAATCAACACAAGAGAATGGCAGACAGGAATGGCAGACAGGAGACACGGGAGAGAAAGAAATAGAGTTATGAATGAGGAGGTTAGAGCGTGAAAATGTTATGTAATGTATGAATAAAATATGACGAAAATTGCTGAATGAAGTTTGTAATTACATTCAAGGGGTACTAATGGTGATAATGATGACGACGATGATGATGTTGACAATTGTAATAATAGTCTGAGAATTATATAAATGCTCACCCCTCACAAAGAAGTCACCCTCACCATTTTCTCGCTCTCACAATTTTGGTCACTTACTTCCTCCATTTAACACCCCTTCCCTTATCCTCTCTGTCTCTATATATTTCTCTCTTTCTCGGACTCCTCTCGCCGCCCCACTTCGCCGGCTATCCAAACAGACTCCGTAGTGCCATGTCAAAACGTTTAGAGAGGCACAAAGGACTAAAAAAAACAAACGCTGGTTCAGATGAGAGAGAGAGAGAGAGAGAGAGAGAGAGATACATACATACATACATACACACTCACAACCGCTCCCTTCCTACACCCCCCCCCCCCACACACACACACACACACACACATACACACACAAACACATATTAGTGGTGGCATCGGAAGGGATATATGCATTCAGGGGAAAATCTGGGCCAGGTTTTGCTCGAATATATTACGGCGGCCACTGAAAGGAGTTATTGCAGCGCTGAAAGGATGGCGCCCTCCTCCCTGCCGCTCCCTCCCCGCGCGCCCTCGTGAACTATCAATAAAAAGGTCAAGTCAAATATACATGGAGGAAAATGTAGTGAAAGGAAGGTAAGGGTCACGAAATCAAGAGGTGGTATGTATAGACCGTGTATGCGTGTATGTATGAATGTATGTGAGTGTATGTATGTGTGTGTGTGTGTCGGGGATGAAATATACCTGTCTAGGATATATACATGAAAGGAATGTGTGTCTAGAATTAGGTACAATTATCTGCATACACTTCGCTGTGATCGAAGGAAAGCTTCTTTACAGCAAACAAGATCTGACTTTGGTTGTGAAAGCAAGTTCTGAATGAAAATATATCAAGCGAGTTCGTCCACAAATAACGGAAAAAAAAAAAGATATGATCAGAAGTCTTTCAATTATAAAGAATATATAAATCACTCACAATCATGCTAAAAGAGAAGAAAATAGGTGTAAATATTATCACACTTCTGATTTACCCCCCAAAAAAACATTAGAAATTCGTAAAAAAAGGAAACTGACAAAGTGAAAAAGTAAGTTTCTCAATTACTCTTAAGATTTTTCAGGTAAAAAAATATAACAAAATCGGTCAGCTAGAAAATAACACGTGAAGAGGTTACTAAGTTTCTTCATTACATAAAGTAGCACGCGAAAAAAAAAAATCAAACGACAACAAGAGCTTCCCTTAGCTTAATGTTCCTCTCCCTTCCGAAGACTTGATTTACTGTTCAACCAAGTTTTTCTTTTGGTTTGTTGTCTTAGGACGGTCTCCCCCCCCCCCTCCCCGTTTTTTTTTTCCACGTGGAGCATTTTAGCGGGGACTCACATGTATATTTGTACCCTCCACATGCTTAGTTCAGTTAAAAGGAAAAATGAAGTGTTCCGGTTTACTTGGAGCGAAATTCTTACTATTCTAAAACTTTCCCTGTCTTGCTGATCTGTTTGCTTCCGCTTGTCTCTGGTGCAACAGTTTAGCGTCCCTTTACCTTCATTTTTGGGGTTCATTATTTTTTTCATAACTTTAGTGGTAGAAAAAAAAATACAGAACACTTTGCCGTGGCCTGTTATAATTCCACGCATCCTTCACTTGTAAGTAAGGACATGAGTTTCTGGGTCAGCTTTCCCCTGTCCGGCACATTGCTATTCCCAGGTCTTAATGGGTCAGACACCGTGACGCGAATATGAACTACACTTGTTGAGGGAGAAAAACAAAACTGACAGCAAAATTAAATTAGACTGCCATCGAACACCCAGCAATAAAACAAAAAAATAAAACAATCATGAAATTCAGAATCTTTGGCTTGGGAGCAAGGGCAAAACAAAGACAAATAGCAAGAAAATGTAACAAAAATACTCTAAACATATTTTTTTACAACAAAGGAGACAGCTCAAGGGCACAGAAAAAGGGAACAATAATAAAAAAGAGCCCGCTACTCGCTGCTCCTAAAAAGAATCCAAGGAGGTGGCCGAAAGAGGGGTCAATTTCGGGATAGTTAATATCATGAATCTTAAAAAGCAGACCAAAAGAAAAGACGGACAAACAACCACGAAACACAGACGGACAGCCAACCGAGGACAGCCAAATGAGAACAGCAGAGAATAGTAGAGCAATAAAAAATAAAATGTAGGACAGAAAACCGTGACACACAGCGAGCGAACTGAATGAAACTAAGACACCATATAATAGAAAAAGAACGAAAACAAAAACAACACTAGAAAGCTTGACTCTTAAGAAAAAAAAAACAGCTCTAGATAACAAAGACGAACAAAGAGAAACATAAATCGAGCGAATTGAATGAAACTTTAAAACACCAATATTGAGAAAAACAACAACAACATAACTCCTGAACCAATCCTGAATCCTGAAGAACAAAGAAAATACAGAGACAGAAAACAAAATCGAATAAAACACGACACCAGAATATACAACAATCCCTGGAAGCCAGAATAATTGAAACCTTGACTTCAGAAAAAAAACACCATGACCTTTAAGTATAGTGACTCAAGGAATACATACACACACAAAAAAAATATATATACATTTTCCCTCAAAATTACCATGAAACCTAAAATCAAGTCATGAAAAAACGAGAGTGACACGACAATGAAAAAAGTAATAATAATGAAACCAACACCAACACAAAACAAAGGCTGAAAATCTAAAGCCCTGAGCCCGTAGCAACAGCAGACAGACTTACACAGACATACAGACAGCCTTCAACAAGACAAATAGACACAATCATTTATACGAAACGGATATAAAAAAAAAATTACCCCCATCCACACACGCCAACAACAACAAAAAAAAAATGAGTCAACCATAAAACTAACCGAGATACGCACAGAACCACAAACAAGACAAACATAAACAAACACAGCGAGCGACAGGATAAGAAGAAAAAAAACAAAACAGAAGGCAAACAATAGCGTCCCACTCACACACACATAAAAACACACACTCTGACACACGTAAGGGCCCGAGGCGACGCGGTGGGCGCTACATAAATAACGAAGAATGGCCAATAAAACCAGTGTCATCTCACGAATATGAAATACGACGGGGCGGAATTACATGAGAGGAAGAGAGAGGAAGCGATTGTGGGGGCGAGGAAAGGGGAGGCTGACGCTGTTGGTGGTGGTGAGGCGAGCTGAATTAAGAGATATAGGGAGAGAGAAAGGGAGGGGGGAAGGGAGATAAAGGCTGTGGTGAATGAATGTTTGCGGTAGGTGAAGGGAGGGTGAAGGATGAGTGGTGAGGCGAGATGCAGTAAGAGGAAAGGACACAGGGGGAGAGAGAGAGTTTGTGGTGGATCGAGGTGAGATAAGAGAGAGGGAGAAGAACTGGTTGTGGAACGTATTGGAAGCGTGGATATAAGGGGAGTAGTCCAGACGAGTACAGTGAGGGTAAAGGGCGATGACTGGATATGAGAAATGAAGAAATATTTAAGGTAGCAAAAGGTTGATAAGGGTGATAAGGAGATTGGGGGGCAGGTGAAAGAGGAAGGTGGTTGATGAAATGATAACAGGGGAGGTGCTAGACATAAGGATATTAAGAGACATAAGGTTAAAGTGGTGTCAAAAATTAGGTAAGGGCTGAGAAATGAGGAAATATGGTTAGTGGGTGAAATATGGCTGTACGATGATGAAAGAAAAGGGAGGGAGTGGTAAAAAAACAAAGCAAGGAGATATAAATAATGAATAAAATAGAGAACTGAAAGGTATGTTATGAGGTGGAGAATCAGTTGATGGGGTAGATACAATAAGAATCAAGGGGACCAGTGAAAGAATAGAAAGAACGGGAGCGGAAAAAGGAAACTGATGAAACGTTAGAGGTGAGTGTAAGGGAGGTGATGACAGGTATGTGAAAAGATAGAAAATGGTTGACAGGATTATTGGGAGAGGCAAGGGGAGTAGAGGAAGCAGCATGGAGACTGGAAATAGAGAAAAGGTGAGGTAGTGAGAAAGGGACAAGTGTTAAGGTGGTGGTGGGAGGGACAGGGAGGTGAGGGGAAGGATGATAAAGTGGGTATAGGAATAGCAAAGGTCGGTAAATAGGTAAAGATATGTAAGGGTATGAAGATGACAAGGCGGTAGGAATTACTGTGTCATGGATGATTCAGTGAAGGTGTGATTCGTGTTCTTTGATGTACCCGAGTGAGGTCTTCCTTCCTTTGTGCTGCCTTGTTATTTATCTATTATCACCATTATTATTCTCATCATCACTGCCGTCATAAATACTACCACTATCACTACTACTACTACTACTACTACTACTACTACTACTACCACTATTATTTCTAGTGTCATATTTATTTTATTTAAGGCGTTACTCGCTTTAGCAAAAAATAATATTCTCTCGACTATTTCATAAATTGCATCTATAACCTAATCATGTTCAATTACGGATATTTATTACAGCAGAGAGAGAGAGAGAGAGAGAGAGAGAGAGAGAGAGAGAGAGAGAGAGAGAGAGAAACGTGTGTGGGGGCGTGAGAAATATTCCTTGAGGGTTCAGACTTTAATTACTAATCTATTTCCTCTATCTCCTACTCATCCCATTTCTCTTCCCCTTCCCCTTCCTCTTCCTCCTTCTCTGTCTCTTGTAACGTCCTCCTCCTCTCCCTCCGCCCTTCTCCTCCACCTTGCTACCCTTTCACAACAATTTCCCTTTCATCTTTCTCTTCTTATGTATGTCCTCCCGTTTTTCTCGTTCTGTCGTCTGCTGCTGGATCCTCTTAAAGCCTCAAATGATACATAAGAGAGAGATCTGATCCTCCAAGTCGCCCTCAACACGCAAAGAAATACGATCATTAGAGGATCAAAGTTTCTTTAGAAGATTAAAAACTATGGCAATTATAAAGGAGGACGAGAAGAATAAAAGGAAGAGGAGCAGGAGGAGGAGGAGGAAGAGGAGGAGGATAAAGAAGAAGAGAAGGAAGAGGAAGGTTACATGCTTTTTGTCGATTATTTCTTGTTGCTAATTCTAAATTACACACACACACACACACACACACACACACACACACACACACACACTCCGTGGTACAACTGGTAGAGCGCTGCGCTGCCAGGCTTCACGGTCTGACAGGGCTGCGGTTCGAGCCCGCTCAGGCCGGATTCTTTCCGTTGACTAGGAGTGGTTACTGTCCCCACTTGAGCAAGGACATAAAGAGATAAAGAGCACTTGCTCATGTCGGGAGGGTACCTGCTGGCGATTACGAGTCTAACACGTGATCAGGCCGTGGCGAATTACACACACACACACACACACACACACACACACACACACACACACACACACACACAAAACTTAAACACAGACGCACACTCGAAAGAAAAAAAAACCTACGCAGAAGAAAAAAATCCATTGCAACATGAACCCAAATAAAATGACCGCACGTGGCTGCTTCAAGTGTCTCGTTTGACCGGCGGCTCGAGACTAATTGAAACGCCTCGCGAACCCGCACCGACTCGCCTGGGTTCGAATCTTCCCCTCAGTTGGCTTTCAATCGAGGCTGATGAGGAGGTGGAAGAAAGGAGGAGGAGGAAGAAGAGGAGGAAGGTGAGGTGGAAGATGAGGAGGAGGAAAATGAGGAGGAAGAGGAGGAGGAAGAGGAGGAGGTAGCAAGGGTAAGAAAAAATAAGATAAATTTGGGCAGGTAGGAGAAAGCTGCATTTTTTTCCTCTCTTTTTTTGCATGAAACGTGAAATGAGAAGAAAATGACCCCTGACCTCTCTCTCTCTCTCTCTCTCTCTCTCTCTCTCTCTCTCTCTCTCTCTCTCTCTCTCTCTCTCTCTCTCTCTCTCTCTCTCTCTCGACCCCGTTTTCTACAGCTAAGTCGCCCTACGGTTGCCTACTTGCCGTGCTCTCATAAATCGCGTCACAAAGAGAATGGGAAAGTGAGTGAGAGAAAATTGGAAAATCAATCGTCCGGGGAGAAAAACGAGAGACGTGCTGGAAATTGCGACCAACCCTCCTGCTGATGCCCTCCGCTGTTGCTGCTGATGCTGATGATACTGCTGCTCGCCCACCTCCACCCCCTCCTCCCCAAATCTCCTCACCTCTCCTTTATTTTTTTTACGTACTAACTTAATCCTACTGCTGCCTCATCTGTATTTGCTACCAAACCTTTTCTACAATTCCAACTTCAATTCCCAAACGTTTACTTTATTTCAACCTCTACCTTGTTTTTTTTTTCGTGGCTGCTTAACCTAGTAGCAGCGAAAGGACAAATTTGTGGCTTTACCGTGCACCAGCGATGGGTTAAATTTTTGCCATAATATAAACTCCCCAAAATAGATGATGCATAAACTGATCACACATGCGTTGATATATATTATGAAATGGTTTGTGTGAGTGATGATTTTTTTCTCATTTTTCTCGCTTAGTGGGGCCTTTAAGAGACATTATCCCCGCAGCTACCGGGTTAATATTATGACCCTGAGAATGCAGTCTGTCATGACGGTCCGGAACCCAGCAAACGTTTCCCAGGCGACGTCTTCCCCGAACCACGAGTTGCCTCATTATACAGAGAAGAAATCCTGTTAGCTGCAGTACCTCAGGCCGGCGCATACTGAGTCACGCCATATTTCTTACGTCTACTTCCGCCTCTACTGCTAACATCTGTTCCACATATATATTTATCACAATCTTCCCTCAGTCCCTGCTTTGTATCTATCTCACTCCACCGTGGATCCACCTTCAACTGAACCTTCTTGTATTGATACCTACTAACACGTCCGCTGCGATTGGGACGGATTTGGCCTTCACTGGTAGTCTGGTAACATATACTCCCAGGTCTTTCTCTGCCTCTGTGGTGGGTAGTGGAGTGTTTCCCGTGTGGTATTGGTGTGCTGGATATCCCTTCCCAAAGTGCATGACTTTATATTTTTCTCAATTGAGTTGCAGCAGCCAAGTTTTTGTTCCATTCCTGTAGCTTGGTGATGTCTTCGTGTTGGAAATCCGTAGTCAAGGGGCTAAAGTTTTATACTGCTGCCTCGACCACTAAATTATCCACATCCTCCTCCATTTCCCATAACTTTACTTCTATTTCCACCTCCACCTTTTTCTTTTAGTGTCTGCTTAAGCCTACTTCTGCCTCTGTCACTACCATCTGTTCAACATTTATATTTACAACCAAATCTTTCCTCCTCCCTTTTTTTAATATCTACCTCACTCGTCCTCCACCTCCGGAGCAGTTTAGCTTACAAAATACGTGGATTTAACCAGTGATATAAGTAAAAGTGATTAGAAAGCTTGGGTGAAATATAGAAGGCACAGGAAAACTACAGATCAAGAAAAAAAAAAAAGATGCAGGGTGTTTCTTCCGCCTCACACAAGGAGTCTCGTGAACCTTGATGAAAACAAACTCGATCAGTAGCGTGTTCGACTTGTCAAAAAATAAACAAAAGGAAGAACGAACAGAAGGAAAACTAAATGACGTCCAAGTTCGGGAAACACAATTATAGAACTTTCCGAACTTAGAATCTAACAATGGTCCGTCTCCTCTTATTCCTCCTCCTTCTCTTCCTCCTCCTCCTCCCCCCTCCTCCTCTTCTCGCGCCACTGCCCCTTAAGTACTCTTCTCTATGTTAATGTTGCGGTACTTCGGATCCGGATAACTTACTCTCTAGTTTTTCACTTCGCCGTGTTTTCTTTCTTCGGCACTCAGGTACGCTTCCCATCAAGTGCTGCGGCGATTTGACTTCCTTTTTTTCGAATGTTTCTTTTCTTTTCTTTCCCTCGGGTAGAATAAATTAAGTCAACGCCGCTGTCCAATTTATTTTTTTGGGTGGAAATCTTTTTACTATCCGCTGCTCTCACAGGGAGGGGAAAAAGACGAAAGGAAAAAACGAGAGCACTTTGGCATCGCACACACGAATACTAATTTAAACGTGGAAGTAAACTCAAACTACAGCATTATTTTTTCCTTTTTTTTTCTTTTTTACTGCGTCAACAACCAAGTCAAAGAAAACTAAACGTATCTACAGAAACATTAAACTTATCCCTAAAAATGCCTTCCTTTTACGGTGTTTCTTCATATGACGAACTCTTTAAATAGTAGAGTGCCAAGACACCGCTGGAATGGAGTTGGATCCCTTTTGGCAACTTCTTTTGTCTTACTTGAAGGGAGAATCGTGCAGCGTTTTTTTTTCTTTTTTTTTTTTGTCTTTTGTGTTCCCCTCCCTTGTCTGTCTTCCTAACCTAAAAAAAGTATTTAATTAACCTTAATGAACCAATTACGCGCTTCTCGTCTCATCTCAGCATTCAGAAGTAACCCTCGAGGACACTAAGAAATAAAGGTTGACAATTAAATATTTAAGACTTGTCAAAGGCAGCCCAAGACTCGACTATGAAAACAAAGGTTCACAGAGAGCGACTGCAGGAGGAGGAGGAACACAAATAAACACAAAGAAAGAACAAACAACAGCAGACCTGATGGTTCCACAAGTTAACGAACTGGACGTTTTCTTGTGAGCAAAGGGACTGAAGTCTGTTGTTCGTGCTGAAGGCCTTACTGTAAAAGCTAGATTCGGCACCGAGCCTCGGGAGGATTCCTGAGATTATGATGTTACTTGCATCCGTTTTTCGTTTATACTACTTGATCATGCGGCGGTACTTTTCAAGTAGTTCCTCAGAATGGGTTGTCTTTACGTCATTTGTGCCCGCGTGAATGTCAAAGAGGGTGTTTCGGTCGGCATTACTCGTTACATCATCGCACGCTGCGGTGATGTTGTCCAGTCTGGCACCTGGATAACAGTAACGTTTTCTGCAGCCGCTTGATGAACGACCACAGAGGAGAAGGAGGAATACAAAGGAGTACAAAGGAAAAGCAAACAGCAACAGACCTCTTGGTCCTAACTAGGCTGTTTGTTGTTGGTACCATCTACTCTAATCTACGAGTCAGGAGACACAGGACAGCAAAGGCGAAGGCTCCTCCTCTTCTTCCTCCTCCTCCTCCTCTTCCTCCTCCTCCTCCGAGGAGGAGGAGGAGAAGGAGGGAGGAGCAGGAGGAGGAGGAGGAGGAGGAGGAGGAGGAGGAGGAGGAGGAGGAGGAGCAGGAGGAGAAGGAGGAGGAGGAGCAGAAGGAGAAAGAGGAGGAGGAGGAGGAGGAGGGGATGAGGAGGAGGAGGACGGGATGAGGAAACATGGAAACATGGACTAGCAGGCAGCAGAAAGCCTGTTGGCTCATTACTAGGCCGAGGGGTCTCAAAAGACAAAAAAAACAAAAAGAAAGCTGATAGTTTTTGCCTGAGGTTAAAATCGATTCATTTAAATGCTTTTTGTCCTTCATTTATGTTCTTAGTGACGAAGTAATGGCGTGATCAGTCAACTAATCGACCAGATAGTCTTGAGTGAGGATGATATACCTCACGATGAGATAGTTACGATACACCAAGGCGTCTCCAGCGTCACATCGCGTTACCCCAAAACCTTGAGACAGCCAGGTTTACGCGTATATTTAAGTGTATAATTTATGTACAGTCACTTTACAAAATGCGTGGTTCATACGCATACTGATATTAAACTATTTAGAGCCTATATGAACGCGGCTCCTGGGGCACAAAGCATTACATGAATGTTTAAACTTGGAATAATTGCCAAATACAGAGAGCGTACAGAACGTTACTCTATATTATTAAGCTGTGATGGATGTTGGATGCTGAGTCCATCTCAAACGGTAATGGTGTACTTACTTATACAGGTTGATGTTTTACTCAGTGGATTTCCAGGTGCCGACAGTCAACTGGGAAGGTCAGGATGAATACTATTAAACTGCCGCTGATACGATGGCGTTCCTGCTGGATAAACACACACATACACGCACACACACGCACGCACGCACGCACGCACACACACACACACACACACACACACACACACACACACACACACACACACAGCACGACCGGTTTAATAAACAACGCAATACTCTAATATTTATGATTTGGTTAATTGAAAGCGTTGGAAGTATAACCTTTCAGATTTGACATCGAGCTGCTGGTTACGTCACTGACCCGAATTTTTTTAAATGTTACGGCTAAATAAATACACAGGACACTGGAATATATTTAAAAAAACACAGTCGTGACACGAACACAATGAAATGTAGTAATGATTTGATGCATGTTATAAACAAAAAGAAGAAAACAAAAAAGTAAAAGAAACTAAAATATAAAGCGAATATGCAGAAAAATGTTATATAATTAAAAAAAGAAAAAAAATATTAATAAAAAAATGAACTACAGAAGCTCCGTACAGTAATAATGATGAAAGATAAACACAAAAAAACTGTAAAATTTAATTATATAGAAATCTGAAGAATATACTACAGGAAATAATTGCCGACTATGTTACAAGGAAGTTGGGACAAACGGGAGGATAAGAAGAGTTAGAGAGAGAAAAAAAAAAGTGTTGGTTTGGAGGTAGCTTTCCTTTCCTCTCTTTTTTAACCCTCAGCCTCAATAAAACAATAAAACGTGAAAAAATACATATAAGAGAAAAAGGACGCGAGAAAAAGATAATGAAACCATGAGTGTTAAGGAGGAAAAAGTGGTGCCGGTTTCAGAATCTTTTCCTTTCCTCGCACTTTGCTATTTCTTTCCTCTATAAAATAACACTAGTCCAAAAGAGCATCAAAGTAGAAACGGGAAAGAAAACGCAAGAAGAAAACTGGTAGGGCAAGAAGGTTAAGAGAAGCAGAGTAGTGTTGGTTGCAAACTTAATCTTAATAACCTTTTCTTTTTAATCCGGTAGCAGCGACGGGCCAAATTTGTGGCTTTACCGTGTAGCAACGACGGGCCATATTTGTGCCATGAAATAAACCCCCCAAAATAGATGATACATAAACTGATCACAAATGCTTTGATATATATTAAGAAATGGTTTGTGTGAGTGATGATTTTTTCTCATTTTTCTCGCTTAGAGGGACCATTAAGAAACATGATCCGCGCAATATTCTTCTAATTAATGTAAGTCTTAAATATGACATGATAAAAATATGGAAAAGGAAAAAGAATGGAGGAAAATGAGAAAGATGGCTGAGAACGAAGGCACAATGCTGTTTGTTTCATAATTAATCCGTTCCTTTGTTCCTAGTCCTTTCTCTTAAATAATGGAAGGAGATTATAATCAAAGTACTAAAGGGAAAAATAAAGGAATAGAAAAAGGGGAGGAAAACAAGAGAGTTAAAACAATAGCTCTTGCTCGCTAAATCGGTCTTCATTTTACTTCTATTTTCCAACAGACCTAAACTCTTCCTCTTAAGTAATAAAAATAGATATATAAGTAATAAGAAAAAAGTAGAATAAAAAAGTACAAAGGACAAACAATAGCAAGGCAGATCGTTTTAGTAGAAAGAGAAAACTGCGTTAGGTGGGCTTTTTTTTCCTAATCCTTCTTCTTAAATGACACTCTATATAATGAAAACCAGCAAAAGATTAGATAAAAAAAAGTGAAGAGAGGAGAACTGGACGGCTAGGAAAAAAAAAATGCTATTGCCATATATTTCGTGATTCCCATTTTTTTCAGTAGTCCTCCCTCTGAAATGTCACCCGCTATGAGAAAAGTAGATATAAGAGAAAATGGATAACGATAAAATGAGAGAGGAGCAAGAGGATTACGGAGGGGCGGAAAACGGTGCTGGCTTCATGATGTATCTCTCCTTCCTTTTTCGTAATACCTCTCTCACATTTATCATCCTCCCTCTCTTCCTGCAGCTCATCTCTTCTGTGGCTTTTATTTCCAGCGCTCCTCCCTTCGTCCCTCGTACCACATCCCCTTCATACTCATTTTCCCCTCATCGCTGCGCCCTCAATCCAATTATTTCCTCCTAACTCTGCTTAGTTCACCGCCCTTTATTCAGTGTTCCCTCCCCCCTCACTTCCTTCTTGCACTTAGTTTTTTGCGAATGAATTTTTATCGTCCCCTTGTTATTTAGCACTAGACTCTCTGCTCCCGCTCTCTCATACCTAATATTTTTCCCCTTTATACTCAACATGTTCCAGTTTATGTAATATGAGTCCTACACAGAAATACATGCTTATATTTTGCTTCAATGGCTTTTCTGCCTTTCTTGTTTTGTAAAAGTCGAATTTATTGGTCTTTCTTGCTTTGTATTCCATTTTATTCATCTACTAATTTACATTTTTGAGCTATATTCTTTGTTACACTGTTTTATGTAGTACAAGTCGTGTTTGCCCACTTTTCTTGTTTATCCTCCCTGTATGTCATCGTTACAAATAAACTTCTTTCCCTTACTTTCTCATCGACTCTTCCAACCTTCCCTTCCCCGCTTCGTTATTTTTTTACCTGAATGACCTTTGCCCCTACTCTCCCTTTTGCTTAAATTCGTCTGATATTTGCAAGTTTCTTTTAATATTTGTATATTTTTTACAAATTTGCCATAACCAATGCAACTTTATTTCATCTTATTATTATTCTTAATCTCGTAATATTCCTCATATTTTCTTGTAGTTGGATTCAAGTTTTATTACTTGTCCTTTAATTTTGTTGATTCTTCATGCAGTTCATTAGTTCGGCTTTTCAAATAATCCTTTTGGTCTCTCTCTTTTCAATCTTCATGTTTTTATAATTTATTCCCTTCAAATAATCATCTTTATTTTCATCTCCATTTACATACATAACATGCAGGCCTTTACCTTTCTACACCCTCAATATACTTCCTTCCGCACCCTATCATCAACTATCCAATATTTATTATTATTCACCGAGTTTTTTTTCTCTCTCTCTCTCTCTCTCTCTCTCTCTCTCTCTCTCTCTCTCTCTCTCTCTCTCTCTCTCTCTCTCTCTCTCTCTCTCTCTCTCTCTCTCTCTCTAATCAATGTTCCAGGCACGCTCCTCTCTGCTTCTCTCCCACGCAATTCCAAGTGGCTTCGGTCTGATTCAATTTCGGCGCCAAAGTCTTTACATTTTCGGCCCCTTTGTCTCTCTGCGCCTCGCCTGACCAATAACCAAGAGGGGACGAGGACAATATGTAGTGTCCGAGACAGTTGCAGGTCCCTCGCGAATAATGAAAGGAGAGTGACAACAACACGCAAGCAAAATATTGGCGGAAGGTTGGACACGCCCGGGATGAGGGACGCCTAATTAGATTTTTTATTCCTGATGGAGTAGGTGTCGATGTATCATGCTGGTATAGTTAACAATGCCTTCCTGCCAGCATACCTGTCATCTATGCTGTAGTTTCGAATCATAGCACAAAGGCGTGTTGCAAATAAATCACAAGAGAAAAATATATTCACATTATTTCTTTATATTATTACTATTATTCTTTACATCATCATCACCACCACCACCACAAGAACTACTATTACTACTGCCATTATTGCTGCTGCGGTTACTGTACTACTACTACTGCTACCACTATTATTACCTACTACTACTACCACTACTATTACCACTACTACTACTACTACTACTACTACTACTATTACTACTACTACTAATAATAACTACTACTGCATATTCTTCCGCAGCTACTACTACTAGTTATTGTCCCCACTTATAGCGCCGCCCCATTTCTCATTCTCATCATTACCATTATCATTATTAGCTGTGGTAGTAGTAGTAGTAGTAGTAGTAGTAGTAGTAGAAATAGCAGTAGCTGCAGTAGCAGTAGTAATAGTAGTAGTAGTAGCAGTAGAAGTAGCAGTAGTTGTAGTAGTAGTAGCAGTAGTTGCAGTAGTAGTAGCAGTAGTTACAGTATCAGTAGTTGCAGTAGTAGTAGTAGTAGTAGTAGTAGTAGTAGTAGTAGCAGCAGTAGTAGTCGTTGTCGTAGTAGTAGTATTTTCATCTTATTAGTATCATCAACATTACCTCCCTCATTACACAAGGAGGCCAAGAGGGCAGGTGGGCCAGGCCAGGCGAGGCGTCTCAAGAGAGCGTGGAGTTTAACGGGTGAAGGAATTAACTGCATCAGACTATTTACTTAGAGCGTAACGGTGGCGAGCCTTACAAGGAGCCCATAACGATAACGGAGAGCGCCATTATTATCCACTAACTCGTCGTAATGGTCCGCGGCCCTCTGAATGACGTCACACCCAACAAAACATAATAATATCCACACACACACACACACACACACACACACACACACACACACACACACACACACACACACACACACACACACACACACACACACACACACACACACACACACAAGCGAGTTTAATTTTACGTATGAATTTCCAATGAGAAAGGAGGCAAAAGCTATGTAATTGCAAATCCTGGTTTCTTTTATGCATATTACCTTTTCTTTTGTTTTCGAGGCACTGTGATTAATAACAATGATAATGGGACGAGAGAAATGGCAACGTCTTACATATAATTCTCTCCCTCTCTTAGATTTACGTTCAGTGGCGTATTCAGGTGATTACAAGAGATATGATAATGGGATGCAAGGTTAAGATATAATTAAGGTTTAAGGGGTACGGCGTGAGTGGAAGGTAAAAATAAGGGAGGGTCGACGTTAAGGGTTTGTGTAAGGGTTTTGGTGAGGGCGGTGGAGGAGCAGCAGCTTGTACGAAGGTGTGGGAGAGGAGGAAGCCAGTAGCTTGTATATATGTGCGGGAGACGTGAGAGGGGAAGCGAGGTCACTAGAGAGAAAAGTATTGAGAGGGCAGCCGCTAAGGGAGGCAGGAAATGGTGTGGCGTCCCCAAGAAGAAGGAAAAAAGGCGGAGGAAGGGACAATTAAGCAAGAAAATAACGGGAAAGTTTGAGAAAAAATGGAGGAAGGGAGAATCAACCGACTAAGTAATGGGCCAGGACTCAGCGAAATGGTAAGCATGGAGGAGGGAGAGACAAAGGAAAGCAGGAGGGAAAGGCAGAGAGAAAGGAGGAGAGGCTGGGACTTTAAAGGGAGTAGAGAGGAGTTGGAAAGGAGAGAGGGTGTGAGGGCCAAAAAGATGCAAGGAATTGGTGGGTAGGAGAGATGAGGTGGAGAAGAGAGACGCAAAGAGAGCCAAAGAAGGAGGCAAAGAAAGAGAGAAGGCCATTGTGGGGAGGTGAGACGAGATGGAGGAGAAGGAAGGGGCGGGGAAGGGATGGATGCAAGTGAAGAAGGCGAGGAGGGAGGGAAGGAATGAGAAGGGTTTTAAAGAGGGAAGTGGAGGAAGGGCCAAAGAAATAAGCCTGGGATGAAAGAACGAAGGAAAGGAAGAGAAAAAGTGGAGGGAGATTGGGAGGGTAGAGGAAAGGAGTAAGGAAGGTGGAGGAAAAAATAAAAAGAAGAAGGCTGGGAACGATGGAAGAAGGCTAGAAAGACGGAAGAAAAGGAAAGGGGGGGTAAGAGAGAGGAGAAAGGGAGGGAGAAAGAAAAAGAAGAGGAAATGTGGAGGAAGAGGGAAGGAGAGATGAAAGGAGGAAGAGGAGAGGAGATATGGAAGGAGGAAGAGAGTAAAAGAGGTTACACAAAGAGGCAGGATAGAAAGAAAGGAAGAGAAAAGGAGGAGAATTGAGAAGGAGAAGGGAAGAAGAGGGGAGGTGGAAGAGAGTAAAGGAGGTTCATGAGAGAAAAGGAAAAAGGAAAAGAGAAAAGGATGAGAAGGATTAGGAGGTAGAGGAAAAACGGGAGAGGGTAAAGGATGCCCAAGAGAGAGGATAGAACGAAGGAAAGGAAGAAAATAAGGTGGACGATTGGGAGGAAGAGAGAAAAGAGAGGGTAAAGGAGGCTCAAGAGAGAGAAAGGGAGGAAGGAAAAGAAGATAAAAGGTAGCGGAGAATGGGGAGGAAGGAGGGCACAGGGAAGGGAGGGAGGAAAGGGGGGGGGGAGAAGGGAATCGCTGCCTCTCCGGGAAATAGAGTAGGACCTTGTCTCCGCGATGCAGTTTGTTCCGGGATAAGAAAACCTCTTGGCAATCAGGAAAAACAAGCCAGCCAGTCTCTTCGTCCGGCTTCTGATCAGGCCACTAAACAATCTTCGCCTCTGGGTCCCTCTGGCGCAAGGGCGAAGATGGAGAGACACGACCGTGACAGGCAGATAGACCGAGCAGCCAGGCGGGTGATGTAAGCATGACCCGGGGCAAGAGTGTGCGAAATGAAGGCAGCCCAAGAGATGAGTTCATTCTCATTACCCCGCGAAAGGTGTCTCGACGCGGCGCCAAGAGCAGGAGTTTCGACCACAGGGGAAAATGGGTCAAGTTTGAGGCAGTTACCCTTCACTTTCCTTGGCAGCAACCCCAGGGGGCGGTACGGCACGACCAAAATAACGACACCTCTTATTTCTCTCTCTCTCTCTCTCTCTCTCTCTCTCTCTCTCTCTCTCTCTCTCTCTCTCTCTCTCTCTCTCTCTCTCTCTCGTGCAGTTCGCGTCCCACCAAGTTTTTCTCTTTTTCTCTTTCCGGTTTCTCTTCTCCCCCGAGGACGAAGTGCAGCCATTAGTGTGTGTGTGTGTGTGTGTGTGTGTGTGTGTGTGTGTGTGTGTGCATACAATAAACTTTTGAAACTTCCTCAAACACACACACACACACACACACACACACGAGGAACGGCTACACACCTTGAACGTATCACTATCTTTACTTGAAGGTTTATGGTTTAAACAAGAAAATTTACGAACAAATAATAGTTTTCTATATGTCACCCTTCCCTCTTTATCTGCCTGTCACTCTCTCTCTCTCGCCGTGACACTAAAGAATGCCGGCCATCACGCAGGACAGGCAAGGTATGGGGGCGCGACATAATTGCAGCTTCCTCGCCAATAATCCATTCCCGAACATGGATGGTGAAGAGGACGCGTTTTTCACTGACCCAGATCAGAGGAACGGTCGGTTTTGTTGGGGCGATTCCCGGAGATTTTGGGCGGTAGTAAAGGTATTATCGATAGTAGAAGTCGTGGTGGTGGTGGTGGCAGTAGTAGAAATAGCAGTAGTAGTTGGAGTAGGAGTAGAAGTAGGGGTATGTGAAGGAGTAATAGAAGTAATAGCAGTAACGGTAGCTCCCCCTTCATATATACTCAACTACCTTCATCCCTCTTTCCTCTATTCATGATTCCTTACTGCCTCCTTCTCCATCCACCTTTCGTTACATTTTTCCTTCTTCTCTCTCTTAAAACGTCCTTACCCTTCGTTGTCTTTCTCTTTCGTTACTATACCCCCTTTTTATCCCGTTTCTTTCCTTCGACTTATTCTCATCATTCCTTACCTTGCCTTCCTTTTCTTTATATTATCACTTTCTCACCTCCTCGATACATATTCCTCACCTTATGTCTTTCATCTCCCTGACCTCTGTTTCCCCATCTTTATCTCCTTCTCCCGTTTCATCGTTTCACTGTTTCTCCTTCCTCACTCTTGCTTTCTCCATCTTTCTCTTCTCCTTACGCTCTTGGCATTCTCTCTCTCTCTCTCTCTCTCTCGGTTCTTGCGATCATAAATTAGTGCGCATCGACATTAGAGCTCAATCATCAGTGATGAAAATAAAGTAAAGGTGCCCAATTTCATAAGAGCTAACTTCGTAGACATCCGACAAAAACTAACAGAAATACAACTATCAGTTGACGGCAACGTAGAGGAAGCCTGGCTAAGCTTTAAAAATCACTTACTCACTCAGCAGAATACATTCGTCCCCTTGTGCGAGAAGCGAATTAACACTAATAAAAGCCCACCGTGGTTTAACACTTAAGGCGCGGGCCAGATTTTGCCGCGCCTGGCCTGCCACGCGGCATATTCACTCAAAAACACACCTCACTTAAACCTCAAGTATCTTCTCTCTTGCTGAGCTAACGTTGCTAAATGAGGTATCATTGTAAAGTCCTTTTCCCAAGCTGTTCTTTGACGTTAATTTGAACACCATATAAGCATTGGTAGAACGAGTACAGAGTTATGAAGTAGGAACTATGAAAATGAAGATGATACCAAGATCGGTAGAGTAATTGAGTCGGATCAGGACGCTAGTATTCTCCAAGGTGAACTCAACAGATTATATGACTGGGCGGATAAATGGCAGATGGAGTTCAATGTAGGGAAGTGCAGTATTCTGAGTGTAGGTAGGAACAACCCCTCACATAACTATTGCTTACATGACACTCTCATAAGTAGGTCTGGGTGCGAGAGGGATTTAGGGGTCTTAGTGAGCTCTGATCTCCGCCCAAGGGCACAATGCATTCAAGCTAGAAATCGAGCTAATAGGGTACTGGGATTTATTTCAAGGAGCGTAAGCAACAGAAGCCCCAAAGTCTTCCTCAAACTATATTTAGCATTAGTTAGACCTCATCTTGACTATGCGGTTCAGTTCTGGTCACCCTACTATAGAATGGATATCAAAATGTTAGAATCGGTGCAGAGGAGGATGACTAAGATGATTCAGGGGCTGAGAAACTTGCCATACGAGGAAAGACTCAAACAGTTAAACTTGCATTCTCTAGAAAGGCGAAGGGTGCGTGGAGACATGATCGAGGTTTATAAATGGATGAAGGGCTTTAATAAGGGAGACATTCATAAGGTTTTGTTGGTAAGAGAACCGGGTAGGACACGAAGTAATGGGTTTAAACTGGATAAATTCAGATTCAACAGGGACATAGGCAAAAATTGGTTTACTAACAGGATGGTGGATGAGTGGAATGGGCTTAGCAGTCATGTGGTGAGTGCCAATACAATTGTCACATTCAAAAATAGACTAGATAAATTTATGGACAGCGATATTAGGTGGGGTTAGATACACGGGAGCTTAGGGTCAAAGGAGCTGCCTCGTACAGGCCTACCGGCCTCTTGCAGACTCCTGCGTTCTTATGTTCTTATGTTCTTAAAACATATTATTATAGACAGATACCCACCTCTATTGTTCTTATTTTCTATTATCTAGCAATAGAAAGCATCACTTTTTTACAGCTTCTGTGTACCATATCCATATAAAGCTCAAAAACGGCATGTTTACTGTACTTGACGACAAACTAATCAAATCTGGCGGCGCGTTCATTAAAAAATGCCATGTCCACTATTGTGGACACCCGCGCTACGAGCCCACGCTCCGGCTGTCCACTATTGTGGACACCCGCGCCTTAAGGGTTAATTAATTAATAGCAAAATTAAACAATCAGTCAATGAGAGAAAATTGTTTTACAGGTTAAAGAAAGAACAAAGCACCCCCGAAAATATTAGACTTCATAATGATGCCAGGAGACGAGTAAAAAGACTAGTATGTCAGGCAAAGCGTAGATATGAAGAAACTATTGCACCCAACTGTAAAAATAATCCGAAATCTTTCTTCAGTTACATAAACAACAGAAAGGCGATCAAAAGTGGTATTGGACCTTCAACAAACAGCGACGGTGCATTAGTGACTGACAGCGAACACATTGCAAACCTTTTAAACAATTACTTTTCCACGGTGTTTAATACTATCAGTCTTCCTCCCACTACCACCAACACCAGTACTATTGTAAATCTCGAGCATGCATTGCCTAATTTTGAAATAACAACCGATGAAGTCCTTAAAGCTCTCCATTTACTTAAAACAATGAAAGTCCCGGACCCGACAAAGTATATCCTATACTGATTAAAGAAACAAAGAGCGAAATACTCTCCTCCCTCACTACCGTATTCAATATGTCCTAGCGACAAGGCATCGTCCCTGCGGATTGGAAAAAGGCTAACGTGACACCGATTTTTAAGGAAGGAGACAAAAAAATACCAGGTAACTACCGACCCATTAGTCTAACTTCAATTGTAGGTAAGCTACTCGTGAGCATAATTAGAGACAAAATTGTGAGTTACCTCGAAAGCCACTCATTAATTGGGGATTCACAACATGGCTTCCGTAACAAAAGATCCTGCCTGTCAAACCTACTGACCTTTTATAACGATCTCTTCTCAATTTATGACGTAACCAAGTCAGTGGACGTAGTCTATCTTGATTTCCAGAAAGCGTTTGATGAAGTCCCACATCATAAACTACTTTATAAATTAAAGCAAATAGGCACTGAGGGTCAAGTAAGCCGATGGATCGCGAATTGGTTGAGCAACAGACAACAAAGAGTTGTGACTGACGGATTTAACTCAGAGTGGGCGCCGGTCACTAGTGGCGTCCCTCAGGGCTCGGTTCTTGGCCCAGTGCTCTTCATTATTTACATCAACGATGTGGATGATGGACTCAATAATCGCATTAGTAAATTTGCAGACGACACAAAGATTGGTAACTCGGTTCTCACTGACGAAGACAGGCAAAGCCTCCAAGAGGATTTGCACAAAATTTCAGCTTGGTCGGATAAATGGGAGATGCCCTTTAACGTAGACAAGTGCCAGGTCCTTCAAGTTGGAACAAAAAATAAGAAGTTCGATTACGAAATGCGCGGCGTTAAACTCACAAGCGTTCAATGCGTTAAGGACCTGGGGGTCAAAATCGCGTCAAACCTCAAATTCTCACATCAATGCATCGATACAGCAAAAAAAGCGAACAGAATGTTGGGCTTCATTAAAATTTTTTTATTCAAGAATAAAGATGTAATACTTCCGCTCTACAATAGTTTAGTCAGACCCCACTTGGAATATGCGGTACAGTTTTGGTCTCCCCACCATGCAAAGGACATTGCTAAACTAGAAGGTGTTCAGCGTCGAGCAACAAAAATTATCCCTTCCTTGCGCAACAAATCCTACGAAGAAAGGCTTTCCACCCTTAACATGTTATCTCTTGAGAAACGTCGCCTCCGAGGAAAACTGATCGAATGTTTTAAAATATTTAATGGTTTCACGAATGTAGACAGAACAAAATTGTTTATGATCGATGACACTTTGCGAACGAGGAACAATGGCATAAAACTCAAATGTAGACAAGTAAATTCAGACTGCACCAAATTTTTCTTCACCAACGTTGTAGTGCGAGAATGGAATAAGCTCCCACCGTCAGTGGTCCAGTGTAACACGATTGACTCCTTTAAAAACAAGCTCGACCGTCACTTCCTTGAACTTAATATTAACTAGAGTAGAAAAGCAACGTTTTGGAGCCATCTGATTAATGTAAAATCACTTAGGATTAAGGACAGACCGCCCAGTCTGGACCATGGGGTCTGTGTGGTCTGATTTTCTATGTAATTCTATGTAATTCTCTCTCTCTCTCTCTCTCTCTCTCTTACCCTTTGTGCCACTTTTTTTTCCTCAGTCTCTCCCTTCACCCTCTCTTTATGCATCCTCACGTTTGTTTCTTCCTCTTCTTCTTCCCTTGTCTCTTTTCTCCCTCCCTTTTTTGTCTCCTTCATCCTTCTTTACATTATTCATACTCTCTCTCTCTCTCTCTCTCTCTCTCTCTCTCTCTCTCTCTCTCTCTCTCTCTCTCTCTCTCTCTCTCTCTCTCTCTCTCTTTCTCTCTCTCCACACTTCCTCGTCCTCCACCTCCTCCACTGCACTGCCATCCTTCTTTCCTCGCCCCGGCCCGGCGCACACACCCCGTCGGCACCACATTGCTTCACTTCGCACTGTTGGTCGAGTTGCAGCTAATGGCCACGCGCTGCTGCTCTCCTTATGAAATAAGACAAATCGCAGCAGCACAGCCTGGCAGGGCAATTAATCCTCAACTTAAGAATGACTCCCGACACCCGGCCGCCTGCCCACTCGCTCGGCAGTGTCCGCGTAGTACACTAGATGAAGTAGTGCAAAAGTCCACGGACACTTCAAACCACGTTTCACTACCAGCAGGGTGCATAATGGTACCTTTCTTACACCTTCAACGACATGTACACGAATGAGCATTATAAACAATGATATAATGGAATGATATCAGTAAGCTCACGCCACGTTTCAAGGCCGTGAGCTTGTGGACAGTGTCGATCTACATTTTTCTCTTACTGGAAGGGACTGGTATTTACTGGTATTTCGCTCTTTGCTTTTGTGAGCAGCCAGGTCGGGAAATGATCCATGAAGGTGACAAGGCTTCTAGGAAACCTTTTTATTTGCAGAAAAGTTCGTATGAATAGCATATCCTTCTATACAGGGTATTTAGTTTTTATATATATTTGCACATTTCTTATATTTCATATATTCCTTCCATAACGTTGTTCGAAAAAAACATGCTGCAGCAAAGTCACCAAAGGAATGAATAAATCTCTTTGATGAAAAGTTAATGAAAATATTCAAAGGTTATTATTTTAAATTATATATAACGAGATGAAACATTATAATTCCTGAAATTCCTTCCTACGTGCTCACCTTTATAAAAACGTGTGAGAGGAAGTGTGTGTGTGTGTGTGTGTGTGTGTGTGTGTGTGTGTGTGTGTGTGTGTGTGTGTGTGTGTGTGTGTGTGTGTGTGTGTGTGTGTGTGTGTGTGTGTGAGGAGAGAGAGAGAGAGAAAGAGAGAGCAAACACCGGTGCTTTCCTTCCATGCCTACGTGTTGACAGAAGCAATCAGGACTGTTTCTGAAGTTGTATCCACCTTTCAGCAACTCACACTTCGGTTTCTCTAATAATTTTTAAATAATTTTCCTACTATTGTTAAGTCAATCATTATTTTTATGTATTAGCTATATTTTTCTGGGACTATTGTGATTATGTTTGTATCTGTTGCAGTTATTATATACATTAATTTATTTTTACCAAAATTATTACTACTATATGTTTTATCATTACGGATACTACAAATATTTCTACACCATTCCTAGGCCTAGTATTTAATACAATGCTATTTACAAGTTATGACGGTCTTTCTACATCTGTTAACTATCTTCTTGTATACCAGCATTACACGGTCTTAAATTATCCTAAAATAAAAGGTTTGTACAATCTATACACACAAGGACACTCGTGCAAGTTTTTCATTCCCTTTTTCCTACAATTATTACCTACCCTGTCCATGCCACCTATCAGAAAGAACACATAACCTGCAATGCTGTGAGGGAATTTTTATTTTCTTGTACGACTTTTAGCAACACTTGGACGAGGGAAACCTGTCACTAATACCCCTGAATGCCGCACAGATGCTCTTCCGCTATCTGCTCCCCGTCTGTCGTTTTGTGTAAGGTCTGAAATTCTTCCCGACCAGTGACCGGTATTCCTCTCTGGTTGGTTCCTCCTTTCACTGTATTGTGATTCTCTCTCTCTCTCTCTCTCTCTCTCTCTCTCTCTCTCTCTCTCTCTCTCTCTCTCTCTCTCTCTCTCTCTCTCTCTCTCTCTCTCTCTCTCTCTCTCTCTCTCTCTATTACAGATATGTCACACCTGCATCAGACATACTACGCACTACAATACACTACACACACACACACACGCCACGGTTCCTCTCAGCTGTTATGGATTCTCACAGGACACACGCTGGGCCTGCATGGCGCGAGAGACAGCAAAGCAAACCCAGTTCACAGCCATTCTAAGCCATCCTGAGCCACATAAAGCCACCATAAGCCATCGTAAGTTGCCCTAAGTCCCCATCTTCACTCTCCCGTCTTCGAGAACCAAACATTCGCTTTGATGCCAGTCACGCGGCTCTCAAATTCCACCGCCGGCCTTGAGACGAATCCCTGTTGGTGCATCAGCGAGAGGCCCCGATGGTAGTGAAGTTAATGAAGCGTTGCCAGCAATTCAGAGGCCGCAATAAACGGTATTCAGGATCTTAAACACACCGATGCCCTTGAGACGCGCGTGCTTCGGTGCGTTAGGTTTCTGCCTCCATGATATTCAAGGTTATGAAGCCACGGCGGGGACTCAGAGGCTGCAATATGAAATATTTACAGATATACGAGCCCAGGGTCTAAAAATCAACCACTGCCTCTGAGACGAGTACCTGTTGGTTTATTACTGTTATGCCTCCATGGTATTAGCAGTAATGAAGCAATGCCGGCAAATTAGAGGCTGAATAATATCGCATTCGAGAGGATATGAACCAAGGATATTTTTTACCCGGCAGCCGTGAATGTAACTACAAAAACTGCTCGCCGCCTCCATGCCGACACCATTAACAGTTGGTATTCACGACGATGTTTTATGACTGGAAATGAAAAATGTGGTTTGATGCTCGCAACTAAATAGTTCTATTTACCGCAATCCGTACATGTAAAATGCTTGTTCAATTGTGTAATAACCTCAATGTTATAATTATAAACAGATAATTGGATTGTTGCATTCTTTCTTTTTTTACATGTGTCGACGACTATAATTTTCAACTAATAATGTTCCTTTTATTATTTCATTAGTATTCATGTTATTATATTTTGGTAACTTACTTTCACTACTACTACCACTACTGGCACTACTACCACTACTACGACTACTACTACTACTACTACTACTACTACTACTACTACTACAACTACTACGTACTGCTACTACTACTACTACTACTACTGCTACTACTACTACTACCCCACCCGAAATTGACCTCTCTTTTGGCCACACTTTACTTTTATCTTTTCAGGAGCAGCGATCAGCGGGATTTTTCAACACTTTTTCGTTGACTTAAGTTGCTTCTTTTTCTGTAAAAAAAAAATACTATTACTCCTCCTCCTACTACTACTAAAACTACCACCACTACCACTATTACTACTTTTACTGCTACCACAACCACTTTCACTAGCAAGAAAGCTCAGAAATTCACAACAAAAATATGAATAATAACAGCAGTACTGAAAGCAATTATGAGTTTGTTATACCAGACGCACACGAAATAAAATTTTTACTGGAAACTCTTGGCGGAACGCAATTAATGGAAAGCTTTGAGAGTTCGTCTTTCGTGATACGCAATACCAGATGTAATTACTTATGTGCCGCCTTTGTGGAAGTTATGAATGATTATTTTTTCTGACCAACTTTTGTCTGTTCCACTTATGTTTTTCTTTTACTGATATTTTATTAAACAAAACCTTCAGTACGCCTTTCCTTTTGGTAATGGAGACAGACTAAGGACAAGACATGTGTCAAACTTTTCGCATCACGATGCTCCATAAAAAAAAAATACAGGATGCCATAAAAGAATGATGAAATGAAAATTTTCAAATGTTTTTATACTTCTATCTAGAAATAATTTGAATATCAGGTTGATAGAAATGTTGCAGAAAATTTTTAAGAGTTTACCAATGAAAATTATGAAATAATTAAGAAAGGGATGATTCCTTGCTTTAGTAAGTAGGGTAAATAAGAAAAATATCACTCCTTAATATTCATGAACGAGCTTATAGAAATGTAACCCCTAAGCCGCAAACTTATAAAATGGAAAGGAAAAAGATCAGTTAAAAAATAGAGAAAAGTTCCCCTCTATAAGTGAAACTAAAATGCATACATATTTTACATCCCACTCACTACTCCGAGTGGATGAGGTTATTTAAATAAAAGACCTTGAACGGGGACATCAAAAACGAGGGGAAAATGAGATGAGGGAAACAGAAAACGAGACGCCGCTCTCTATACATGGAAAATTATAATATTATAATCCCTTCAAAGTTAACCTTAAAAATATACAGAAAACGAGGTGAGGAAGAGCGAAAATGCGAATCACGCACACCAACGTCACTCAGAAGGCAGCATCAAGTTTTATTCATGAACATATTTTTAGCATGTTGCCCTTCCTATCTGCTCTCCCTCCTTCTGCCTCTCTTCCTGCCCTCCTTCATCCTATCCTGCCTCCTCCTTCACCATCACCTCTTACCTTTCCTTCTTCTTTCTGTCTGCGTCTGTTTTCCCTTTACTTTTTCCTTCCCTCCGCTTTTCATTCCACCTTTCTCCACAATCTTACACCCTCATTCTCTTCCCATTAATCCATTTCTCCTTTTCCTTTTCTTTCCGCTTCAATTCCTCCCCTTCCTCAATCTCTTTCCTTTCTCTTTCCCTTTTCTTTACCCTCCATCCTCTCCTTTTCTAAACCTTCCTAGCCTCTCCAGTATCTCCCCCCTTTCTCATTCTCCTTTCCTATACTCTCCATGGATTCTTTTCTACTTTGCTTGGTTCATTTTATCTCTGTTCCTCCCCTTCCCCTGTTCCTCTTACACCTCTTCAACCCTCGTCTCTTTCCCTCCTTTCTTCAACCTTTCTTTCTGGCTTCCTGCATCCTCTCCTTTTCCTCCCTTCGTCCTCTCCCACAACCCCCCCTGCCACTGCCCTTGCTCCCCCGGATCCACCCCCCTCCCCTCTGGCCTGGCTGCATCGTTCTGGACATTAACTGAGACGTAAGTTGTATTTTGTGGGGTTTTTAAAAGTGTTTATCATCGTACGTGACAGTAAGCATCACGGAGGAGCGTCTCTCTCTCTCTCTCTCTCTCTCTCTCTCTCTCTCTCTCTCTCTCTCTCTCTCTCTCTCTCTCTCTCTCTCTCTCTCTCTCTCTCTCTCTCTCTCTCTCTCTCTCTCTCTTACTCTTTTACTCTCACTCTCACCCATTCCACCAACGTTATACACTATTGATTAAGCCACCCCTAAAAAAGAATCGAGAATGGGACAGCAACACGTCGCCAAAACGGGTTAAAAAGAGTTCAGGAAAAAGTCAAAACACGCATTAATATTCTCCGGGCGGCACGAGCCAGCAGGCAGGGACAATGGGAGGCGCAAGCAGGTCAGCAGAGGTTAGGGGGAAGGGGGGAGGAGAGGAAGAGACGCCCAGCAGAGCCTATAAAGTAACCAGGTAGGTGGCCACACAGGGCATAGTCAGCCTCGACCATCCCTTCCAGCTGTTAGTTTATAGGTGGGGACGCGGCGGAGGAAGGAAGGGAAGAAGAGTGAAGAATAAAAGAAGGAAGAAGGGAGGGATAGAAGTGGGAAGTATAGGTAAGGGAGGGAAGGATGGAAGAGTGAATAAGCGAAGGCAGAAGAGAGGGAGTTTTAGCAGGAATAAGGAAGAGAGGAAATAGTAGGGTGAATATGAGAGGGAACATGGGAGGGAGAGAGACAGGAAATCTAGGGAAGGAAGGGAAGGGAGGAAGTTGTGAATAAGAGGAGGACGAAGCGAGGGAAGGATATAGGAAGAATAGGGAAGGAAGGAAGAGTGAAATAAGCGAAGGATGAGGGTAGGGAAAGATGCAGAGAGGATAGAGAACGAAGAGAATGAAGGAAGAGTGAATATTTGAAACCAGGATGACGAAATGAAGGAATGCGAACAAAGATGAGTAAATAAGAAAGGCGAGAGGAGAACTGAGTGACTATGTTGCATAATAAAAGAATAAAAACAGGGAGGAAAAGAAGGAAGAGTGACCAAGAAAGAAGGAGCAGCCTGATAAAAGAAACACGAACGAAGAAGAGGGAATGAGAAGAAAAGAAGAGGAGTAAAAGGCAGGAAGGGAAAAAAAGTAAAACGACTAGGAATGGAAGTGATAAAAGGATGAGTGAATAAGCAGCACGAGAAGGAGATGAAAAAGGGGAGTAAATAAGAGGAAATGAAGAGATGGTGAGGAAAAGTAGTAGGAAAATGAGGCGGTGTAGTAGAGGATAAATGCAGGAGATAGAAAGAAAGAAGGAAAAAGGATTGATAGTCGGTGGTGAAGAGAGGAATGAAAAAGGGAAAAGTGGAAAAATAAAATGAAGTGGGAGGAAGATAAAAAAATAAAGGAGTTATGGGGGAGAGGAAAGAAACTGAAAGGTGGTGCAAGAATGAGGTGAGAGGGAGAGAAAGAGAATCAGGAGGAAGGAGGGAACACAGGAGTAGGTGAGGAAGGCGAAGAAGGAAACGGAGAGAAGGACACTAAAAGAGCAGAAAGAAAAGCAAGAGAAGGAAGGAGGATGAAAGAAACAGACGAGAGAGAAGAGAAAGGTAAGAAGCAAGGAGGAAAACAAGAGAAGGAAGGAGTATGAAAGAAACAGACGAGAGAGAAGATAAAGGTAAGAAGCAAGCAAGAAACAAGAGAAGGAAGGATGATGAGAGAAAAAGACGAAAGAGAAGAGAAAGGCAAGAAGCAAGGAGGAGAACAGGAAATCAAATGAAGGTGGACAAAGAAGGTATATAAGTATTTAATGACACTAACATAATCCTGGCGGCTCTCCATCACGCCTGACCTCGTTTAGCTCAGCCCTGCCCGACGCCTGGCTGCCATGACGGGGGGAGTGACCTCAGTGTTACCATCATCATCATCAGCCATTATCGCTAATACCATGCACGCCATTATCGATAGTCACCGCCAGCAGCTGCAGCACATCGTTATTTCCGCAGCGAAGACTACATAAATCACTGTAAAATGAACGGTAAAGGGGTCTCTCTCTCTCTCTCTCTCTCTCTCTCTCTCTCTCTCTCTCTCTCTCTCTCTCTCTCTCTCTCTCTCTCTCTCTCTCTCTCTCTCTCTCTCTCTCTCTCTCTCTCTCTCTCTCTCCTGGACTTTATTAACAACGGAAAATCTTTTCATACACGAGTTCCATCATATTATCGAGCGAAGTAATGAACCGATTTGCAAGTTTATTAAAAAAAGAAGTCAAGGGAAAAGGGAGGGAGAAAAATTAGATTCAAGTTTATCAAGACGCTTTTTCCTGGCGCGAGGGTAACGGGTTCTGGGTAAGGAGGAGAGGGGGAGGGGGTATGGGAAGGAGCGAGGGGAGGAGGATGGGAGGGAGAGAAGGGAAAAGGAAGTGAAGGAGGGACAGCCACTATCCCTTCCCTTAGACTCCTTTCTCGCCGTATTAAAGTCTTCACGAGGGAGCTAAACTCTTTAACTATTTCCTACGAGAGGGTGTGCAATGGGCGTGTCCTGTGTATGTGGGTATGGGTGAGGGGGGATGAAGGTGGGTAGGGGTGGATACGTGTGAGTGGGTGTGGATGTGGTGGTTTAGGGGGTGTAAGCAGGTGGGTGGATGGGTATGTGAGGGGTGGTTGCTAGTGGGTGGGTGTGGGGGGATGGGAGAGAGGGGTTGAGAGGGTGTAAGGGGGTCGGTGTGGGGGGAATGGAAAGTGGGGATTAGGAGGGGTGTAAGTGGGGGGATGATTTGTGTACGCCACGCCCTATTTGCAGTACGTCCTTATCTTCTTGTTTCGTGGCTTAATCAGACTTGCACACTAATTCCAGCGCTCCACATTAGTAAGAAATTTCCAGGCGCGTCCAGTGAACCTTGGAGTGCGTTTGCTTTATCTTAATTTATGTGAAGGGTGGGAGGGGAAAGTTCGTCTTCCTTGGGGGGAAAGGTGGACACACACACACACACACACACACACACACACACACACACACAACCCCCCCCCTCCCCCCCCACACACACTGAATAAGGCGGCCGTGAGTAGCTGGGTTTTGCTATCCTGTGTTCGGGACCAAACCATCAGCTCAACCGCAGTCTTTATCCCTCGCTTGTGCTCAGGTCACCGCACGCAGCCTTGCCAGAGCCTCTCACAAGCCTTCCGGGAGCCTCAACCAAGCCTCGTCATAAGTTGTGTTCCCCGGACGGCTCAGGGGCGTGTCGTTTGTCCAGGGTCGCGTAAATGACAGTATTTCTTTCTCCTTTCGTTTTTATCCTTTTTTTTTTCTTCTCTGCACAAAGCGGTTTCTATGAGCCTACGGGAGTGGGGCTTAGGCACGACGCATGGAGGTAAACGTTACTCTATATATTTTTTGCTTGCCTGTATGTGGGAAAAAAGAGATCACCGTCTCTTTGCTGTTCCTGTTCCTCTTGTTCCTCATCCCCTTTTTACCTTTTTCATTCCTTTTTTCTTTGTATATATTTTGATTTATTATTCTCCTACTTCTCGCTCTATCGCCTCCATCTCCACTACTACATCTTCCTCCTACTTCTACTTTTTTTTTCTCCTCGTCTTCCTCCTGATCAGAGTCTTTAAATAATATAGAAGGTGTTCATGAATACTAAAGGATCTATCGCATACCCAATACATCACGCGCACCCCTCCCCCCCTCCCTCCCCCACACACACGACTTTCTGGACTAAAGCACTTCCGAGGTCGAGTTTATCAATGTGCCAACTGCAGTAAATCGAGATAAAGTTAAGTTGATATACGTGAGTTGCTTTGCCGCGACGATTTCTTCTTCTAAAACCCCCTCCCCCAAAATCTCCCCGGTTAGTAGAGACGATTTACTGGAAGGTTTTTGATTGGTGGGCGCTAAACGGGCCACTACGAGACATGCCACTACTGTCACCGTGGTTACTGCCTACCACAACCAAGGCACATCTACTGACGCTAACAATAGGAACGCACATTACTCACGGTCATAAAGAAAGACTAAGCGTGTGCTACATTTTTTTTTCATCGTAGGAATACAAAGAACAACAACAAAACTACTGCTATTACTACTACTACTACTACTACTACTACTGTTACTACTACTCTGTTACTACTACTACTGCTGTGACTATTACTACTACCATTATCCTCCTTTACCACCACCATCTCAACAGTACCATCACTATCGCCATATTCTTCCCCAACCACAATTAGTACCACCACTCACCACTACCACCACCACCACCTTCTCCACCACTAACATCATACCCTCCAATCTTCATCATCCCCACCATCCTCACCCTCACCACCACCAACATCACCCTCTCCAATCCCGATCATCCCCACCATCATTTCCATCACTACCACTCCCACCACCACCACCACCGCCATCTCCTCGCTGACTCTGCCCGGACAGTCGGTTAAAGTTTGTACAGCGACTCGCCGTTCTGAGCGATAACAGCGAATTGAAGGTGAATTACAAGATGGGTTGGCGGGATTAGGCACGTCCACGCCTCCCCCCCCCCCACCTCACTGCCGTCCCTGCTCTACCCCCCCTTCCCCCTTCTTCTCTCCCCTTCTCTCCCTTCACACCTGCCTCCTCTGTCTCTTTCCCATCCTTCACCCTAAACAAGTAAATGCTATCTATTGTTTTCTTTCCATTTAATTCTCCTTCCTTCCCTGATTCCTATACCTTCACTTCCACGTCTCTCTCTCTCTCTCTCTCTCTCTCTCTCTCTCTCTCTCTCTCTCTCTCTCTCTCTCTCTCTCTCTCTCTCTCTCTCTCTCTCTCTCTCTCTCTCTCTCTCTCTCTCTCTCTCTCTCTCTCTCTCTCTCTCTCTCTCTCTCTCTTTTCCTAAGCTATGAAAAACTAGGCTGTCCTTTTTCTTAATTTGAATTCTCACTATCTTTCCCTTCACCTTCCTCTCCGCCTCCAGCTTTTTCTTTACTTCTTAGATCACACCTTTATTTCAGCTTTGTCAATTTTCCATTCTTCTTTCTTAGCAACGGAACTCTGTCTATCCTTTTCCTTCATTCCCATTCTTTGTCTCCATGTATTCCTTTCCTTTCGTCTCCCCTTTCAACCTCTTTTTCTCTTCTCTCACATCACACCTGAATTTTTGCTTTGTTCATTTCCCATTTTTCTTCCTAACCAATGGAATACTGTCTCTTTTACTTCCTTCTAATTCTCCATTCCTCCGTATCTTCTCTCTCCTCAAACTTCCTCTTCCTTCCCTCTCCCATATATTCCTTTCCTTAACTTTCGGTCCCACATCTCCCCCTTCTCTTGACATTTTAATTTTCCCGTCCTCCCCTCCATCCCTTCCCTTTCTTTCCCTTGAATTCTTCACTTCTAAATCTCTCCCCTGCATACCTTATTTTTAACCCAGAGTCCTGCAGCATCCAATTCCTCTCCCTTCACACTCCTTTCACCTTAGCAACCTGTCCACGTTTATCTCTTCGACCTTCCCTTCATTCATATATATATATTTTTCTTTCTATGCTCTTTTTTTTTTTTCCAATGCCGTTTTTATTTGATCTATTCCTTTCACCTTTTTCTTCCAACTCTACTCTTCGTTCGTTTTCCTCCTCTTCTCTCTCCACCTTTCTCCCTCCCTTGTTTTCTTTACCTTCATATTAGTGTCACTGTTTTCTCTATCATCTTTCTCCTGTTTCTGTGCCCTCGTTCTCTTCCATTTCCGCTCTGCTGGCATCTCTCTCTCTCTCTCTCTCTCTCTCTCTCTCTCTCTCTCTCTCTCTCTCTCTCTCTCTCTCTCTCTCTCTCTCTCTCTCTCTCTCTCTCTCTCTCTCTCTCTCTCTAAACCTCTCTCACCCTTCTTCATCCTCGTCCTTTCCCTCCCTCTTCTCTCCCCTCCTCCTCCCCTCCTCATCCTCCCTCCCTCTTCACACAACTGCAAGGCGATAAAGGATTCAGGCGTTCAGGGACACATAAAGGAACGTTTAACTGAGCCGATGCGTGAAAGATTTGCGCGATTGATGTTGGTGAGGATGATGATGATGGTGGCGATGATGTTTGGTTTATATTTCCGGAAAGATTGCTGCGAAACTTGAAGGATAAAAGAATGCCACCCGTATTCTTGATAATGAGGATAAATATGATGATAATGAAAGGAACATAATAGCTTAGGAAGTCTGTAAAAGGCCTGTTGATGATGATGACAGTGTTACATGGCAGGCAGTGTGTTGTGTATTATGGTGTGATGAGTAGATGAAAACAAATAGAAAAGCAACACTCATCAGCCGGGAAACAGAGAACTCTCCTCACACAGCACAGAACAAGCGGTCGGAATACACGTGTCTACTAATAATGAGAGGGAGGCGAGGAGGCGGAGGACGCGGCATTAACACACCCTCCCGCGGGATATCGTGTGTCCGACGTGACGGGGACGAGAAGCATCTTAACACACGGCATACTAAATGACGACAAGTTATCATTATAAATAAAAGGAATAAACTATCAGCATGCTATGAAAGAGGACGGGGGATTATATTTAATACCGTTGCACACTGAATGGCAATATAATGTCTAAAGACTTTTCACATTTAAATGCCGACAGATTTAGATGAGTCGAGGCTTTATATACAGAGAATTACAAATATGAAAATAACAAATAATGAGGGCTATTTCTTTCTCTATGTTAACGTTAATAAGCATTATTCTGATATTATCTGTAGAAGTTTCAATAGATTATGTTAAAGGATAATGGACTGATGACAAATATATTTTTCTCAAATTAAAATGCCAACAAATGGTTTAGCTGAGGCTCTCCATATAATACAACACTCTCTCTCTCTCTCTCTCTCTCATCCTCGTCCGCTCCCCATCCCCCGCCTCCTTTCCCTTCCTTTCCCCTCCTCATCCTGCCTCCCTCGCGCATGGATTCCTCTTCACACAACTGCAAGGCGATAAAGGATTCAGGCGTTTAGGGACACATAAAGGAACATTTAACTGAGCCGATGCGTGAGAGATTTGCGCGATTGATGTTGGTGAGGATGATGATGGTGACGATGATGTTTGGTTTATATTTCCGGAAAGATACCTGCGAAACTTGAAGGATAAAAGAATGCCACCCGTATTCTTGATAATGAAGATAAATATGATGATAATGAAAGGAACATAAGAACTTAGGGAGTCTGTAAAAGGCCTGTTGATGATGATGACAGTGTTACATGGCAGGCAGTGTGTTGTGTATTATGGTGTGATGAGTAGATGAAAACAAATAGAAAAGCAACACTCATCAGCCGGGAAACAGAGAACTCTCTTCACACAGCACAGAGCGAGCGATCGGAATACACGTGTCTACTAATAATGAGAGGGAGGCGAGGAGGCGGAGGACGCGGCATTAACACACCCTCCCGCGGGATATCGTGTGTCCGACGTGACGGGGACGAGAAGCATCTTAACACACGGCATACTAAATGACGACAAGTTTTCTATATAAATTAAAGGAATAAACTATCAACATTCAAGGAAAGAGGACGTGGGCTCATATTTAATACCACTGAATGGCAATTTAATGTCTAAAGACTTTTCACATTAAAATGCCGACAGATCATCTTAGCCGAGGCTTTAAATACAGAGGAGTACAAAAATAATAACAAATAATGAAGGTTATATTTTTATCTATGTTAACGTTAATAAGCATTATTCTGATATTATCTGTAGAAGTTTTAGTAGATGATGTTAAATCATAATGGACTGATGACATATATAGATTTTCAAATTAAAATGCCAACAAATGATTTAAATGAGGCTCTCATTATGAAAGAACATTAATAAAATAATCATATTCCGTACATAATACAATCTAATAAAATTGTTAGTCTGTGATATGAACAAAATACACCAATATAAAATTCAATTTGAAATATTATACAAATTCAACTTGCTCGGCAAACTAATAAAGATATCTATTGACTATAAGAGTAATGCTCAATGATTTCAACATCAATAAGATGCATCAATCAAAAGCTTAATTAATATGGATGATTACGGCACTGGACGCAACAATGCCAAGACCCTCCGTCTCCATGGTGTTAAGGAGGCATTCAGAGGCAGCAACAATGCGTCTCTCTTAGTCCACTTGGGAACCATTCACGGGATTTGAACTTTACAACGCCCCCGCCGCCTCCTTGTTCTCCTGCTCCTCCTCCTGCCTCTGCTTCTGCCTATACTGATCTATCCTCCTACTCGTTCTCCTCATTCTCCTCACAATTTCCCTACTCATCCTTTGCCTTTTTCTCTTTATCCTCCTTGTCCTCATACTTGCCCTTGTTAATGTCTTACAAACCGTCTAATTCATGCTTTAATTTTCTTGGTTCTTCTTCTTTTATCTTCATTTTTCCTCTTGTTATTCTTCTTTTGTTTCTCCTTCCTCTCCTTTTCTTCTTTCTCTTCTTCTCCTTCTCCTGCTCCTCTTTCTTGCTCTCGCTTTCCTCATCATGGTCCTCGTACTCCTCTTCCTACTCTTCCTGCTCCTCCTCCTTCAGTCTTTTCCAGGCCCACGAGTGTCCGGGCATCTATCACTTATGAGTTAAGGGTAAACTTACATGTGATATAGCGTTTATAGCATCGAGCCTCGTTATTGGCTGGCCTGACTGACGCAACGACCAGCAGCTTCGGGGATTGGCCGGGAATTTGTTACGTAATGAGGGATCGGCGTGTGGGAGGAGTGTTGCCGATGGATGCGACAAGGGACGAGCAAGCTTGAGGACTGGAGGATGAAAAGGTAAAAAGGGAATAAAAAAGGGAATCAGCGACAATAGAAACAACAGGAAGAGAAGTAGAAACAACAGGTAGAAAGGCTTAAAACAGTGACCCCAAAGATGCGACAAGGGACGAGCAAGCTTGAGGACTGGAGGATGAAAAGGTAAAAAGGGAATAAAAAAGGGAATCAGCGACAATAGAAACAACAGGAAGAGAAGTAGAAACAACAGGTAGAAAGGGTTAAAACAGTGACCCCAAAGATGCGACAAGGGACGAGCAAGCTTGAGGACTGGAGGATGAAAAGGTAAAAAGGGAATAAAAAAGGGAATCAGCGACAATAGAAACAACAGGAAGAGAAGTAGAAACAACAGGTAGAAAGGCTTAAAACAGTGACCCCAAAGATGCGACAAGGGACGAGCAAGCTTGAGGATTGGAGGATGAAAAGGCAGAAAGGGAATAAAAAGGGGATCAGCTTCAATATAAACAGCAGGTAGAGTAGCAGAAACAACAGGTAGAAAGGCTTAAAACAGTGACCTAAAAAATGCGACAAGGGACGGGTGAGCTTAGGGACTGGAGGATGAAAAGGCAGAAAGGGAATAAAAAGGGGATCGGTGACAATAGAAACAACAGGAAGAGAAGTAGAAACAACAGGTAGAAAGGCTTAAAACAGTGACCCCAAAGATGCGACAAGGGACGAGGAAGCTTGAGGATTGGAGGATGAAAAGGCAGAAAGGGAATAAAAAGGGGATCAGCTTCAATATAAACAGCAGGTAGAGTAGCAGAAACAACAGTTAGAAAGGCTTAAAACAGTGACCTAAAAAATGCGACAAGGGACGGGTGAGCTTAGGGACTGGAGGATGAAAAGGCATAAAGGGAATACAAAAAGGGGATCGGTGACAATAGAAACAGCTGGTAGAGAAGCAGAAACAACAGATAGAAAGGCTTAAAACAGTGACCTAAAAAATGCGACAAGGGACGGGTGAGCTTGGGGACTGGAGGATGAAAAAGCAGAAAAGGAATAAAAAAAGGGGATCAGCTTCATTATAAACAGCAGGTAGAGAAGCAGAAACAACAGGTAGAAAGGCTTAAGACAGTGACCCCAAACATGCAAAAAGGGACGGGTGAGCTTGGAGTTTGAAGGAGGAAGATGAAATGGCAGAATAAGAATAAAATAGGATATCAACAACACTAGAAACAGCAGGAAGAGTAGCGGAACAACCAGTAAGAAAGGCGAAAAAACAGTCACCCAGGAAATCAGCTAAACAAGAACAAGCAGAATAAGAATAAAATGAGGGATCAAGAACACTAGAAACAGCAGAAACAGTAGCATAAACAACAGGAAGAAAGGTTTAAAAATAATAACCCCATAAATCAGGAAAACATGAGGACAAGAAGAATGAGCATGAAAAACGGCATTGGTAACAGTAGAAAGAGGATGCCGATTAACAGAAGCAACAGAGAAAAACAAAACAAAAAAAGTCTCCCTCGAAAGCAGAACAATAGAAAGCAAGCACAATGAAAATGAAAAAGCAAATCATAAAAACAAGAGTAGAAGAAGCAGTAAGAGTAGAAGAAGTAACAGAAAGGGGAAGAATAAACCAGTAGAAGGCGATGCAGGAGAACCGAGAGCGTCAGGAATAGATTAAAAAGGCACCAGCAGGCAGGAGGAAGAGGAGGAGGAGGAGGAGGAGGAGGAGGAAGAGGAGGAGGAGAGGAAGAACAAGAGGAAGGGGAAGGCAAGTCGAAGTTAGCAGATGGCCGAGGGAAGCTTGGCGCCGCACGTATAGGCAACTTTCCTCTTCCTCCTGCCTCTTCCTCTTCCCTTTACTCCTCCTACTCTAAATTCAACAGGACATTAGCGCGCCCTTCCCTCTCCCTTCCCCTCCTGCCTTTCCTCTTCCTCCCCTCCTGATTTCCTTCTCTTTCCCTGCGCTCCCTCTCTTTGCCCTTCCCCTCCTGCCCTTCCTCTTCCTCCCCCTGCTTCCTTCCCTCTCCCTTCCTCTCCTGTCTTTCCTCTTCCTCCCCTCCTTTTCTCCCCCTCTTTCCCCTCTTGCTTTCAGCGCTGCAGTGTCCGGCTGACTAAAGGGTGGAAACTGGAGGGGAAGTGAGAGGAGGAGGAGAGGGAAGAGGTGGAGGAGGAGGAGGAAGAGGAGAGGAGGATAAAACTGGGCAATACTCCTCCTACTAAGCCTTTTGCCATCTTCGTCCCAAGGGAAAATTCGGCTCCTGCCACGCCTCGGCCCCAAAAATTATCGCCGTTAGTTTTCTTCAGTTTAGAAATCTTGAGTGACCTTGTACATCTCTCTCTTTATTTCTTCCTTTCTTTCTCTATACATACATCACTCATGAAAAAGAGAAAGGAAAATCAATGCGCCGTACAAGTTTTAAGATCAGCAACTCTCCGTGGCTCAAAATTTCTTCAGTGACAAATATGAACTAAAAAAAAAAAAAAAAAAAAACCTCATAAGAAGGTTCCACTAATCGCTTATGTGACTCAGGGTGACTAACAATGGTACGAAGGCTAAGAAGTTGATTTATAGACAACAATTAGCCCTGTGAGCAGGTTACGGAGATTTCTATTGGTTAAAGGGTGACTATAGTTGGGTTCTGGTCCAGCCACGAGGGAGGTTCCACTACGCTTCCTGTTAAGCTTTTGTTCTTGGGCGTAGCGAGGGTCTGATAGGAAGGATTTGAGGGATAAGGGTGTTCTCTCTCTCTCTCTCTCTCTCTCTCTCTCTCTCTCTCTCTCTCTCTCTCTCTCTATCACCGGATACAAAGAGAGAGAGAGAGAGAGAGAGAGAGAGAGAGAGAGAGAGAGAGAGAGAGAGAGAGAGAGAGAGAGAGAGAGAGAGAGAGAGAGAGAGAGAGAGAGAGAGAGAGAGAGAGAGAGAGAGAGAGAGTTTCATAAAGGATAAAGGAAACGCTGATAAAAGACCGACGAGATAAATATATATAAGGAGAAAGAAACAAAAGCAAGAACTGAATTATAAGTTTACAGAAGAAAAATAATATAAAACTGCACAAGTAAAACCCAGAAAAAAAACTATAAAACACGTAAATAGATAAACACGCAAAATAAACCTATGGAAAGAACATAACGCATCCCCTTCTCCGATATACCAATACAAAACGTTAAAAAAACCCCACTCGGATGGAGGACTCGATTCCCTTGATGGACACTTGAATAGCTTAGAGCCAGAAACACATCCGATCAGAAAATTGTCTCTGTCAGTCTTGCCAATTCTCCTTCATCTCGAGTGTCTTTTCTCGTCCTCTTTTTCAGAAATTCAGAGACACGCAGCAGACACACACACACACACACACACACACACACACACACACACACACACACACACACACACACACACACACACACACACACACACACACACACACACACACACACACAGGGCCACACTAAATCCCCTCAATTTCATGATCTTCTTGGCCTGAAATTAATCCTTTTTTCGTTTCTTCGATCCACTGTGTTGGTGAAATGGCGGAAGGAAGTTGGGAAAGAAGGGAGAGAAGAAGGAAATGAGGGAAAGGAGGGGAGAAGGGAGTTTAGAAAAGGAGGAAGGAAACGAAGAGAATAAAGGAAGAGGGAGTGAGTGGTGGTGAGTTAGAGATAAGGAAAAAAGAAGGAAGCGGAATGGAGGGAGAAAAATCAGAAGGAAGAGAAAGAAGATAGGCATGAAGGAGAAAGGATAGAGAGAAGTAAAGAAAGGGAGGGAGGGAAGATGCGAATGTACAGAAAAGGAAATGGGAGGGATGATCATGAGTTAAGGAAGCAGGGAAGGAAGAGGGGAGAGGAATGGGAAGAGGAAGATGAGAAAGAAGGGAAAGAAAAAGGGAATGAAGAGAGGAAGGAGAGATGAAGCAAGTAAAGAAAGATAGGAAGAAGGGATGATGCGAGTATAAAGAAAAGGGAGAGGGAGGAATGGTAAGAAGTTAGGGAGGGAGGGAAGGAAGGGAAAGATGAAGGGAATGAAAGGAAGAAGTGATGCGAGTGAAGGAAGAGAAGACGGAGAAAAGAAACGAGTGTAAAGAAAACGAAGGAGAGATGGAGGAAAGTTAAAGAGGAAGGGAAGGAAGAAAGGTGAGGAATGAGGGGAGGAAGGTGAGGAAGACAGGGAAGAAGAAGGGAATGGAGGAGAAAGGAGAGAAGAAGCGAGGATAAAGAAAGGGAAGAGGGAGGTATGGTCGTGAGTTAGGGAGGGAGAAAATGAATGGAGGGCAAGAGAGAGGGAAGGAGAAAGAGAGAGAGGGAAAGAGAGGGAAGTAAATCGTACTGAGGCGAAAAATATAAGAGGAAAGGCAAGGGGAAGGAGGCGAAAAGCAAGTGTTGAGGGAAAGTAAGTGTAGGCGGCAGAAAGAGTGTTGTGAATGGCCTATTGTTTAAAGCCGTGATTCTGAGGCTCATGGAAATACAAGCCTTTGGAACGAGGACTAAACTAACGATAATGAGGCCGTGGAGTGTGCGGGACAATGATCGTACAGGCAGCGAGCATGGCGGACTACAATAGCCATGGGAATAGTGCACATTATAAACGGCCGCTAATTTATTACTCCGTTAAAAGTATTCAAAGTTATACAAGTTTAAACCATCTAAAGGTATACAAGTCGCTCCTTTCTCCTCCATTCCTTCTTCTTTCCCGTCTTTCTCACTTTCCTCCCTCTTTTCCTTTCCTTTCTTCCTCTCCTTCTTCCTACATACAAACTGCGCATAAAAATATCAGAACTCTTCGAATTTATACTATATATAAAACAATGCCTTTTTATGGGTATACAAATTGATGCCAGTTACGTCAAAAAATATGAAAAACTATTCAGAGTATGGAAAAGAATTGAACAAAATCTCTTGAAAACTATTAAAAGTAACCAAATTAAACAAATCATACAAGATGCGCAACCTATATAACTCTTTTTTCCAACGTCAAAGCCTAACATAACCTATCCTACGTGTCAGTCAGCTTTTCAGATAACCATTTTTTTCTCTATATTTCACAAGGGAAAAAAAATACACTTATGGGTTGACAACTTTTTTCATGTCGGGGATTTCTGAGTGAGGAAAAATAATACACAAAAATAATGACAATACGCTCAGGAGCCGCTGTCTTTTGTGTCCGAGACGATCCTGGAGGCTGAGCGTGTGTCCGTCTGTTTGTCGATTTGTCCAACGATTCTCTTGTTTTACGTGTTGCATTCGGATCTGTCCCTCAAATCGCACTGAATAAATGTAAACACCAATAGTCGATGCTGAGATAAAACGCCTCAGTTGTTTTATATTCCGTGTCAGTCTGTCTGTATGCCTGTCTTTCTGTGTCTGTCTCGAAACAATACCAGCTTGTATAAATAATCTACACACTTGCCAATAGAATAAGATCAATCAGGAAAAGACAAAGCTATGGGACTCTAATAAGCAGAAGCAGGCGAATAGCAGGTGTCAGGATAAGGGGAAAGATGGAATTCATGAAGCATTGTTTTAATATACCTGTCTGTCATTCTCTCGTATCAAAATAAGAACCATGAAGTAGAGAAAAGGTAGGAAAAGGCAAAACTGTGGAATTCTAATAAGCAAAAACAGGTGAGGAGCAGGTGTAAGAGTATGGAGAAGGATGAGGTTTATGTTGGATGAAGAAAGTAATGAGCGACTAACACGGTGAAGTAGAAAGACGAAATTTATGATACAGAGGACGATATTAGTAAGCGAGTAACATGGGCAGGTAAATGGAGAGCGATATCATTCCAGGTGTGATTGGCAGCGATGGACACACATGGAGAGGCGTCGCAATGCTCTGATAAAACGTAAACAGGATGTGTGGAGGCGGCGGAACACACGCCCTGCTGTAACGCGAGGGGGAGGTGATTAATTAATGGCAAAGGCGATCAGCAGGGATTGTGAAGAGCGACTCCCATGCAGGTATTGAGTACTGAGCAAGTCATGGTGAAGGGAAAACTCTAGGGGAAATTAATGATGATTCTACTACTACTTCTACTACTACTACTACTACTACTACTACTACCTACTACTACTACCACCACTACCACTATTACTACTACGACTACTACTACTACTATTAATCCAGGTCCCTCAAAAAGTCAAGGTCATAAATCAAAGCAGGCTGCCACAATAAAAACACGCCTATTACAACACACTGACATCTATAAATTCTAATGCCACGATGAAAAATATACCTCGGACGAAAAGGCAAATAAACACACAAACACGCACTTCCGAATGAACGGATGAGTGCACTACTTATTGGCTTGATCACTGCGTATGACTGATGTGTGTGTGTGTGTGTGTGTGTGTGTGTGTGTGTGTGTGTGTGAGATAGATTGCAAATTAATGACAAAGCAACACACACACACACACACACACACACACACACACACACACACACACACACACACACACACACACACACACACACTATCAGGTTTGCTTGCCGCCTGAGCGATAGGACAGAAGAGACGAAAGACACTACGGGAATGGTTTAAACTTTCCGTCATTTTTCTTTCATTAGACGATTAAAAATGATGAACTGACATGTATTTTAGCCAGAGTAGATAGATTTTAACGTACACTATTCATCCAGTATCTGCTATGGATTCAAATACTAATACTGCCAAAGTAAGGTTCAATATCAATAACAGTAATATTAATAGTGGCAATGATAACAATAATAACAATAATAATAACAATAATAATAATAATAATAATAATAATAATAATAATAATAATAATAATAATAATAATAATAATAATAATAATAATAATAATAATAATAATAATAATAATAATAATAATAATAATAAGCCATAAATCTCTCATCAGTCTTCCCTCACCTTTTCACACTCGCTTCACTTTATTTCAGCATCCCCACCGCCTTTCTTCTCCTATATCCTCTCTCAGATCACTAATGTCTATACTCCTACCCTGCCTAGCACTGTTCACCTCATACTCCCTGGCAAATCTACTTGTCCGACCTTTTGCTCCTTATTTCTTTCTCTCTCCCCAGTTAACATCACCTTCCTATACTTTCGCTTGCAGTACTTTCTCCCTGTCTTATACTCCTTTCTCGAACATCCCCCCTGATTCACCCCATCATTCTTTCATCCCTGCCCTTTACTTCCCAACAAAATTTAATAAATGCTCCCCTTTTTCTTCCAATAATCTCCTCTCTCCTCACACACCTCTACCTATTCCCTCATTTCTCCCTAATTCTCTTTCCTTCCCTTCAATCCTTCACCCTCACACCATCCTCACCATATTCATTCATGCCCTACTTTCTCATTGCTTCCCTCCCTCCCCCTCTCACCCACGCACCGGTCTCATGGGGCAATACATAATTTCCATGGCTAACACGATAATCCTATTGACACATTACGCTCAAGATTATGCTAATTCTAATCCCATGCCGAGTCGCCTATAACACTGTGCGATACTATGCTGCTGCTGCTGTTGTTGTTGTTAGTGGTAGAGGTGGGGGTGTTGGTGGGGTGGTAGGGATCGTAGGAGAAAATATGTGAAGCTGGGAGGAAAGGATGACGAGAGGGAAGGAAGGAAAAGAGAAGTAGACGAAGAAAGAGAGATCTAGAGGAAACGAAAGGAAGGAGGGAGAGAGAGTAGAACGAAAAAAGGACGGGCGGAGGGAGAGAAAACAGAAGGCAAGCAGAAAGAGAAGAGAAACAAGGAATACAGAAAGTAAATAAGAAACGAGGGACGAATGAATGAAAGGAAGAGAGAAGGGATGAAAAGAGAAAAGGAGGAGGGAGGGGAGAGAGCAGACAGGTCGGTGGTGGTGGTGGTGGTGGTGGTGGTCGTGGTGGCAGCAAAGAGAATGTAAATCCCTCACAACTTATCACACTCAGTTTCGGAAAATATCACGTTTCAGGAATAATTTTAGGGTTTACTTGGCAATGTATCACCCTTGTCTTGGCTTTCTGTCTTTGTGTATTACTCCTAAGCCGGCACTTCACGCAAGAATACTACGATTTATCTTACCGTTAACTTATGAAAAAACTCGAGCAATATATTTATCACAGATTTTTGACTACATTTTTTTTTAGATCCCGTATTTTCCTTGTCTGGGGCAGCAAGTTGTGGGTGTTCTTTTCTTTACCCCTTTGTTGACCTTCTTCTACTACAAAACATAAATTATTTCCTTACAGAGACCTATAAAAAGGGTTGGCTGTGCAAAGTTTAAGGAGTTACAGAGTAAAGGAGCAGGCACAGTACTGTATAGTCATTTAAAATTTCATCCACATTACTATTCACATTTATAGTCGAGTGACACATTTAATATTTTCTTGAATTTTCATTCCTTCCTGGCTTAAGGAGAGCGTTCAAGGTATATGGGTAACGTTTCACAAAAGAGGGGAGATATATAGATACCGATTTTTAACTTAAACATTTATTCACATTCATATCGGCGTGACACATTCAACACAGATTAGTTTTGCATTTCCTCGATGGCTTAAGGAGTATAGGCTCACGGAGTACACTAAAGATATATAATACAGTAGAGGAGCAGGAGCAAGATTACCTTATATATATATTTAATAATTTCCCTTTACCACCAAGTAACATACAATATTTACCTTTCCATCAATTCCTTCCGTATTTTGAAGAGAGGGTTCACGGTGTACAGGTAAGGTATCACAGTAGGGGAGCAGGAGCAAGGATTCCGTAGTGTCATTTTAATATTAATTCACGGAAATCATCAAGTAAGGTTCAGTGATTACCTTTTACTCATTTCCTACATGGATTAATGCTTGCTCAATTAAGCTACACATTATAAAGAAACAGGAGCATTATACTCATATTCACCTACGACTTTAATATACCGTACTTAAGTCTGTATACTGGGGTGAAGGGAAGGGTTCAAAATGTCCAGGTAAGTCTAGGTACGTTAGGTGTCAGAAGAAAAAGAGTAGAAGTAGGGCAGTTAAATACAACACGGAAGGAGGTCAATTAGATTTTATAGAGCGCCTGACGTCACCGGTTGTTTTGAGCTTTGTACACGCGACCCGATCCCTTCACTCCCGTCCCTCGGCTCTCAACCTTCGCTCGCCGCCTCACGTTATGTTATTTTCATAGCGGCGACGGCGGGATCAGTTTGCCTTAGCGTCGGGACCAAGCGAGTGATCAATAATGCACACCGGCTTCAAGTGTGTGTGTGTGTGTGTGTGTGTGTGTGTGTGTGTGTGTGTGTGTGTGTGTGTGTGTGTGTGTGTGTGTGTGTGTGTGTGTGTGTGTGTGTGTGTGTCTGTGTGTGTGTGTGTGTGTGTGTGTGTGTGTGTGTGTGTGTGTGTGTGTGTGTGTGTGTCTGTGTGTGTGTGTGTGTGTGTGTGTGTGTGTGTGTGTGTGTGTGTGTGTGTGTGTGTGTGTGTGTGTGTGTGTGTGTGTGTGTGTGTGTGTGTGTGTGTGTGTGTGTGTGTGTGTGTGTGTGTGTGTGTGTGTGTTGGTGGGGATGCAGGAGAAGGTGGCCATTAATAATCGTGGACCATTGAATGTTTTATGGATGCATGATGGATGACTGGGCTCGCGGCGGATGCTTCAGGCTTTGCTGGGTATTGACAGGCATGTGAGAAAGCAGGTGGGCGAGTGGTGAGGTAGGTAAATAGACCAGCAGGTAAGCAGGCACCGAGACAGAGGAGGAGGGAGATAGGCAGAAAGGCAGACAAGAGAGGATGCAAAAGAAACAGACCGACATCCGACTAAAGAGACAGATACGTGGGGCAGATTTGTGATAAGGTAGACAAATAAGTGAAAGGTCAGGTAAGTAAAAAGGTGAGCTAGAGGCAGACAGAGATGAGGAGAGAGAAATATAGGAGGGAGGGCCAGTAGACAGATGGTGTGGTTAAGCAGATAGACTGGCGGCGTAGACAGGCAAGTATAGGTAGGGAGTAGGTCTAAGCAGGCAAGTAAGCAGGCAGACATACAAACAGGGAGATAATTAGGCAAAGGAAGCAGAAAAGTAGTAAGATAAACGCCCTTGTTCGTAAATAACTATTGTGAATTATGGTGTCAGTTTACAATTTTACATCCTACTTTCCTTCGTTTTGTGTACGAGAGAATGTTACACCGGAAAGTTTGTATGATATATTACGAAATGGTGAGCAAATATTCTGAATTTAATTTGGGCTCTAATTCACGCAGAGAATATGAAAGATACATTTATTTACGTTGGGATTAAATTCTTAATAAACAAACTTCAAGGTATTCTTCGTGTGTGTGTGTGTGTGTGTGTGTGTGTGTGTGTGTGTGTGTGTGTGTGTGTGTGTGTGTGTGTGTGTGTGTGTGTGTGTGTGTTTGAACGAGAGAGTTTCCATGTTGAATTATTGTATATTTGTGTTGGCCAGACTTTATGGACGAAGCTGCACCCTCAGACACGCACGGCCGCCGCTGCGAGGCCTCGGCGCCTTTGCCAAGCCCTCGGTGGCGTGGCGTCCCTGTGCCCGCGCCAGAGCGAGTTGAGGAAAGTTCTGTTTACTCAATATTTAGTGAAGAGTTCAGTAATTCCACAGCCAAGCAAATACCTCTTATTGCAACTGACATTGTGATAGGATAGTGAATTTCAGATGGATGTGTGAAAAGAAGGAAATGGATGAAAATGCTGGTTAACATAAAGAGTTCTACAGTTATGTATTAATGGGAGGAATGATTCTGTACTCTGTAGTCAAGATGTTACTAATTTCAAATTCAGCTAAATAATGTAACTGTAAGTGACAGTAACATACGGAAGCGGGATACCATTGAACTTATTGTATAAGACAAAGAATTCTAAACTTGTTCGGTCAGGAAAGAACATTTGTATCCCTCAGTGCTTTGTGTAGAGTTCTCAAATAGCCGAATCGGATAATCACACATAATTTTATCTGACATTAAGCTTCGTGGGTAAAGTTCAGGAGGACGCATATACTGTTATGCAATTGCACATCAAAGGAAGGAAGTTACAGGTTTGGGTGTCCTGCTCTGCGCAAATAATAGGAATGCCGCAGCGAATGGCAGGTTAATGATTGTGTAGTTTAATACGTATCCACACCAACAATATAGACGTTACAGATTCAAGCAAATTAAAGCATTGGTAATCACTTTAAATGTCATGGAGTCTTACTTTCCGTATATGCAGACTTATATAAAACAAGGTAATCATTTAAGCGAGTAGTCTTCAATGGTGATTATTTTACATGTTAGGCGAGGTTCTTTACCTGTGAATATATCATGTTATATAAAAAAAAGGTGGGAATACGCGAAGAAACAGACATTACTTGAATTCCTTATGTATCAAATTCGTTATGTACAAAGAAATGCAGTCACACGGTCTTCTTATATGCAAATCGCCGGAACGTTACATTTAAGACTCAAATAAATACGTAAAGAGGGCGCAGCAATGTGTGTCAGGCAAAGCATTCATTAAAAGTCTGCACACACTTGGGTCGGGGTCAGGTAACTAAATGCTGGTAATGTGGACTTAGTCGTGTGGAATGAGTAAACAAGCAAAACGTTTCCCAACAACTCTTGCAAAACACACACACACACACACACACACACACACACACACACACACACACACATACACACCTCTCCGTGGCGCAACTGGTTAGGGTGCTGCCAGGCTTAACGGTCTGACAGGGCGGCGGTTCGAGCCCGCTCAGGCCGGATTCTTTCCGTTGACTAGAAGTGGTTACTGTCCCCTCTTGAGCAAGGGGATGAAGTGTGTGGTGTGTGAGGTCCTGGCAGTACCCAGAGATCGACGATAAAGAGCATGTCGGGGAGGTACCTGCTGGCGATTACGTGTTCAATACGTGATCAGGCAGTGGTGAATTATACACACACACACACACACACACACACACACACACACACGTACAAACACACACACACGCACACACAAACACACATACAGACACACATATCCACAGCTCAGTCCAGGCAGGCAAAAGAGAGAGAGAGAGAGAGAGAGAGAGAGAGAGAGAGAGAGTGTTTGGGAGGGACGGAGGGAAAGAAGGAACAAGGAAGAGGGGGGGAAGAATGGATGAAGGAGGGATGGATGAAGAAGGGAAGAGGTAATAGCAGAAAGACACAAGAAAAGGAAAGAAAGAACAAAAAGAAAGGGAGGGAACAGACGAACGAAACACAGGGAAAGGGTGTAAGGTGAATAAAGGAAGGGAGAACGAAAGGGAAGGGGGGAAGAAAGGAGGTAGGGAAAGAAGGAGGAAGATGGGAAGCAGTCAATGCAGGAAGGAGAGACGGAGGAGAGGAGGGACGGAAGCAGGCAGAGAGAGAAGGGAAACGGAAGGGAAGAAGTCAACGCAGAAAGAAGAGACGGAGAACGGAGGAAGGGAAGCTGGAAAGATGGAGAGGAAACATATAAACATGGAAAGGAACAGGAAAAAAGAAAGAAGAGAGGCAAGAAGAGAAGACGCAACAGCAGCCGGGGGAGCAGGAGGAGCATTGGTAAGCCTTCATGCATCACCAATACGAAGGAGGCAACAACTTTGTTACCGCATCTCAGGCTGGGGATGAATAAAACACCTGCCGCGCCGAGGGAGGAAAGTGATCTCCCCAGGCAGCGTCTCACCCCCAAGGCCGCCGCTCCGTCCCCGACAACACATAAACTAAACACGGATCCAATTTGCGTCTCTTTAAGGGGTCTTCGGGGGCGAGAGGCAAGGATTTACCCGCCAGCCATTGAGGGTCAGAATAACAAGAAAGGTTCCGCTACATTTTGGCAACGACGCGTGACCGGCCGCCTGCAACGCCGTGTTTACATTGCATTAGCGAGCACGAGCGTCACGCCACGACTGTTTTGACCTGCAGCAGCCCACGCCACGCCTCGCCACGCAGTGCTACGCCATGATACACGCTCCACGCTGACCTATCCACGCCACTGCCATATCAACCTCTTGACTCAATTTCACTCCACACTACGCCGAAACATAGACTTCCACGCCATGCTTCACCTCTCAACGCAGTGCTATGCCATGATACACTTTACTCCATGCTGACCTATTCACGCCACAGCCCCATCAATCATCTATGCCATATAGACTCAATTTCACATCGTATATCTATTTATCTATCTATCTATCTATCTATCTATCTATAATATCAATATCTATCTATCTATCTATCTCTCCTCGTCACAACACACCAGTCTACGCCACCCCTTGACTTACCTCCCCAAGCAGTGTTATAAAATTAGACTCGATATTCCAAGCCTAGTTAAACCACGCCGCTGCCATGTCAACCCTCCCAGTGCCACGCCGACTCTGCCCCACTCCATAACAATCTACTCCAGGTCACTCCTCAGCATACCAACTCAAGATATTTTAGTTCACGTGGCTTAAGATCTCGCCATGCTAGGCTGTAAACAAACACAACATTCTTACTTATGCTTGACCCTCTTCACGAAAGCCTCTGATGTTCAAAAGGCAGGTGAACAGTTATTTTTTTTCTCTTTTCGAGCGCCTTGGTATCGTCCTGGTATATACACAATATGAAGCCTCTCCTTGCTCCATCTTTCTTTCTTCTGCCTCCTCCTCCTCCTCTTCCTCTTTCTCTTTCTCTTCCTCTTCCTCCTCCTCTGTGCTTCTTCCTCGTTAGTAAATTTCATCCTTCCACGGTTTATCAGGTTTCCGTTTCTCTCCTCGTTTTCTCCCTCCTCCTCTGCATCACCCTATACCTCATCATCTTATTGCCTTTGGTCGCCTCCTCCTCCTCCTCTTCCTCCGCGTGGCTCTTATTTCCCTTCCCCTCTCACTTCCCCTCTTCACAAACAGTTTTATCATCGCCCTCTCTTTTCTCTCCTTCCTTTCATCGTCTTCCTCGTGATCACCTTCTTTCTGACATCCATTATCTAATCAAGCTCTCATTAACATCCAATTCAGTACACCTTTTATCTCTCTCTCTCTCTCTCTCTCTCTTCGATAACTTTCAGGGACTGGATGACTCGCACGCAAGCACCCACGCTCATGCTCGTACACACACACACACACACACCAGTGACATCACACACACACACACACACACACACACACACACACACACACACACACACCAGTGACATCACACACACACACACATTAGAAAGTTAGCGAAAAAATCTTCCAACCGACATTTTTCTTACCTTTTCGGCCTTTCAGTGAGTCGCCACCGTCTGCCCTTCAGTGGTCTCTTACCTGAAAATCAGAGAGAGAAAAGGGTGTAAAAAAAGTCTAATGAAATTGTGTTATTCTCTCCCTAACTATTCAGGTCATCAGGAAATGTACGTGACTCTGCCGTGTCTCACTGCAATAACCAGTTCCATGTGTGGCAAATTTTCTTCTCCCAGATGCAGGGATTTACTCAGTTCCTAAAAGAGGAAAAAGGACGGAGAAATAGTGGGGTTGAATAATAATTATTTATCTACTAATTATTATGTCGACTTGTCAAAAGTAATACTATAAGCTCAGTATGAGGCCTCCTCTCTAACAGGACCTTTTCTTCTTGTTATCTTTATATAACAAGTAGTAATAATGCTTAACAAATGGAGGAAGGAAGGTCATAAAATGAATATGAGCAGTCGTTAGTTATTTGTGGGACATTTCTCCTCGCCTTCGTTTTATTGACTTGACCTATAAAACTACAAAGTTTTAATTAAAGTTTGTTAATAATTTTGCATGATTTGGTGACTCATTAGGAAGTTCAACCATGAATGGAACTGAATTATATCTTGAATATGAAAATAAGTATAGTTTATTTAACATCATCATATTTCTCTTAATCTTAGTTTATTAATTTTAGTGTAATTTGGCCATAATTCTCAAGATTTCATGGTTAATGCATACATGAAATATTAACATTCTTCAACATTTATCCTTCGTTAGCTGGAGTATAAATGTTTCAGATCCTGAAAATTATTCTCAGCGGCTTTGGGCTCTCGTTAAGACTAATTTTCAAGGGCACAGCGAAGGTTCGTCGAGTTCTTTGCATGTTTTCCCTTTCATGGCTCAGAAAGCCTGTCAAACTACCGCCGCGATCACAAAGCCGCCCACGACGATCACAACTTGTACGAAAACCTTTTCAAACGGGAAAAGTATATAGCCAAGAGGTTTGAGAATATTGCCTATAATCACGAATACAACAAAAATTATAGACTGGAAAAGCTACTCATGCATATTGCCTTTAGTCGCCTTATTTTCTCCTTGTTATGGTGTTAATAATTCAATTCCTAAGAGGGTTTCATCGTGGGGAACAACTTGATGAAAGACTGAGGACGGCCGCGATATACAATTCCTGCGGTGACCTTTTGCATTTTGAATTCAACTCGATTTTCAAAAAGATTAAACTTCACTGGAAGTCACTCCAAAAGCGGGAGGCTTTGACTATATGCTGTCACGTCACCTGAAATACCCTTGCGACAGGTATGTTTCTCTATTGGGTTAGCATTTTCTTCCATATAATTTCTTCCCTCGGCAAACATACGGTCTAGAATTTCTACGCAAAGGCCGGAAGGACGCAAAAAGAGGGAAGGCGAGGGTCTTTATAGGCGAGGATTACAGTTATATATAACGTCCTATCACGAAAAAAGAGGCCTGAGTAGATCTAAAATTGATTACTTAATATTCAAAGGAATTATATAACGAAGAATGCAAGAAGACGTAGATGAAGGATAAGTTTAATGTAACGGAATTACAAAAAAGCAATAAGCATAATTCGTTACTTAATCTCGATAGGAACTGCTAGCAAATCGAGGTGGATAGGATGAAGAAAGGTGGGAAAGGAAAGGCGATGAGTGAAAGGGGAAGATATATGGAAGAAGGTGTAGCAAAATATGTGGAGATGAAAAAAATCAAGATCAGTATTCACTACTTTATCGTCAGTAATTACGTGACGCAAAAGGAGGAGGGATAAGAAGGGGGGGTGGGGGGAGGTATGGAAAAAGGATAAGAAAAAAGGAAGTCGAGGGAGGTATGGAGTGGGGACGAGAGGATGAGGCTCGGCCAGATTGATGAAGGGATTACCAAAAGGGGATGAAAGCGGAAGGCTTGGATGGGACGTCCTTCCCCTTTTTCCTTCGTTTCCTGAGCCGTGCAGCGCAGGGGCTTAGTGGAGATCTTTGCAAGGCCAAGACATGTTATGAGTATGTTACTGGTTTTACCTTCATATGAAGTATTTCATATTTCACTTTAGTTATTTTTGCTTTCTTTTCTATTTCATAATTATACTTTAAACCCTCAAATTATTCATATAGTAATAGCATGGAAAGTTTTTTTTTCTTCTTTGTCCTTAGTTTCCCTTCTACAATTAGGCAAATATTATATACTCAGGATTTGCAATTGAAACATGATGATCTGTGGATATTTAATACAAATTCTAACACTTTGTTTATACAGAAACATAAGGTAGCAAGCACATCTTTTACGCTACCTTGGTCACTCTATCATACCGTAAAAAGACTTTAATTATTAGTTTAGATACATTTTCGTTACTAAACCAATTTAATATTTATTAATCCTTTTATAGAATCCTGTAGCAGAACTTTTCTTTCTTGTGTTTCGTTTTAAAACTGTCCTTGGTCTGTCTCCTATTCCATTAAAAAAAAAAAATCGACTCAGCTTGAGGAAATATTTAAAAGCGGGTAGTTTTTCTTTCATCATAACCATTACCATCATCATCATCGCCTATATAAATCTGCCGCTCTCTCCATTGCTGGACACACAACTCTCCCAACTGCAGATATCAATTTGTCCTCTACCTATACTATGTAGTCTCGATGTGAACGTTCCAAATACTTTTTTTTTTGTCATCACGCCATCTGTTTTTTTTTTTCTCCAAACATTGCTATCAGCCCGTCCAATTCGATATGAAATACTATGCATATCTTCTTAAAAAAAAAAAAAAAGATTAATTTATATCCGCTGAGTAGCAAGAACACCGGAGCAACCATGAGTAGCAAGGAGTGGCTGGGCTCGCGTACGGGAATACTGTCAAAGGATTAACAGCACAATACACGCGTCGATGCTGACACACAAACATTTTCCGGCAGCAAGGCGACGCGCAGCAACATGAATATCACAGAAAAAAAAAAATCTGCCCTGTATTTCTCTTGCTGCATAAAATGACAGAAAAGTTCAAAGTTCGACCTGCTTTAGCTATAATAATCTCTCTCTCTCAAAACAAGTTAACTCGTCACGTATACAATAATCTATACCTTTGTAATTCCAAGATCACGCATATCAAAGGCAAATTACGCTCATGTATGCTTGTCGCTGTCCATTGTTGCTTCTGGCGGCGCTACAAAGGCAACGAATATGTAAAAGAGAGAGAGAGAGAGAGAGAGAGAGAGAGAGAGAGAGAGAGAGAGAGAGAGAGAGAGAGAGAGAGAGAGAGAGAGAGAGAGAGAGAGAGAGAGAGAGAGAGAGAGAGAGAGAGAGAGAGAGAGAGAGAGAGAGAGAGAGAGAGAGAGAGAGAGAGAGAGACAGACAGACAGACAGATACAGACAGACAGACAGACAGACAGACAGACAGACAGACAGACAGACAGATACAGACAGACAGACAGACAGACAGACAGACAGACGGACAGGCAGACGGACAAGCAAAATCAGGCAGGCACAGACACGCAGAGACGCACCTGTGACTCCTATTAATTAATTGTTTTTCGTTAATTACCGGCCGAGTATCACCTGAGTGGCGTCTGATGTTATGACCGGTCCGCCACTCCTTTCAACAGGGAGGAAGTGAAAATATGTCTTTTGAAGCACCTCCCTAACTAGGCTGACAATTCCTCTGGTGCTTCCGCCTGTATCTCTCTGTGGAAGACTGTTACGTTTTTTTATATATTCTTATCACTTTTCTTTTCCTCATCCGCCGTAAGAAAACAAAGCACAAGGCCTCAATCTCCATTATTTTTAAGCGCAAGCGTGTGTATATTCTTTGATTTTGTTTTATATGTAGATTCGAGAAAAAAAATATTATAATAATGTTAACTTTTCTAACTGGCATTAACGATCAGATAACCAGTAATAATGAGTTTTATTTGACTGGACCTAACAATTGTCTACATTTGCGAATTATGTAGGAAGACAAAAAAGGAAGTAGTGTTAACATTATTCACCTGATGTTTGAGGCAGCCCAATCTGCATTCGACATTTTCGTTAAAGTTAGTATTTACGACTCGATGAAGAAATAAGTGTTGCTGCCTCTGCGAATACAAAGGACAAACCGACAACAAAACTTTTATTGTAACGTTGTTGCTGTAGTAGACGATAAAAGTATGTAAATCAGGTTTATATGTTAAAGTTCATTTTAAAGTCTTATTAAATTACAGGTTGGCCTCCATCGTTACGAATAAAAAAAATACATAGAAAAGAGAATCTGATATTTACTTTGCTGTTCGGAATGGGACAAGGCAGTTTTAATTCTGTTTTACGATACAACTAATATCCAAATAGTCACTGACCTATTAACTAAACTTTACCCTTAGTTAAAGAGAAAAGTTGAAAAAATAACATGAAAACTATTATGCTGGTAGGACTGTAAGGTAAGATAATCTGAGAGTGCTGTAAATTATCACATTGACTTTTAAACTTTCGCAGAATGATAACATAAATATTCAAGTTAGAAATTAATTAAATTCAGCTCGGAAGAAATTGATAAAACGAGATTTACAGCGGCAGTAATTGAAATGAAAAATAAAATCAAATGCCAATCATGAGTGCTATGATAAAATAATGTTCAGACAGATGACAGACAGTAATTGGTTCATTAACACGTGAGTGAAAAAAAATGATGATAGTGTGGCTTGGAAACGTTAGAGCACGTAATAGAATTATCAATTCAAGCATAATGGCGGTCGAGAGAGAGAGAGAGAGAGAGAGAGAGAGAGAGAGAGAGAGAGAGAGAGAGAGAGAGAGAGAGAGAGAGAGAGAGAGAGAGAGAGAGAGAGAGAGAGAGAGAGAGAGAGAGAGAGAGAGAGAGAGAGAGAGAGAGACACACACACACACACACACACACACACAAACAAAGCACATATCATCCCCCCTATTCACAAAGCACATACCCCCCCACACAAACACATAAGCACATACTCACACACACAGATAGGGACAGAAAAAAGGGAGTGAGAAGCGAGAAAGAAAGGGAAGAGAAAGGGAGAAAGAAAAAGAGAACGAGAAACATTCTCATTTGCAAAGGTTTTCCAGGAAGCACCAACACTACCCTTAGAGTGGAGAGCTGTGCCGTTTGTCTCGGTCTGTACAGATGACGCTGGGTGCTCTGAAGGAAAAGCCCGAATCCCATTACCTGTTTGGGGGAAATGAGGGGATTAAGTGTTTAGTGTTAGGGAGGAAGTGGAAGAGTGAGTGTTATGGGGAGGTGGGGGGTGGAAGAAGTGTAGTGAGTGTAGGGAAGTGTAGTGTTTTGTGTATGAGTGTGTGTGGAGGGGGAAGGTATGTGTGTGTTTGTGTGTGTGTGTGTGTGTGTGTGTGTGTGTGTGTGTGTGTGTGTGTGTGGAAAAATTTATATCAACTCTTTCTTTAACGCACCCCCCCCCCCTCCACACACGCATGCGCGCTCACACACACACACACACACACACACACACACACACACACACACACACACACACACACACACACACACACACACGCAGCGTTTTCCTTCCACTAAGTCCCTCAACAAAGAGAAAGAGAAGGAAACTGAGGAGTAGGAGGAGGACGAAGAGAGGGGGGGAGGAGGAGGAGAAGGAGAGAGAAGGAATTAAGCAGGAAGACTAGAAGTAAGTGGTGGAAGAAAAGATGGACGAGGAAGAAGAGGAGGAACAACATTATTTGAATTCTAAGGAGAAGGAGGAAGGCGAAGAAGGCGATTACCGGGAAGAAGTAGAAGAACAAGAAGGACAGGAACAAAAAAATACCAAGAACAAGACGAAAAATATGGAGAGAAAGAGGATGAGGAGAGAAAGACTAGTACCGAGAAGTAAAAAAAAAGAGAGGAAGAGAAGGAGAAATAAAGTATAATGTTATTCCAAAAGAGGATGAGAGCGAAGATAAAGAGTAGCAAGAAAATAAAAGCGGAAGAGGAGGAGTAAAAGGATTATACTCTCTCTCAGGAGGAGGAGGAGAAGGAGGAGAAGAAGGAGGAGGACCAAGAAGACGGGAAAGAAGACGAGAAGCAGAAAGAAGATATAAAACAAAAAAAAACTAAACAAAAATTAAATAAATGGGATTAGAAGGAGACAACACTTTAAACCAGAAAGGGAAGGAGGAGGACAAAGAACAAAACGAGGACTCAAAGGAAGATAAAGAACAAAAGATGGACAAACAACATATTATCTCTAAAGAGGAGGACGAGGAGGAGGAGGAAGACGAGAAAAGAAGAAGTAGGAAGAGGAACACAAAGAAGAAGAGGGAGAGAAGCAACAGGAAGACGAAGAACAAGAAGAGGAAGAGAAGCAGGAAGAGGAACCCCGACAAGAAGAGGAAGAGAAGCAGGAAGAGGAAGAGCAAAGAGAAGAGGAGGAGCAGTAGGAAGAAGAACACCAAGAAGAAGAGGAAGAGAGGCAGCAGGAAGACGAAGAACAAGAAGATGAAGATAAGCAGGAAGAGGAACCCCATCAAGAAGAGGAAGAGAAGCAGGAAGAGGAAGAGCAAAGAGACGAGGAGGAGCATTATTCTATCTCTTATATTTACACACGCGGCAAAACATTAGACAGACTCGCCGGGGCGTCATAAGTTAGGTTGATTTACTGGGAGCCTGCGCGCGCCCTCTATTCTCGGCGCTGGGGCGGGACGCGAAGCACCTTAATTAGCCTTTAACCTTTCCCCCCTCTCCCCATCCTACCCCTTTCCTTCACTCTCTCCCACTCTCAGTCTTTCTCTCGAGGTCACGGATTTACGGGTTTCATTATGCTCGTCTTTAAGGTCTAATTATTGCTTCCGTGACTCATTACTGTTTTATGCTTTAGTGAGAGGAGTGTTTTTCTCTTCCTCATTCACTTTTTCTTCTTTGTCTATTAATATACACCAATTTATGTGTGTGTATGTTTATCTCGGGTTACATTCATAGATATTGCTCCTCTTTCTCTTCCATTCTCTTTCCCTCTCACTATTAATTCATCAATCTCTCTCATTTTTCCGTCTCAATAATTCACATGATAAGCGTTCACCCAAAAGCAAATATATAAAAGGTTCAGCGTATGTCCTTTTTTCTCTATCAGTTTTATATATGAGGCCATTTAATTGTAGTGCTATTGTATTTTTTTTACAGAAATACATTAACAAGCAAATAAATGCAAAAAGTTAAACATCGACAAATAAAAAAAAAGAAACCTGGCACGAGTTAATATAATTGTTAAACATGTCAAACAACAAAAGAAAGAGAGAGAGAGAGAGAGAGAGAGAGAGAGAGAGAGAGAAAAAATAATGAAAGCCTGTGTGTGTGTGTGTGTGTGTGTGTGTGTGTAATTCACCTCTTGGTCTGCTGCGGGTCTCTCTCGAGACAGCCAGCCGTTCCCCTACGGAAGAGCACAGAGCTCGTAGTACCGATCTTTGGGTAGGACTGAGACCACTCACACACAACACACCGCGACAACGAGGTCACAACTCCTCGCCTGACGTCGCGTACCTACTCACTGCTAGGTGAACAGGGGCTACACGTGAAAGAAGATTAAACCAACTTAGCTTCACCCGGCCGGGGAATCGAACCCCGGTCCTTCTGGTTGTGAGGCAGACGCTCTATCAACTGAGCTACCAGGCCGGTATCTGTGTGTGTGTGTGTGTGTGTGTGTGTGTGTGTGTGTGTGTGTGTGTGTGTGTGTGTGTGTGTGTGTGTGTGTGTGTGTGTGTGTGTGTGTGTGTGTGCGCGTGCGTGTGTGTGTGTGTGTGTGTGTGTGTGTGCAAAGGATGGGTGCCAATACGCACAGAATAAATCCCCCAAACAACTCACTATCTTACCCTACCAGTCTTGTGTTGCGAGATTGCGTTGCTTTCTTGAGGCCGCGCAAGAGACAAGAAGGTAATGTGTTGCAGAATAATGAGCTCTCTCTCTCTCTCTCTCTCTCTCTCAGAGATATGTGTATTTGCTTACTCATTAGTCGCTATTGTCATTCCTCTTACTTTTATTCTCTCTCTCTCTCTCTCTCTCTCTCTCTCGCTCGCTCGCTCTCTTAATTTTCCTAGTTAAACTCTTGGCGAAAAAGTTTCTTTTCTTTCTATTTACTTTTTCTCTGGATTTGCTGCATTCTTTTCTTCATTTTATTTACTCCTCCTGAAAGTTTTGGTAATGATTTTGTTTTTTCTTCCTTTTTCGAATTTGTTTTTATTCTTGTCGGTTTCCTGAACAAGTATTTTTTTTACAGCAAAGGAATCAGTTCGAGGGCATAAAAAAAAGGAAACAAATATGAAAAAAACGCTACTGTTGTTTTATTTTTTGTCTTTTTTATTTACTTTCGCTTATTTTTTCTGCATTTATGTTATTTGATTTGTACTAGAATATGTTTGCTTCTGACATTTTTTTTTTTTTTTGTATTTTCCAGTGTTTGGATTCTGACATTTATTTGCTTGTTTGTGTTTGTGATAAAGAAACACAATAGCACTACAATTCTATGGCCTCACATATGGAATCAATAAAGAAAAATGGATATTACATTGAAACTTTTATATATTTACATTTCCGCTGAACGCCACTTGAAAATTTTTATTACAACTCGAAACATACAAAGGAATGTTATAATACGTCACTTTGCCTGCAGCTCGTAACGATATATGTTTTTAACTTACAAATGTATTCAAAAACCAATTCTGTTCACTTTTATGTAATTGTTGTTACTCTGTATTCATGAACTGCACGAGGGACTGTTACTCTTTTATTTTCATTTTTCTGCCTTTGATACTTTCATTTGATGTTATATTTGTGCAGCCACGTCACTTCTTTCATGTCTGTTCATGTGTGACCATTAATCTTTCTGACTTCCTGCCCACCTGTCCGTTCAGTTGAAAACATGAATATCCAGATTCATATCTACATATCTACAAACGTAACAGACTATTTTTGTTTACCCGCAAAAAGCAAAATTTTCCCTCAAACAAGTACCGCTCATTAATATCCCTGCCTCATCCTTATCAATATTCAGCTAATTACTTCCATCCTACGTGTAACCCACGCCTCTGTATTGTCATGGTAAAGAAACTCCTTTTGCTATACTATCTCATCTATTTCATTTCATTACTGGGGTAAATGTTTTTTTGTCTATTCTATGTCTTCTCAGGTATTAAATTCAACTAATTGCGATAATGTTTTCCTGGCTATCCTTCAATGTGTTTGTTTGTTTGTTTGATCTGTACCAAAAAATACAAAAACGGTAGACAGAGTTACCAAATCTATATGATAAAATTGTTAGCTGAATACCTCATGCTGATTTACTTGAGAAAAAAAAAAACTGATTGAATGATGAGAAACATGTAAAAAAAATTATCTGACTAACTGAGTGAGAGAGAAAAATATGTAAGTCAATAGATGGTGTGTAAAAGGACTAACGTCAACAAAATAGAGAAAAAGATAGGTAGGTGAGAGGAGAAGGTAAGAGCAGGACATGAGGGAAAAATCGCCTATGCAGACCACGAGTGTTTCCATTTTGTTCCAGGAAAGGGTTGGAGATTGTTCCACCCAGACCATAAGTGCCTAGACCATATGTTTTCTCACTCCCAAGCGGTTAGTTCGGCCTTTTCCCGATGAACTCCGAGAAAGACTGGCAGACTGAATGTTAGAGGCTATCTTCAAAATTAAAGCTTGCCAATAAAACGCTTCTTGAAATATCGCTTTATTCTTTCCTGGCCACGGTTCTTCCCCCTCTTCATCAGAACTCAATTTACGTCCCCGTTGTATTACTTCCCTGTATTACTGTTCTTCAAATCCGTTGTTAAAATGGGTAATTGGCTTTTGTTTTTTGACCTACTTTTATTCAACTTTTTAATTTACTCCATCTCCACAAGATTCAAATACTCTCAAATGACTTCACTTCTGCCTATCATTACTTGTTACATTATTATTTTTCATCAACCTTTTTCCCTTGCCGCTTACCGCACAATTTACTCTACACTCGCTTTTTTTAAATTTGTCATTTTTGTTCATTCTCTTACACCAGATGGCATCCAATTCCGCCCACATCGCTCCCACCTCTCTCACCTGCCCGCAAATCTCAGTAATACCCCAAATCCACCACCACCTGCACATCCTCCCGTCCCTCATCCCCTCCCCCATTCCCCTCCTCAGCTGCCCACTCACACGCCCCAATACTTCAAAAACACGACTCGGTGTCATATTATATTCACTCGGGCCGGTTTCTCTGTGATTTATGGCCTTTTGATGAGCTATGCAGGTATTTCCTTTCCGGGTGAGGGCTCCTACGCTTCACCAAAAAAAAAAGAAAGTCGTGATTGAATGGGTCTCGCCTGGTGGTATTGGAAAACGAAAAAGGGAAAAAAGGGGAAAGTAAATATTCAAGAGAATAAATTTGTCTGATATTGAGAGCTATGGAGAAAAAATAAAAATGTAAATGAAATAAATACATGCACAAAATATCGACATGACACAGAAAATGATATATACAGTTTTGTGATTGATGTGGATATACTGTTTTATTGTTTGTTTATTTTTTATTTGTTTGTTTCTTTGGGCGTACTAATCACTTCATCAACCCATCCGTCATACCTGCCTTAATTAATCAGTTCTCACCTGCCAAACACACCGATACACCTGGACATCTTTGTTATATGCATCCATAAGGAGTGTTTCACCAGTACACACACACACACACAGACACACACACACACACACACACACACACACACACACACACACACACACACACACACACACACACACACACACACTTCCATTTCCGGCTTTTCTCGTCTCTTTCTTTCTCCTCCCCCATCTCTCACGTACCTACATACCTATACCTCGATTTATTTCACATTAATCCTCACACATATATATTGACCTACATATCTCTCTCTCTCTCTCTCTCTCTCACTACTTTTTTCCTAACTGTATTGTCATTATTTTCGTTTTCTCATCCAAAGATAACCAGAATGTCTCTCCTCCTTCCTCTCTCACCACCTCCCCTCCCTCTCCTTCACCAGATACTTGCCCTACATCCCCTGCTATCTCTCCTCCTTTATCTCCCTTTTCTTCTCCCTCACTCCATCTCTCTCCCTCTTAAATGTACTGTCACAAACCATTAATTGCCCTACAAACCTCTTTCTCTCTCTCTCTCTCTCTCTCTCTCTCTCTGCTCTGCTCTGCTCAAAGAAACAAAGAGCGAAATAGTCTCCTCCCTCATAACCGTATTCAATATGTCCTTGCGACAAGGCATCGTCCCTTCGGATTGGAAAAAGGCTAACGTGACACCGATTTTTAAGAAAGGAGACAAAAAAGTATCAGGTAATTACAGGCCCATTAGTCTAACTTCGGTTGTAGGTAAGCTACTTGAGAAAATAATTAGAGACAAAATTGTGAGTTACCTTGAAAGCCACTCATTAATTGGGGACTCACAACACGGCTTCCGTAACAAAAGATCCTGCCTATCAAACCTATTAACCTTTTATAACGACCTCTTCACGGTTTATGACGTAACCAAATCACTGGACGTAGTCTATCTTGATTTCCAGAAAGCGTTTGATAAAGTCCTACACCATAAATTACTTTACAAATTAAAGCAAATAGGTATTGACGGTCAAGTTAACCAATGGATCGCGAATTGGTTGAGCAAAAGACAACAAATAATGGTGATTGACGGATTTAAGTCAGAGTGGGCACCGGTCACTAGTGGCGTCCCTCAGGGCTCGGTCTTGGCCCAGTGCTCTTCATTATTTACATCAACGATGTGGATGTCGGACTAAATAACTGCATTAGTAAATTTGCAGACGACACAAAGATTTGTAACTCGGTTCTAACTAACGAAGACAGACAAAACCTACAAGAGGATTTGCACAAAATTTCAGCTTCGTCTGATAGATGGGAGATGCCCTTTAACGTAGATAAGTGCCAGGTCCATCAATTTGGAACAATGAATAAGAGGTTCGATTACGAAAAGCGCGGCGTTAAACTCAAAAGCGTTCAATGCGTTAAGGACTCGGGGGTCAAAATCACGACAAACCTCAAATTCTCACAGCAATGCATCGATGCAGCAAATAAAATGAACAGAATGTTGGGCTTCATTAAAAGAAACTTTTTATTCAAGAATAAAGATGTAATACTTCCACCCTACAATAGTTTAATCAGACCCCACTTGGAATATGCGGTACAGTTTTGGTCTCCCCACCATGCAAAGGACATTGCTAAATTAGAAGGTGTTCAGCGTCGGGCAACAAAAATGATCCCTTCCTTGCGCAACAAATCCTACGAAGAAAGGCTTTCCACCCTTAACATGTTCTCTCTTGAGAAACGTCGCCTCCGAGGAAAAGAGATCGAATGTTTTAAAATACTTAATGGTTTCACGAATGTAGACAGATCAACATTGTTTATGATCGATGACACTTTGCGTACGAGGAACAATGGCGTAAAACTCAAATGTAGACAAGAAAATTCAGATTGCACCAAATTTTTCTTCACTAACGTTGTAGTGCGAGAATGGAATAAGCTCCCACCGTCAGTAGTCCAATGTAACACGATTGACTCCTTCAAAAACAAGCTCGACCGTCACTTCCATCAACTTAATATCAACTAGAGTTGAAATGCATCGTTTTGGAGCCTTCTGATTAATGTAGAATCACTTTGGTTTAAGGACAGACCACCTAGTCTGGACCACGGGGTCTGTGTGGTCTGATTCTCTCTCTCTCTCTCTCTGTCCTCCGCCCTTACCCTATCATTACACACGTGGCGGAATAATTGGGTTTTATAAGCGCATGATTCGGGTATTACTTTTTAAACCAAACTCTCCATCATTTCAGACAAAATTGTGATACGTGGTTGATTGGCTTCTGATGCATCATCCTTTGTATCGCTGTATTATTGTTGGCAGTATAAAAGATCAATGGTAATAGAATCATGACAGTAATATAAATAACAATACTATTAACAAATACGTATTATTGTTACTATCATTTCTATTATTATTATTATTATTATTATTATTATTATTATTAGTAGTAGTAGTAGTAGTAGTAGTGGTAGTAATAGTAGTTGTAGTAGAATTAGTAGTAGAATTAGTAGTAGAAGTAGTAGTAGAGGTAGTAGTAGAAGTAGTAGTAAAAGTAGGTAAAGTAGTAGTAAAAGTAATTGTAAAAGTATTAACAAAAGTAGTAGTAAAAGTATTAATAAAAGTAGAAGTAAAAGTATTAATAAAAGTAGAAGTAAAAGTAGTAGTAAAAGTAGTAGTAAAAGTAATTGTAAAAGTATTAATAAAAGTAGTAGTAAAAGTAATTGTAAAAGTATTAACAAAAGTAGTAGTAAAAGTATTAATAAAAGTAGAAGTAAAAGTAGTAGTAAAAGTAGTAGTAAAAGTAATTGTAAAAGTATTAATAAAAGTAGTAGTAAAAGTAGTAGTAAAAGTAGGAGTAAAAGTAGTAGTAAAAGTAATTGTAAAAGTATTAATAAAAGTAGTAGTAAAAGTATTAATAAAAGTAGTAGTAAAAGTAGTAGTAAAAGTATTAATAAAAGTAGTAGTAAAAGCATTAATAAAAGTAGTAGTAAAAGTATTAATAAAAGTAGTAGTAAAAGTAGGTAAAGTAGTAGTAAAAGTAATAGTAAAAGTAGTAATAGAAGTAGTAGTATAAGTAATAGTAAAAATAGTTGTAAAAGAAGTAGTAAAAGTGGTGACTGAATGGATAGCGTGACGGGGCCGCGTTCAGGACGACCCGAGCTCAATACCCGACCGGTGCCACCCTGCTGGGATTTTTCAGCCGCCGCCGAGTGGCTTAAGTCTACCCACATGCTGTCCAGAAGACCACCTATCAACCCGGACTCTAGATTCTAGGATTAAAGATGAGCTCCGGGAGGGCAGCATGAGCCAATGCAAGATGGCGCCACTATAAACACTCGCCTGCGCCAGAACGGGCTAGGCCGATCATCAGGCCCCACCGGGAAGAAGCCTTGGGGCGACCATCAGGATCCACCGGGAAGAAGCCTACCGGCGCAATAGGCCACGACGTAAAAAAAAAGTAGTAGTAGTAGTAGTAGTAGTAGTAGTGGTGGTAGTAGTAGTACTCGTAGTGGTAGTAGTAGTATTCGTAGTAGTATTCGAAGTAATAGTAGTAGTAGTAGTAGTAGTAGTAGTAGTAGTAGTAGTAGTAGTAGTACTCGTAGTAGTAGTAGTATTAGTAGCATTATTATTATTATTATTATTATTATTATTATTATTATTGTTAGTAGTAGTAGTAGAAGTAGTAGTGGTGGTGGTGGTGGTGGTGGTGGTAGTAGTAGTAGTAGTAGTAGTAGTAGTAGTAGTGCCACAGGAGTAGTAAAAGTGGTGCTAGAGGGAGTAAAGGCAGACAGTTCAACACAACACAACACAACGCATCGCAACACAATGTCGATGCGTGATGGCGTGGGCCGCGTAGTGTGTAGCCGTGCGTCGCTGTCACACATAATAACATTACGGGAGACAATGGCCTACCTATAGTTAATTAGAGGACACGGTAAACAACCCTGTGTCACCTGTACAACTCGCCATTCATGCTTTATAACATTTCTACACACGTTATGTATTGTCTGACACTGTGTAACTGATAGTATTGATGATGGTGATAATAAATTAACATAGTATCGTAAACAACAACAACAACTACTACTAATACTGCATTCAATAATAACTAACAACAAAAAAATATAAATAACAATACGTTACTGCTACTACTACTACTGCTGCTACTACTACTACTGTTACTACTACTACAACTATATTTTCAAATACTACAATTACAAATATCATAAGTAATAATAATAATAATAATAATAATAATAATAATAATAATAATAATAATAATAATAATAATAATAATAATAATAATAATAATAATAATAATAATAGCAATTAACAATAATGGTATGACTTCTATAAACGTACGTGTGTGTGTGTGTGTGTGTGTGTGTTTAACATTCCCGCCTATAGCTCCGGTAGGCTTTCTTTTGGGCCATAGGGTCGGCCCAAGCCCGCAGGCAATTTTTAATGTGGTGCCAGTTATGCTTGTCTCATGCTGCCCCCCGGAACTCATTCTTGATTCACTGGAAGGTTTCTTCTAAAGTCCGGGTTGATGGGTGGTCTTCTGGACAGCATGTGGGTAGTCCTAGGCCACTCGGCGGTGACTGAAAAAACCCAGGTGGTAGCGAAGGGATTCGAGCCGACGTTGTCCATGGCGTAGTGAATGTGAGCCCAGCGCGCTAACCACTAAGCCACCGCCTGTGTGTGTGTGTGTGTAATTCATCTCTTGGTCTGCTGCGGGTCTCTCTCGAGACAGCCAGCCGTTTCCCTACGGAAGAGCACAGAGCTCGTAGTACCGATCTTTGGGAAGGATTGAGACCACTCACACACATCACACCGCGACAACGAGGTCGCAACTCTTTGCCTGACGTCGCGTACCTACTCACTGCTAGGTGAACAGGGGCTACACGTGAAAGAAGATAAACCCAACTTATCTTCACCCGGCCGGGAAATCGAACCCCGGTCCTTCTGGTTGTGAGCCAGACGCTCTACCCCTGAGCTACCGGGCCGTGTGTGTGTGTGTGTGTGTGTGTGTGTGTGTGTGTGTGTGTGTGTGTGTGTGTGTGTGTTTGTGTGTGTGTGTGTTGGGGGCATCTCATTTTACACGGGATAAAGAGCGCATATATTATCATGAAATTTTTCTCCTCATTTGAGGCTCAACAGACTGTTACATATTATCCGCCGACTAATGAAAATCCTGCAGACTCGGAGCGCACAAAAAGGAGGAGCAAAATGTTGGAAAGAGAACCAAAATCTAGTATAATTTTTTTGTGCATGAAAGGAAAATAATAAAACGCAATGTACATAACAAAATAATAATGAGTGATATTCCGAAGCTTTTGTGTGTTTGTGCCTCGGCTTCACTTCGTACCAAACAGACTCGGCGCCAAAAGAGACTCGCGTATTCTTTCCTCCCGGCACGTCGCCTTGTTAGTCCGGGGTCGAGGCCGCGGTTTGTTGTTGGATGCCTCTCTTAGCATGACCTGGCAGCACTGGGGTTCGTATCGCCTCGCCCCGGCACGTCACTTCCATGGCTTTACGCTCAGACCCACTTCGCCACAAAGACACCATAAAGTTACACGAGTGACACATAAGAAAAAAAAATGCATTTACACACACAGGATGAAAATATGCAATTCAAACAAAAGTATAGAGAATATATATACCAAAAAATTATTAAGAAGACATACAAGCACGCATGAATTAAAAAGTACTCAATAGAAAAGTCTAAAACAATCACATATCAACAAATTAACAAACATACGCGGAATAGATAAAAAAGTATGAAACACTTATTTACAAAACACACACAGAAAGGCATCAAACCCGCTCCCTAAAACAAAGTAGCAACCCTCACGTCGCGCCTCCCCTCCCCCCCCCCAAAAAAAAGGAGCAACTTTCATGCTGTGGAGCACCATCTCTCCTCTAAACCTCACCTTCTCTTCCTCATCGAAACACAGGTCTCTGAGGCTACTGACAGCAACCTCTACTCTGTTCCCTCCTGCTATCTCTATCCTAAATTTCAATCTAAAGCTGGATGTTGAGCCAACGTGCGCAACGACATCACTTGCTCTCGTGCCCACGACCTTGACTCTTCTGAATTTTCCACCATCTGGCTAAGACTTCATTGTCATTCTATTACTAAATACATCTGTGCTGTTTATCTCTCGCCTAACTCTACTAACTATGCAAAATTCTTTGACTATTTGAACTCTAAAGTGGAGCACATCTTGACTCACTCTCCCTTTGCTGAAATCTCCATCTTGGGAGATTTCAATGTTCACCACCAGCTTTGGCTTTCATCCTCTTTCACTGACCAGCCTGGTGAGCAAACCTACAACTTTGCTCTCCTCAACGACCAAGAGCAGTTGGTTCAGCACCCTACATGTATTCCCGACCGTCTTGGAGACAGACCCAACATTCAAGACCTCTTCCTTACCTTTAATCCTTCTGCTTACTCTGTCAAACTGTTCTCTCCGATGGGCTCCTCCGATCATAACCTTATTTCTGTATCCTGTCCTATCGCTCCTGTACATCCTCTGGACCCACCGAAGAGGCGATGCTTCTGGCATTTTGCTTCAGCTCGGCGGGACGACCTGAGGGTGTACTTTTCCGATCACCCGTGGAATGATTACTGCTTCCAGGAGAGAGACCCCTCTGTGTGTGCTCAGCGCATGCATTCCATGTACTTTCTCTACTCCTCATGCTAAAAAGCCTTGGTTTAATCATGCTTGTTCTCGTGCTATTAAAGATAGAGAGACAAAAGGTTCCAGAGCCTTCGAACTCCCGCTAACTTTGATCTTTACATTTCAGCCCGGAATCGTGCCAAATCTATTCTCCGACTTACCAAAACTTCTTTCATTAATAGAAAATGTCAACACCTTGCTTCTTCTAATTCTTCCCGTGACTTCTGGCATCTAGCCAAAAATATCTCCTTCAATTTCATTTCTTCCTCTTTCCCTCCTCTCCTTAACCCTGATGGGAGCACTGCCGTCTCATCTGTCTCTAAAGCTGAACTCTTCGCCCAAACTTTATGTAAGAACTCCACCCTGGACGATTCTGGGCATATTCCTCCTACTCATCCCCCCTCTGACTCCTTTATGCCTGTTATTAAGATTCTTCCAAATGATGTTTTCTATGCCCTCTCTGGCCTCAACTTTCAGAAGGCTTATGGACCTGATGGAGTGCCTCCTATTGTCCTTAAAAACTGTGCTTCTGTGCTGACACCCTGCCTGGTCAAACTCTTTCGTCTCTGCCTATCAACATCTATCTTTCCTTCCTGCTGAAAGTATGCCTTTGTACAGCCTGTGCCTAAGAAGGGTGACCGTTCCAATCCCTCAAACTACCGCCCTATAGCTTTACTTTCCTGTCTATCTAAAGCTTTTGAATCAATCCTTAACCGGAAGATTCAAAAGCACCTTTCCACTTCTAACCTTCTATCTGATCGCCAGTATGGATTCCGCAAGGGGCGTTCTACTGGCAATCTTCTTGCTCTCTTAACTGACTCTTGGTCATCCTCTCTTAGCCGTTTCGGTGAAACTTTCTCTGTTGCGCTAGACATATCGAAAGCCTTCGATAGAGTCTGGCACCAGTCTTTGCTTTCTAAACTGCCCTCTTTCGGATTCTATCCCTCTCTCTGTTCCTTTATCTCCAGTTTCCTTTCCGGCCGTTCTATCTCTGCGGTGGTAGGTGATCACTGCTCTTCCCCTAAACCTATCAACAGTGGCGTTCCACAGGGCTCTGTCCTATCACCCACTCTCTTCCTGTTATTCACTAATGATCTTCTTTTCATAACAAACTGTCCTGTCCACTCATACGCCGACGACTCCACTCTGCATTATTCAACTTCTTTCAATAGAAGACCCTCTCAACAGGAAGTACACGACTCCAGACTGGAGGCTGCAGAACGCTTAACCTCAGACCTTGCTATCATTTCTGATTGGGGCAGAAGGAACCATGTGTCCTTTAATGCCTTAAAAACTCAATTTCTCCACCTATCAACTTGACACAATCTTCCAAACACCTATCCCCTATTCTTCGACAACACTCAGCTGTCACCGTCTTCAACACTAAACATCCTCGGTCTATCCTTAACTCAAAATCTCAACTGGAAACTTCATATCTCCTCTCTCGCTAAATCAGCTTCCTCGAGGTTGGGCGTTCTGTATCGTCTCCGCCAGTTCTTCTCCCCCGCGCAGTTGCTATCCATATACAGGGGCCTTGTCCCCCCTCGTATGGAGTATGCATCTCACGTGTGGGGAGGCTCCACTCACACAGCTCTTCTGGACAGAGTGGAGTCTAAGGCTCTTCGTCTCATCAGCTCTCCTCCTCCTACTGACAGTCTTCTACCTCTTAAATTTCCCCGTGATGTTGCCTCTCTCTCTATCTTCTCTCGATATTTCCACGCTGACTGCTCTTCTGAACTTGCTAACTGCTAGCCTCCCCCCCTCCCGCGGCCCCGCTGCACACGACTTTCTACTCATGCTCATCCCTATACTGTCCAAACCCCTTATGCAAGAGTTAACAAGCATCTTCTCTCTTTCATCCCTCACGCTGGTAAACTCTGGAACAATCTTCCTTCATCTGTATTTCCTCCTGCCTACGACTTGAACTCTTTCAAACGGAGGGTATCAGGACACCTCTCCTCCCGAAATTGACCTTTCTTTCGGCCACCTCTTTATTCTTTTCTGGGAGCAGCGAGTAGCGGGATTTTTTTTATTATTGTTTTTTTTTGTGTGACCTTGAGCTGTCTCCTTTGTTTAAAAAAAAATCACTTTCAACCCCTCAAAAATAGCAAACATCACCTCCTTTCAAAAAACCTCAAATCCGTCCACCCCCCACCACCCAAAAAAAAGGACCCTAAAAATAAAACAGGAATTCAGCTTCGGGGACATTCAAGAACGCCACCCCCGCCAAAACAAAGTCAGACCACAAAAATAAAACAGTAATTCTAGCTTCATGCACATTTAAAAGTACACTGTAGCGGTCCGTCGGGATGCTATAATCAAGCCACTGGTCCCGACAGTCACAAGTGCGTCATTACCTGTACATTACCTGCCCCGCGCTCTCCTGGGCCGTGGGAGGCAATTAGAGTCCGCTCAGCCTGAAGTGAACCAACGCCTGCGATAGTTTGGTTAAATTAGACTGTTTTGGGGCGTTGAGAGAGAGAGAGAGAGAGAGAGAGAGAGAGAGAGAGAGAGAGAGAGAGAGAGAGAGAGAGAGAGAGAGAGAGAGAGAGAGAGAGAGAGAGAGAAATACGTAGATATATACACATACGTACATACTTCAAGATGTACAAATAGATAAACAGGTATATATAGATAAATAGACAGATATATATGTTTATTGTAACGGAAAGCCCATATGCAGCAGGACATACTGTACATTATATCGATAAAATACAATGCAAAAAAAAATATGGTCGAGTGTCTTAAAGCAACAACCGTCATATGAAAAATAATTAAAAGGACAAAATCAATATAACCTTAACAGAAAAGAAATCACCACGTCTACTTATCAGCAACATAAAACATCCACTTCTCGTCAGTTTTCCCCTCTCCTTCTCAAGTTTACAACCCAACACTAGGGAACCGCTTAACCTGGGTGATGAATCCCACACTCACTCACGCACCCCAAAGACCCTCACTCACTCACACACCTTATGTACAGTCAGTCCTTAAAGTATCGCACCCTTGAGATCGATGTAATAGGTCCAACAGGATATGAGTGAAATCCATGGATAGTAAGCGCCTGTCCAAACGTATGAATATCCCACGTTTTCGTCTTATTGTTACTTCCTCATAGTGACTAACTTTTTAACCTATGGAAGCGTGTGTTTATAATCCTCCTGCTGCGCTGTCGAGTCTTACGGTGTGATGAATGGCCCTGGGGAATGGATGAGCCCCCTGTGCCTTGTGAACCTTCAATAGGGAAGGAAGTTTAGACTGGTCTGGCTATAAGTTTACAGTAACTACGAGAAGGAAGATCAAAGGCTAGAAAATAAACAATGCCCACAATATGCTGCTCAAATAAAGAATACATATTTGCAAAGGAAACGATAAATATAATTCGGACTATGCCTCGATACTCTCCCATTGAAAAAGTTTGTTACTGAAAGAGGGACACACGACAAAAGGAAGGATTTCATGAAGCCTACCAGAATGAAAGAGGCTTATGCTCTTCCTGGTAATGCAGCGGAGCCCATTAAATACTGAAGGTGCAGAGCATCCTGTACCCAAAGAGCTGGAGTAAGCGAGCATGTGTTTAAAGCAAGGTGATTACTGATTAATTAGCTCCGGAGTAAAAGGCGTGATCTCCCCCTCATCCTTAGCGGGCAAATTAATGATTAAACGCGGTAAGTCAGTGAACGCAGACAACTCTCGGCCAGGGGAGCGTAGACTTGTAGCAACGTAATGAATAAGTTGTCCAGGCTTCATCCTCTTTTCTCTCCATATCCTGCGAAAACTACAAAACAACGAACAATGTGAAGTAAATGTAGACGAACAACATCTAGGCCATGCGAGGACGGGGGTACAGGAACGATATTAACATTTGATTATATGTTTGGGTGTGCAATATTTCATCTTCCTTCTCCTTCCTCCTCAGCAGCGACGTACATTCAACATAAAACATGAAAATAAAAGTACCCATAATATCTAAGTGCTCAGTAATTTAATAAGTGCATGTACAAAGTTTATCTCTGTCTCCTATTCCTTTCCTAGCCGCCTATAGACATTATAAACCACGGTCCATTAAACATATATACCCAAAATGTCAAGGCTGGGAAACAATGATTATTAATTGTAATCAAAACTCTTTATGCATTCCTTTTGCGCCACTTTGAGTACTGTGCTCCTATTTGGAAGTCTGCTGCCAATTGCCTTTTAAAGTTACTTGACAGAACTATCAATTCAATTAAATTTATTTCTCCATCACTTGTTCTTGATCTTGATCATCGGCGTCAAGTTGGTGCCCTTAGCATTTTATTTAAAGTTTTTAAGAATAATCGACATCCCTTACACAATGCTTTGCCTGATCCTTTTACTCCTGTACGGGTCGCGAGGTTTGATCTTAGTCAAAACGGTCTTGGTTTTAATCCTATGAATTTTTGCACGACACAATTCTCACGATGTTTTCTTCCGTTGTTGACAAGTTTATGGAATCAGTTACTCAATGAGATTGTCCTTTCTGCAGACATTTCTACATTTAAGTCTCGTGTGAATGTCTTTTTGAAACAGTAATTTTATTTTTCCTCCTTTTGCCTTTGACTGGCCAGTTTCTTAACTATTCGTTGCCTTTGCTTTTCTTTAGTACCTTTTGGTATTTTGTGTGGTTCAACTTGTTGTATCTGCACCCTGAAGGGAGGCTTTGGTAGCTTATCATAATAATAATAATAATAATAATAATAATAATAATAATAATAATAATAATAATAATAATAATAATAATAATAATAATAATAATAATAATAATAATAATAATAATAATAATAATAATAATAATAATAATAATAATAATAATAATAGTAATAATGATGATGATGATGATGATGATGATGAGGAGGAGGAGGAGGAGGAGGAGGATAATAATAATAATAATAATAATAATAATAATAATAATAATAATAATAATAATAATAATAATAATAATAATAATAATAATAATAATAATAATAATAATAATAATAATAATAATAAAAATAATAATAATAATAGACGTTCAGGTGTTCAAAGTTGATCCCTGTCTCCTTTATTTTCCCTAGCAACGTAAATTAGCCATCAATCACGGTCTGTCAATGTACCCAAACTGTCTCGGCTCGGTAGAAGTGACCAGCAATTGGTAAGACATTCATGTGTTCAAAGGTGATCTGTCTGCTCTCCCTTCCCTAGCAACTTATAGTTAATATCAATCATGATCTATCAGTGTGCACAAACGGTCTCGGCTGGCGGAGAGGGAGAATAATAGGCTGTGATTAGTAATTGGATATAGATGTTCAAGTGGAAGGCTTATCCCTCCTCCGCTCCCTTCCCATTTCAATACCTGGCTAACGAGGGAAAGGTGAGTCGGAACATTGCATTATTTTCCGGCCCATGCAAGTTGCCACATTTTCCGCTCCCGACTCGAGCGGTAAATGTTGCATATTTCACGTGGGGGGAAATAATTTATGAGCGGACATATATTCCTCGGCTATCCAAGGGGAAATGAATGATGCAAAGATACATTTTTGGTTTGTTCTGCTCAGCGCTCCGGGCAGGAACACGCTGGCTCACGCACGTACACACACACACACACACACACACACACACACACACACACACACACACACACACACACACACACACACACACACACACACACACACACACACACACACACACACACACACACACAGAGGAAAAGATAAGACTGATGAACACCGACAAAAATAGATAGAACGATACACACAAAGAGGCAGAGGGATGGACAGACAGATTAATAGAAAATATATAAACAGACAAACAGATAGACAAATAAGTAGACTCATCACCCGACAGATATTGATGTAAGCAGATACAATTACAAACAGATTAGAAGATGGTTACATACATACATACATACAGATACATACACTGATACAGCAGATGATAAGACAGACGGCAAGAAAGTAGGCCCCATTAATAAAACACTAAGCCCCTTGTTATTAATCAATGCACCTATGTATTTACGACCTTCTCCACGTCTCTGTCAGTGGCCGGCAACGTTTTCACCTTTTTTTTCCCGCTGCTCTTTGTTGCACTCACTTTTCGAGAGAGGAATAACAAAAAAATGGGGAGCCGATGTATGGTTTTGGCACGCATTTTTTTTATTATTTGGCGGTGAAGGAAACGGTGTATTGACTTTTATTCCATTCCAACTATTGCCTTGTGTTCTGTTATGCCTTTGGTGTGTGGTGAAGCGCACTTTCATTTTAATCACTAGCCGAACAGAAAAAAAACGTCGCGTAAATTCTCCCATGGAAATTGAAAAAAAGAAAGGAATATGTTGAGTATAATCCATTTTTTGTGACTGTTTTCCTTGTCTTCTTGCTAAGTTTTTCCGTTGATATTCGCAAAACAAAGGGGGCAGACCAGGAGCAAAATAAGACATAAAAGAGTGATGTTACTGATTAATTCTTAAATGAGGACGTTGGACAGCATGTGGATGAACCTGAGGATGAACCTGCCGTGGCAGGGGTGGCAGCATGCAGATAACAAGTTCAAAAGAATTCTTATCATTAAAACACCGATAACTGATAGCGAGGGAGGTAACATTACGTCCGACTCTAATGGTTTGTCTTACTTTCGTTCAGTTCAGTAACAGAGGAAAAAAAAAAAAAAGAGTTAAACAAGAGTATAGTTTAGAATTCCAAGTACATGTTCTTTCACGAAGATAATGAAGACATGAATAGTACTGACATGAAATCTATTACCATTCCCTTGTTCTGTACCGTTACGTTAGTTTTTGTGTGTGTTCGGCTAACTTTTATAGAGTCTGGACGCGGCGTTATGGTGCAGTGCGGCGTTGTTTGGGATATGTTGTGAGTAGACTGTGCTGTGTTGTGAGCTGCTCTTTTGTGCAGAAGGACATGTTGGGCTTTTCCGTGTGTGCTGACCAGAAATATTCCTTTATGAGTTGAGGTTAAAGCTGTGTTTGCGAGAATATAAATGTTAAACGTTCCTTATTTTTGTGATTGGTTTGGTGTGTTGAAAGCTCATAGTTAGGTTTCTTGGCGGGGGAGGAGGGAATAGGTGAGGAGTACGGTATGTTCCATGTGCTGTGTCTGCTTGTTGTGTTAAAACGCATCACATAATTAGGAGCGTGTTGCATTAAGCTGAGAGGATAATGAGAAAAGACACTTAAAACATATGAATGACAAGGCAAATATATGATAAGTTAATTGCACGTAATTTCAGCACAAGCAGGGGCAGAGCCGTGGGAGTCTAATTCAATTATCAGATTCTATGCCGGGGAAAAATTGCTTGATATGGCTTTTACGAATGATTTCCAAACCTGATTAATGTTCTATCATTTCCTGACCATACCCAAATTGACTGCCCCCCTACTCCCCCTTCCTCCCTCCATCCCCCTTTCCTCATATCCTTTTATCCATAGCCAATCCCCTTAACCCATCCTTCTTTCGTTCCTCATTATCTTCCTCCATTTCTCTATTCATTTCATTCCTCATATCTTGCTTCTTTCTGTCCCATTTACCTAACTCTTCCCTCTGTTGCTCCACATCGTTATTCCTCCCTAACGCTATTCCTTTATATCTCTCCATTTAATTCATCTCTTTCTTCCTTCCCATGCATTATTTCATATATCTACATCTTCGTTTTCTTTTAGCATTATCCCTCTCGTCTTTCCTTTCTATTTATCTCAGCCTTTTTTTTGTTTTGTTATTTCTGTTTCCTCTCTTTCTCATACTTTCTCTTAATTCTTATCCAGCATGTGTCCCGCTCCCTTTTCCTCCCTCCCTCCCGCACGTGCAGACCCTCGCCCACCTATAGCTACTCCCAAATGTAATCATGCAGCCAATTCCAAACAAATAATGGGCGCACATTTCCGGGTTATACTCAATTACCACCATAACCTGATTTTCACCTCCACACTTAGTCGAAAGGTTTCGGACTTTGAACAGTTTTCCGTTATTTTGGCAGATAGTTTTAAAGGTTAGGTCGTTTTTCAGACCGCGCTTTTAGTATCCTCCCTAAAGAGATTTTATTGTTTTTCTATTGTCTATATATTTTTGTTTTACATTTATATCTCCGCTCTTAGTTTAATGGGCTCGGTCTTTGCCATGTTAACGGCATTTTTATAGTTTGCTTGTTTTTCAGGTTAATCTGTACAGAGTTTTCACATATATTATTTATTGGTGAAGAAATTTTCCATTCTCTATTTTCTTTATATATAATTCGCTGTCACATCCCGTCTAAAAGTTTTGTCATGTCAACACATTTCAGCTATTTTGAGCTTTCTCTTAACTTCATTCGTGGTGAGTTTTCGCGTGCACTACTATATGTAAGGTGCTTTTTATTCCTTTTTTCTCGTTCTCTTTGTGCTGCTCAAATGTGGCTTTGGGATTAAATTTTCAGGTCGGGTACTCGAGAACAGGTGTTGGCGCGGCGTGCAATTAAAAAAGATGGAATGAAGACCTTAATGGCTGCACTTTTAATCTCTCTCTCTCTCTCTCTCTCTCTCTCTCTCTCTCTCTCTCTCTCTCTCTCTCTCTCTCTCTCTCTCTCTCTCTCTCTCTCTCTCACAGACTCACACTCTGCTTTTATCTTAATTGCCTTGCCGCGTGTCATTCATTTCTACATCCTAATGTCTAACGTTTTATCTGTTTTTTTTTTCTTTTTTACTAATCGACTTTAGAAATGATTGGTTTGTATATTAATTTTTGTCATTGGTGTTATTGGTGGTGGTGGTGGTGATGGTAGGGGTGGTAATGGTGGCGGGGGTGGTTTTGGGGGTGGGGGTAGAAATAATCAATGATGGAGATGAAGCTAGTGATGTCGAAAGGTGGAGTAGAGAGAGAAAATATTTTATAGGGAGGAGGAAGAGAAGGCCATGGGGGAAAAAAAGAAGTATGAGGCGCATGAAGAAATAGGAATAAATAAAGATGCAGTAGTAAAAATAAGAGGAGGGGAAAAAAGAAGAGGAAAAAGAAGGACATAGGAGATAAAAAAAAAGCTGTAAGAGACTTATGAAAAGATAGAAATAAATAAAGATGCATTAGTAGGAGTAAAAGGAGGAGGAGGAGGAGGCAGAGAAAGACCAAGAGGAAGGATGATGTAAAGGGTGGTGATGGTGGAGAGTAGAACTAATCAGTGGAGAAATGAATAGCGATGTCGAAACGTGAAGTAAACCTTGAAAGCTGTTGAGTAAGCAGGAGGCAGTCTATCATTTACGCGACACTGGTGAGGGATGATGACAGAGATAATGACGGTGGAGGTATGAATGGCGGTGATGATAATGACGGACGTGACTGAGGTAATCGTGCTAATGACAGAAGGACTATATAGTGATGAGAGTTATGTGTGGGAGCAGTTGATAGACCAATGAGAAAACGCATTACTTGTGAGGATAGTGATATATGAGT
>NC_066533.1:8209063-8216563 GCF_024679095.1 Eriocheir sinensis
CTCTCTCTCTCTCTCAAATAACCGGCGTCTCGTACTGGTCTCTCTTGCCGCCACGCTCACAAATCTCTTTCCCGTCTCCCCTCCAGCTTCTATTTCCTCACTCGACTTCATCTCCTCCGCCAGGTCGCCTTTTTACCTGCAAGTCTCTGGGTACTTTTCTCGCTTGATTATGAAGAGGAGAGCGAAAGAGAGAGAGAGAACAGAGTAGAGAAGAGAAGGAAAGAGAAAAGAAGAGAGATTGAGAGAGAGAATATATGACAAGAGAAAAAAGTAATAAAAGGAAAACTAGATATAAAAAAGAAGGAAAGCAAAGTAAAAACAAGAAAGAGGGAAAAGGGGGAAAAAATAAAAATAGAGGAAATAGAAAAAAAAGATAAAAAGGAAAACATGAGAAAAAGAGGGGAAAAGAGAATGAGGGAGGAGGAGGTGGAGGAAGAGGAGAGAGAGAGAGAGAGAGAGAGAGAGAGAGAGAGAGAGAGAGAGAGAGAGAGAGAGAGAGAGAGAGAGAGAGAGAGAGAGAGAGAGAGAGAGAGAGAGAGAGAGAGAGAGAGAGAGAGAGAGAGAGAGAGAGAGAGAGAGAGAGAAATAATTCGACAGATTCTTTAGCCAGTCATGAATGAGCAGTACGACACATAGGGATCAAAGCGAACTATATATAGAGTTACCTGAATAGAGTCTGTTTGCAGCATGTATGTATGTATGTATGTATGTATGTATGTATGTATATTAGGTTAGAAGGACATTTACAAACTTAAAACACAAACGTACTGTATTCTCCCTAAAATTAAAACTATTATGTATGTTGAAAGAATGACAGCTGTGCATGTATTTATCCTTTTTGCCCTTTGAGCTTTCAGACAAACAGCTTGCTATATATTGACTACTAACATACCCAAACGTGAGGCGTCCCGCTTTTAATTCACACTGTAATGTATTTCGAAAGCAAGGCAACAGAACAGTCCTATTCAATACCTAAGGTGGTTGATTAGTGAATAGCCAGCCAGGTAAGCATTTAAACATAAGCTATATACACACATCCAAAGACCATTAATCTGGTTCTAACTCACAGTGAATACATTTTGAAACCATGGCAACAGGGCGGCATTAACATAACATCACTATTCAACCCAAGCTGATAGATGGGAGAGGGTTGACAAGGACAGGAAGGGACTGGCAAAGCGGGCAAAGGTCGAGAAGGGAGAAAGTGGGAGGGGGAGAGAAAAGGGGTGAGTTGGGGTTTACACAGGGGCCATTATGGACAAGCAGGTGACGTAAAGGATGAGCAGAAATGGGCAGGGGCGAGTATGGACAAGCAGAATAAGGGATAATGATCAAGGCTGCGTGGGGGTGAGCAGGGAAGTGTATTGACAAGCAGTGACGAGTAGTAGGCGAGAAGAGCTAGCAGAGGCGGCGTGGACAAGCAGAGAAAGGGAAGAACGATCAGGGCTGATTAAGAGCGAGCAGGGAAGTGTATGGGCAAGCAGTGACGAGTAGAGGGCAAGAAGATCACGCAAAGCCGAGCAGTAGGGAACAGGAATGAATAAGCAGAGCAGAGCAGAGGGGAGTAGCTAGAGCGAGGATCAACCAGCAATGACGAATAGAGGAAAACAGCCGAACAAGACAGGAAACAGGGCATAGAGGGTGAGGAAAGCATAAGGGGATAGATAGACACACACTTTCGTCCTGGCGGGGGCGAGTGGGCGTGTTGCTTGGCGCGTGTGTCCTCAGTTACACGTGTTTGACGGGCGTTGGCGAGGCTCGAGTCGCCTTTGTGGACACGTGTTTGTTCGCAGGCGGCTCAGAGTTCACACTGGCGCCCGTGCTCATGAGGCAGGCAAGAAAATGGTGTATGGTCTTTCAGGTTCTCCCATATCAGTTTTGCTTTCACTTAGCTTATCTTTTATTCACTTGTTTTTTTCTCTCTTTGCTGTTTCTTCCCTTTTAAGTCTTTTTTTCTTCAAATGGTGTATTGCCTGTTAAGTTTTCTCTTCTTTTTTCTGTTTTGCTTTCACTTCTTTCATTTGATTCCCTTTTGTTTTGTTTTTACCTTCCTTTTTCTCTCTTATCCTCATTTTCCTTCTTCTTTTTCTTCATTGGCATTGGTAGGCGTGCTCGTGAGGCAGGCAAGAAAATGTAGTATACAGTCTGTCAGTTTTTCCTTTCTCTTTTCTGTTTTGCTTCCACTTCCCTTTCGTTTTATTCCCCAGTGTTTTCGTTTTGAATACCCATCCCTTTTTCTCTTTTGATTCCACTTTTTTTCTTTTCTTTATACTCTTCTTTCTTTTCCTTACCTTTTTCCTACGAGTCCTTTTCGTCCTGACATTATGATTGTGATATTAAAGTGTTCTATTTTCTATCTCTCCGCTGCATTGATTTTTGTCTTCCGTTGCACGAGGATTTCTGTTTTTCATCTTCATCCATATCGTTGCATGGACGTTATTTTTTGCAAACGACTTTTCATATTTCAAATCAATCACTATTGCTCTATCACTCTTTCTTTCTCTCTTGCTCTCGTTTTTGTTTTACGCTCTTGCTTTCAATCTTGCTCTCAATCTCGCTTTCAAACTTGTTCTCAGTCTCGCTTTCAATCTTGCTCTCAATCTTGCTCTCAATTTTGCTCTCGTTTTTGCTCTCGTTCTTGCTCTCGTTCTTGCTCTCGTTCTTGTTCTCAATCTTGCTGTCTTTCTTGCTCTCGTTCTTGCTCTCTTTCTTGCTCTCAATCTTGCTCTCGTTCTTGCTCTCGTTCCTGCTCTCGTTCTTGCTTTCAATCTTGCTCTCGTTCTTGCTCTCGTTCTTGCTCTCGTTCTCGTTCTCAAACTTGCTCTCGTTCTTGCTATCGTTCTTGCTCTCGTTATTGTTCTCAATCTTGCTCTCGTTCTTGCTCTCGTTCTTGCTCTCGTTCTTGTTCTCAATCTTGCTCTCGTTCTTGCTCTCGTTCTTGCTCTCGTTCTTGTTCTCAATCTTGCTCTCGTTCTTGCTCTCGTTCTTGCTCTCGTTCTTGCTCTCGTTCTTGTTCTCAATCTTGCTCTCGTTCTTGCTCTTGTTCTTGCTCTCGTTCTTGTTCTCAATCTAGCTCTCGTTCTTGCTCTCGTTTTGCTCTCGTTCTTGTTCTCAATCTTGCTCTCGTTCTTGCTCTCGTTCTTCCTCTCAATCTTACTCTCAATCTTGCTCTCAATCTTGCTCTCGTTCTTGCTCTCGTTCTTGCTCTCGTTCTTCCTCTCAATCTTACTCTCAATCTGGCTCTCGATCTTGCTTTCGTTCTTGCTCTCGTTCTTGCTCTCAATCTTACTCTCAATCTTGCTCTCAATCTTGCTCTCGTTCTTGCTCTCGTTCTTGCTCTCAATCTTACTCTCAATCTTGCTCTCAATCTTGCTCTCGTTCTTGCTTTCGTTCTTGCTCTCGTTCTTGCTCTCAATCTTACTCTCAATCTTGCTCTCAATCTTGCTCTCGTTCTTGCTTTCGTTCTTGCTCTCGTTCTTGCTCTCAATATTAATCTCAATCTTGCTCTCAATCTTGCTCTCGTTCTTGCTTTCGTTCTTGCTCTCGTTCTTGCTCTTTCTCTTGTTTTCTCTCGCTATCTCACTGTCACTGGCTCTCACTGCCATCTCTCTCTCTCTCTCTCTCTCTCTCTCTCTGTTATCCTCGGTGCATAAAACTCATCGTCCTGCCTTCACAGACTCGGACGCGCGGCAGCTGGGAGAGAAGATAAGGTGACAGGGGCCCCAAGACTCACCCGAGGGACGACGGCACCTGAAGCTGACACGGGGCCGCCTTACCTGGGGCCGCGCACCTGGGGAGGGATCCTGATACCGGAGACACAGAACTCAAGGGGACCCCGCACCTGAGAATCTAAGTGGTGCTTCTGCTACGCGACATAAAGAGTGGAACGCGATACTAGTCTGTGTTTGTAGGTAAAGGGAAGCACGACAGGAATGATATTGAAAAAAAGTAAGGAGGGACGCGGCAGCTGAGATTCTAAATGGTGCTTCTTCTAGGTAATACAAAGAGTGAATCATACTATCAGATCGTGCTTGAAGGTCGATAAGCTCTGAAAAGGAAGACATAACAATAAGAACAATAAAAAAAAAAGAGATTAAGGAGTTAGAGGACTAAACTTGAGTGGTGCTTCGGCTAAATGATGCAAAGGGTGGATACTATTGGGATGTGTCTGAAGGTCGATAACGCTCTGAAAAGAAAGAAACGACAGGAATGGCATTAAAAAGAAAGTAAGAAGCGAGAGGACTGAACGCGAGTGTGTTTCTGATTTGTGGTGTAAAACGCTCGACGTACTATCGGGCTGTGTTTGAAGGTTCGATAACTCTCTGAAAGGAAGACACGACAGGAATGGCATAAAAAAGAAAGTGTGGAGCGAGTGGAGTGAGGCTAGAGTACACGCTGCCGGTTCTGATTTGCTGGGTGAGAGCCTCGCTTTTAAAAGGACTGAGAGATAAAACAGAATGAGTGAGCATGGGACCGTACCCTTTTTTGCAGTGATAGTGTGCACACGTGTTAGAGGAAGCATTAAAGGGATTACGGATTTTTCTTACGTAATTTGGCGACTTTTTTTCTTTTAACGAGGTTCGACATTTAATCAATCTCCTTTCGGTTTCAAAGAGCAGACACGTGTAAACAGAAATTATTAACTTGTTACACATTTTTCTTTCTTTCGTTTTTATGTTTAAGATATTCTAATTCTCTTAACAATGTCTAGCAGCTTCTTGCATCTTCATATCAATTACACGTTCATTACAGGAAATACTAATGTTTTCTCCTTGTTCCTTCAGTTGTCTTACACGTGCGGAGGTGAATCATGTAAAGGCCACTGAGTTTTCCTTCATTCTTTGTGCTTTTACAGGTTATCAGTCCGATTTACCAATGAAGCAGACGCTTTTTGTACGTCCAAGCAGCTAACACGAGTATCGAAGTAAAGAGCAAATGGTGACAGCGTTTTCCTTGACGTTTTATTACTTGTTTTTGTTTTTATTTTACAGAAGACGAGACGCAAAAGGTAGGTGGGAAAGAAACAATGAAACAGGGAGGGGAGACGAGCAGCAAAGAGAGAAAGGGTGAGAAAGAGAAAAGGAGGAAGAGAAAGAAAGAGAAGCACACGAGATGGATGAGAGGAAGGAGAAGGATAAGAAAGGAGAGAAGGAGGAGAGGGAATACACTGGAGAAGGGGAGGAAGCAGCACAGGAGAAAGAGAAGGGAGGATGCAACACTCTTTACTAACACACCAAGGCTTTGCTGCCGCCATTAGCTGCTTCCAAATAGTGCCCATGTATAATTTCAACTTATAAATGGAAGTACAAGCAGTAAAAATGACAGCTAGTATTTTTTCCCTTTCCCTACTGAACTTTTTAATTTCTACATAAAAAAAACAAAGGCTCTTGCGAGAAAATGTTGTATGGTCTGGCAGGTTTTCTCTTTTCTATTTTGCTTTCACTTCGCTTCTATTATATTCGATAGTCTTTTTTCTTGTTAGTTTTCCCTCCCGCTCTTCTCTTTTACCCTCTTTCTTCTTTTCTTTGTCTTCGTTTGCTGTGGAGGGTGTGCTCATGAGTAGTATTTCAACTTACAGACAAAAGTACAAACACCAAAAAGAAAGTCAGTCTGTATTTTTCTTCCCCTTTTTCTTTACTACACTTTTCGACTCTACGTAAAACCAGAGACACTTGTGATAAATGACTAAACGGTGCTCACGCTAATGTACGTACTATGACGCGAGACGGAAGTATAAACAGCAAAAGAATCTAACCAGTATGTTCTCCCTTTTCGCGTTGAACTTTATAACCTTGATCCAGAAACGAAGGCTTTTATTAGAAAGGTCTCCGGTGTTCCCAGTGACATTTTAACCTGCAAATCGATATAGAAAAAGCATAAAGAGGGCAGACACATTTTTTTCTAACCTTTCGCGCCGCACTTCAACCTCTTCATAAAGCCACAAGCTCATAAAAAGTCTATGGTGTTCCCGATGACATTTTAACTTACAGATCGAAAAAAAAAAAAATGGCAGTCACAATTTTTCTCCCTTTTCGTCCGTCCAATAATTTATAACTTCTTCAAAACACAGGGTCATTTAATAAAAAAATCACGGTGTTCCTGGTGACATTCCAACTGACAGATCGATACATGAGGAAGCATATAGACAGCAGCCAGTATTTTTCTCCATTTTTATCTACTTAAACTCTCCATAAAATCACAGGCTCTTGTAATGAAAGTCTATGGTGTTCACCACGACAATTTAACTTGCAGATAGAAACATATGATAAATAAAAAATAAAATGTAAGGAATCAGCAACTTTCTCACGACGTGCGCACTATGTTTTACTCCCACGTTAAAACTATGCTTCTAAAAGTCATCGAAGATTCTTCTTTAGTCAGACAGAAAGGTCAGCTTATTCCTGAGTCTGTTGAAAAAAAGACTTGTGCCATATATTGATAACCTCGCATCTAGGAGCAGCACATGTATATATTTAAGGAGTTAGGAGTTGATAGTTAGCTGGCGATGTACATTTAATTTGACTTCCAATTCAGTATATTGAAGGAATTTGTTTACATGAATATTCACGGAGTTATAATTAAATTAGTTAAATAGTTTGTGAGGTAAAGCTAATTTGCTGTTCAGCTGGGAATCTAACGAGTTACTGAGATCATGAATAACTGCCGAGGTGTCTATGATGGGACCCACTCGAGTATTCAATTAGATTAATGAAAAGTTAAGTAATCCCAGGAGGCTTTTCTTTTTCTTTCGGTTGTATTTCATATTTTAATTTATTTCTTTGGGTGTAACTGTCATACAAAACAGCAATAACAACAAAAAATAACTACCATTTCTACTACTACTACTACTACTACTACTACTACTACCACTGCTACTACTACTACCACCACCACCCCCACCACTGCCTAACACATACCGTCACACCTGAGGGAGCTAAGAGAACAGGCAACGTGCAGGGGATAATAAGCCAGTTCATCATACTCGGTTATATTAATAAGGCTGAGGAAAGGCCTATGTACAATTTGAGAGTGATCCTTCCGCGGCACGCCTACCTGCTGCTCTTTTCTTATACGCGATTCAGTTTCATCTACTTGGCTCAGGAAAGTAATGGGAAGTTTATTTTGTCCCCAACGTAAGAAGGTAAAGATGTGTGTATTATACCACTGAAATTTTTAACCAAGTCCCTCTATTTCACACTTCCAGTTCCAGTTCCTTATTCTTATTTGATCCTCCACTTTATTATCTAACTTTTTTTTATCATGGGTGTGTCATTTTTTATCTCTGTCCTTGCTCCTGCAATGTATCAGCCTGTTTCACCTCCTCCTCTTTATCCTTTTTTTCCATCTCTTTTCTCTTTGTACTCTATATGATAATCTCCTCGTCTTCCTTTTCTCCCTTTCTAACCTCTATCATACCTTCTTCTTTCTCCTCTTTTCCTTGTCCTTGCCTTCTTTTCCTACATTATCTCTCTTCTTTACTTTATATGCCTCTTTCTATCT
>NC_066533.1:8224063-8244063 GCF_024679095.1 Eriocheir sinensis
CCCAGAAAAACGGATCATTCACTTGCTCCGATAAAAAAATTCTTCCAAATACAAATTTATTTTCATTTTCCATATAAGTTGTATCGTTAAAAAAAAAAGAATACTGATTAGTCTTCTTGGCAATAATACATTTCATTTGCGATATTTAGTACGATGAATTAAACAGTAGTTTGGCTGAAGTGGTAGCGTGCTGGGGCCACATTCACCACGTGATGGACGACGCGAGTTCGAATCCCCACGCTACAACCTCGGATTCTTCAGTCACCGCCGAGTGGCTTAAAACTACCCACATGCTGTCCTGAAGACCACCCATCGACCCGGACTCTAGAGGAAACCGTCCAAGAATCAAGAACGAGTTCCGGGGGGCAGCATGAGCCAAGAGAAGATGGCGCCACTATAAACACTTGCCTGCGCCATGACGGGCTGGGGCCGAATTGCAGCCAGGCCCCTCAAGCAAGCCTACCGGCGCAATGAGCGAAGACCAAAAAAAAAAAAAAAAAAAAAAAAACGAGAGCAAATAAAAGCAAGAACGAATAGTAAAACATGACTGGTTAGATAACATTTCAACGGCTTTTTTCTGCTCTATACACTGCACCAATAATATGAATATTTGGTGCCATCTGGTGTTACTGGTAGAACAACAAGTACCAAGAGGATGCAGCAGATAATAAGACGGAAGTCCACGCAGCCAAGGAGTGAACGAATAAAATAACATGTAAAAAATAAGTAAACGGAAAATATCGAGAGAAAATGTCAGGTTCTTGCACCCTCCTTCATTTGATAATTTGGAACATTTTTTTTCCTTGTAACCCGTTTTCCTCTTGATCTCTGCCGCTCTCTCTCTCTCTCTCTCTCTCTCTCTCTCTCTCCACAGCCTTGGGCACAAACCTGATAATTCAGCAAGTAAACACGATTGGTTAACGAGCAAACTCGCCTCCAATTTTTAGAAAAAGTTACGTAATTAAATTTTATACAAAGGAAGGCAAATATTTGACAAAAAGTGAAGGCAGGCGAGGGGAAGGGAAAACTAGTATCGCGTTGAAAGCTTTTGGTGGCGCTGCAGTATACAGAGTTCGGCAAGATACACTTCTCACTCGAGTCATCTGCCTTTAGAAGTGGTTAGTGCGAAAACGATCAGATTCCTTAAAAATAACTTGCATCATAACTTTGTCGTGACGTAAGTGAGCTAAAGCCTCTCCGGGGCATGTACAGAAAGTCCTTCAATCTGTTTCGCAGGTCAATGGCGCTCCTGAGAAACTGATTGAATTACTAAAGCTGGTAGGAACGTTATAAGCCTGTATTTCCGTCTCAATGTTTGTTCCTCTTCCCCTTCCTTCTCTCCATCCTTAATCATCCTCCTCCTCCTCCTCCTTCTCCTCCTCCTGACCATCTCGGAGGCGAGGATCCGATCACGTTCCTGTCTTTTCATCATCGCTCCTTCTCATCTTCCTCAGCTTTGTGTGTCTATAATTAAACCCATTCCCTTCGCCGCCGCCTCTACGAGTAATTAGCGTGAGGAGGAGGAGGAGGAGGAGGAGGAGGGAAAAGAAAGGTAAATCAAGAATGGAAATAGAGAAGCAAACTGAGATAGATAAAAAAAAAAGAGTAGGATGATGTGAAAGAGGAGGAGGAGGAGAGGTGGTAGTGCTTGTAGGAGGAGGAAGAAGAGGAGGAGGAGTAGGAGGAGGAGGAGGAGGAGGAGGAGGAGGAGGTGTTGGATCTCCACAAACAAGACGTAATTTCTTTTCTCCTTCAAGCCCTTGTGTGCAAGACTTCTCGTCCTCTTTTTTTTTCTTTCACTCCTAAGCTTGGCTTCCTTCTCTCTCCCTCACTCTCTATCTATTAACCTATCTATTTATCCATCTGTCCATCTAGCTATCCATCTGTCTATCTATCTGTCCATCTATCTATCTATCTATCTGTCTATCTGTCTATATCTATCTAATTTCGTGTCGAGTTAACTCCAGTTCTCTCTCTCTCTCTCTCTCTCTCTCTCTCTCTCTCTCTCTCTCTCTCTCTCTCTCTCTCTTGTGTTTTCAGATGTTTTCTATTTTTCATTTTCTTCATTTTTCCAATCCTTTGTTTTCTTTTTCTTTATATTCGTTTGCTCTCCGAGAGTTTTCCTTTTTTTCTCTTTCTCTCTCTCTCCTCGTGTTTAGTTTTCATCTCCGTTTGGAATGAAACTTTATTTTTATTTCAGTTTTACTTCTCATCATCATTATCATTTCTTGTTTTACACATTTTATATTGTTTTTTTTTTCTTCCTCCTCTATTTGTTTACTTCCAATTTCCATATTTTCCTTTATCTTGTTTTTTTTTCACTATCTTTTTTCGTCCCATAGCGCTGTCTTCCTCCTCCTTCTCCTCCTCCTCCTCCCCAAGCACTTCCGCTCCTCCTCCTCCTTCTCAAGCACTTCCGCTCCTCCTCCTCCTTCTCCTCCTCTTCAAGCACTTCCGTCACACACTTATAATCCTACTCGGTCTGTCTCTTCGTCTACGTCCTCCTCCACCTTCTTCCTCTAATTTACTTCCTCCCACCGGTATCTATATTCCAAATTTGCTTCTTTATTTCGATTCATGATTTACCTTTATATCCTCCTCCTTCTCCTCACGTCCCTGCTCACCATTAGTATTATTCAAAGCTCATCTGTATACGAGCTATGCGGAAACATCAATTCATACGCATAGAAACCCTTATGTTATACGATGCTTTGCTGAGTAATGTTATATCTGCCTCTTTTCAGCGGAGGCACCCATTCCCTGTTGTTACCCCCTCAGCGCACGATCCGTTTTCCATTTGTCAGATGAAGGAATGAAGCTGCAATCGCGATAATATTTCCCCGTGCGCAGGAAAACGTAATACAAGAACTCAATGCCGAACATGTCCCAATATCAATTTACTTTTATACACAAAGGATTCCAATAACTAAACTGAATGATCAACAAAGAGCACATACTATACTCCTGCTACGACTACAAATACTACTACTACTACTACTACTACTACTACTACTACTACTACTACCACTACTACTACTACAACTGGATGGATCAATGAGAGATAAGAGATAAATAACAAAAGAGAACATGATTAAGAAACGAAATAAAAGGGAGAAAGGTTTTAGAGAACGAAGGAAAATGAAAACCACAGAAAATGAAGAGACGAACAAAGATTAAAAAGACTGATTAAAAAAGAAAAAAAAAATGTTGAGGGAGAAAAACAGAAATTGAGAATAAAAGGCGAGAAAGTGGAAGATAAATGGAGCTTAAAAATGTGGAAATGTGGAAGAGGAGGAAGGGAACAGGATGGATGAAAATTTAATCGAGGGACATCAACAAGAAGAAAGGAAAGACGAAGAAAATAAGGAAAGAAGAGAAGAAAGAAGAGGAAAATGACTGCAAAAAGGACTAAAAGAGAGAAGTAATTGAGCGAACGGGTACATAATAGAAAATGAATGACAAGAAATGGAAGGGGAGAAGAAACAAGAAGAAAGGAAGAAAGGGAAGGAAGGTCAAACAGGAGATGGAGACAATAAAAATGGTAGAAGTGAAGAAGTGGAGAAAACAAGAAGAAAACAAGAAAGGGAAGAGAGGTCAAAGATGAGACACGAAGACAAGAAAGATAATAAAAATAAATGAGGTAGGAAGAGGAAAAATATAGGGCGAAGGGGACGAGAATAAGGAGAAGGAAAGAAGAGGCAGGATAAAAGAGGTACACGAAAAGACAAAAAAAAGAAAAGGAGAAATAAAAGAGAAAGAGAGAAAATAAAGAAGACGATGACATAGAAAAAATAAAGAGTATAAACGAAAATAAAGAAGAAAAATATGGAACATGGAAAAAGGAGAAAAAGAAGGGACGGATGGAAAAGAGGAACACGTAGACATGAGAAAGGATAGTAAGGAATAAAAATAAAGCAAAAAAGGTGGAAATGAAGGACAAAAATGAAGGGATGATGAAAGGTTGGGGGAAGGGAGAAGAGTGTGTTATGCCACTTCAAAACATGGCCGTCCTAACACACATTCACGACGCGTCACATACGAAAAAAAAACAGGGAAATGCTTATGGGAGCAGGAGGAGGAGGAAGAGGAGGAGGAGGAGGAGGAGGGAGTTGTTACGGCGGAGATGCCATGTTTGTAGGTGGAAAAGTCGCCCTTAGACGTCTCATGTTTTGCTCTTGGTTGAATTAGTGACAGACTTTTTTTTTCTCTGTGTGTGTGTGTGTGTGTGTGTGTGTGTGTGTGTGTGTGTGTGTGTTGGTAGTTGGAGTAGTGCTGTTGGTTGAAATTGTATAGTGCTGGTGGTAATGCAATTGTGGTGGTTGTGGAGACAAAAAGGAAAAAAAATAAATGGTGAAGAAAATTAAATAAATAAATGAAATAAATAAAGCAAAAGTAGAATGCAGGAAATAGTAATATGACACAAAAATAAAAAGTAGTGAAAACGAAAAAAAAATATATATAAAAAGTAGTTATGTTGGTGATAATGGTGGTGATGATGGTGGTGGTAGTGGTGGTGGTGGTGATAATCGTGGTAATGCAGCAAGTGTAATGTGGCATGAGTGTGTGATTCAAGAAGTGTTTTGCATTTCTTACCCTCATGTTTATGGCTCAGGAAGTTTAAGCTGATTTGAACAACTAACTCAGACTACGTGAAGGCTGGAAGAAAAAAAAATGCTAATCTGAGCTGGGAGAATTTTAAATAAGAAAGAATAAACATTGCAACGAAACATGGAAAAAGACTCTTGTTGTTTTTATGTATTAACTTTGAGCCAAAACAAAGACATGAAGCCAGGCGTAAGTTTATATTTATTCTTTTTTTTATTTTACTTTGAATTATGCAAATCAGCACTCAAGTCACATTATTCAGAGCATTAGAATGGATGTATGTAGATGAAATTATTATCTCTCTCTCTCTCTCTCTCTCTCTCTCTCTCTCTCTCTCTCTCTCTCTCTCTCTCTCTCTCTCTCTCTCTCTCTCTCTCTCTCTCTCTCTCTCTCACACACACACACACACACACACACACACACACACATACACACATATACAGACACACAAACACACAAACAAACAAACAAACAAGCATAAACAAACAAACAACTTCATCTTCCTCTTCATCTTCATATATCAACATGATTTATGCACCCGAATATTCTGCACATTCATAACAACAAACAGAAACATACACACACACACACACACACACACACACACACACATACACACACACACACACACACACACACACACACACACACACACACACACACACACACACACACACACCAGAACACAAACAACCCAGAAGTGGAACCTTCGAATCAACATCGGCAAATTGATTTCCTTGAACCTGGTGATGAAAGGGAGGCCCTGCTAATGCACCTGTCTCTGCCTTCCCTGGCTGAGCACCTGCCGCTAATTGCCGACACCTGAACACGTCTGACTGCTGTCTTCCCATCACTGAGAAAGGTGAGTTAAACGCCGAGGAAAAGTAGAGATAAAAGAACCACCGGAAGAAAACATGACAACGGAATAGGGGAAAAAATAGCAGGAAAATGAGGACAGGAAAAACAGCCACGGTATAATAGAAGATGAAATTAATAGAAGGAAAGGAAGAAATTATTGAATTAGGAAATAAAAATAAGAAAAGAGCAGGGGAAAAACGAATTGCGTTTAAGAAATATCAAGAATATGAAGATTTACATCAAAATTCATTACAAAATTGTAAAACGGGATATGGGAAAAAAATCAGAAAAAATAATCATGAAAAAAATATAATATTAGAAAAACAAGGAAATGAAGAGAAAATTAAATACACGACTATTATCATACTATGGCCACACAAACACACAAATGTATCTATAAAGCAAAAGGAGATGGGGTAAATTATGAAAACCATTAAAAAGAGCACGAAGGAGCAACGATAAACTCTTGAAAAAATATAACAACTAAATTTAACAGGGATAAGATGAATCGACGAGAGAGAGAGAGAGAGAGAGAGAGAGAGAGAGAGAGAGAGAGAGAGAAGAGGGGAGAGAGGGAGAGTGTTCAAAATATCAAAAAAATAAAACAAGACTTGAAACAGGAAGAGTAAAAATATAAACAATAAAAAACGAACAGGATAAACAAAAAAACAGGAATACAGAAGGGCAGCGTTGAGCAAGACAAACATATATAAATATTCACACAAAAACAAAAACAAGAGATAACAAGACAACGAGAACAATACAAGGAAAAAAAAAGGAAACGTAAGCTGCAGCTGTACCCGGTGACTTCTCTACATAATGCATTGGAGATGGGGCGAACCAGACTCCCTCGGCCCGCTGCCTTACAAAACAGCAAACAACTCAAGAAAGGAAGGAGGAGCAGAAACACAACAACAGCACAAGACGAGGAAGACAAGCGAGACAAGGGAGCAGCTGCCTCAACAAGGGGTCTCTTCTTCGCAATGGGGGCAAGGCTTCGTTGACTCTCGACTTTAAGAAAAAAAAGGTAGAAAGAGGATAAGAAAATAAGGGCACAGTAGGACTGAAAGATAAAATACTGGAATAGTAGGATAAAAAAGATGGGCAAAGTAGAATGAAAAAAAAAATAATGCAGTTAGTAGAGTGGGCGGTAGCTGAGTGGTAGCGTGCTGGGCCCACATTCACCACGTGATGGACGACGCGAGTTCGAATCCTCACGCTACCACCTCGGATTTTTCAATCACCGCCGAGTGGCTTAAAACTACCCACATGCTGTCCTGAAGACCACCCATCAACCCGGACTCTAGAGGAAACCGTCCAAGTTAATCAAGAACGAACTCCGGGGGGCAGCATGAGCCAAGAGAAGATGGCGCCACTATAAACACTTGCCTGCGCCATGACGGGCTAGGGCCGAACACCATTCAGGCCTCTAAAGCAAGCCTACCGGCGCCATAGGCGTAGACGTAAAAACAAAACAAAAAAAAAGGAAATATGAGCAGAGGAGAATACAAAATAATATGCTTAGAACAGGATGAATATAAGAAAGTATAAGCAGAGTAGGGTTAAAAAACTAGAAATAGTAAACCGAAACCTTAATGCTGAGATCACACATCTGCGATTCGCTCTGCGACAGTTGGCGATTTTGAAAATGCACGAAATCGTGGGAGCATTGCCATTGTCTCTGCGCGTTTGCCTCTGTTTCAACTCACAGCAACATGGCGAGGGAGGGTCGCTCGCCTAAACGCACACGAGGGCGACAGGCGAGGGGACGTCGAGGTGAATCGTGCGTGAATGCGCGCGACTGTACGCAGAGGAGCCCAATTTTGAAAATAAAATCCGTTGCGACGGTTCGCGATGGACGCATTGCCTGGCGACTATGCGCGACCGCCCCTCGTCTAGCCGCTCGACGACGCTCGACGTCGCACGCATGGTCGAGAAAACGTCGAGGGCGCGTCGCTGTACGACCCATATAAGTGGGCAACACCATTCGCGCTCTCGCTTCCATCCATCCCCCACACACCACACATTATATATATATATATATATATATATATATATATATATATATATATATATATATATATATATATATATATATATATATATATATATATATATATATATATATATATATATATATATATACACACACACACACTAACTAACTAGCCAGAAATTAATCTTGGCACCCTGCATATCCCGACGCTCTACCGCTAAGGTTAGTATTTCGGCTGATCAACCTCATAGGTTTTCAATATGGTAAAATAGTCCCCATTTGGCAACGCCAGTTGCTTGTGTCGACTCAAATTTGATAGTTAGGAACGACCACCCAGTGCTTCAAATAAGTAGTAGCCCGTGCTACCCTCCCTTGCTGTCGCTGATATTGCTTTATTGTTTCTTGCTCCTAATTCAGCAGTTCTTAACCTGGGGGTCGTGATCTCCTGGGAACGAAGTAAGTTGTTTTGAGGAATATTGGATTTTATTCGTATGGTGTAAGGTCTTTTGCATGTTATACCGTATCTACAACTTCTGTAATATATTGTCAGTGGAAAGAGTTTTACAATCTGTAATAACTTGCTAACAAGTCAATGAAGTATTCAAGAGAAATACATTATAATTTTAGTGTGTACTCTAGCTAATAATTTTAGTGTGTACACTAGCTTATAATTTTGCATTTTGTTAAACCAGGCTATTATTTTGCATTTACGAGTACTATTCTATTATTTTGTATTCATGAACACAAAGCTATTATTTAGCAGTTAGGAATACTATTCTATTATTTTGCATTTATGAACACTAGGGTATTATTTTGCATTTAGGAATACTATTTTATTATTTTCCATTCATGAACACTAAGCTATTATTTAGCAATTAGGAATAATATGCTATTATTATAAATTCATGAAGACTAGGCTATTATTTTGCAGGCGGGCAGGGTAGCGGCGTGTGGCAGGACAGTGTTGAGTGCGAGCGAGTGGTACGGTTTTTCACACCCTCCCGCTCGCTCGCTGACATCTCCTGTTCCCAAGCAACTTCGCTGCTATACGCAGTCGCTTGCATATACGCACGCATACACCGCGACCCCTTGCGTTTGACGAGGGTATGCGAGCGCATACTGCGATGGTCTCTCGCTTAACCGTGCGAATAATCGTGCGATTTGGCCAATATCGCAGACTTCTGCGAACTTTTTGAACATTTCAAAATGTTCGCGCGACGGGCCGGCACCCGCAAGTCCTGCGAACTTTACCGCGCGACTATTGCGACTAATCGCAGGGACGTCGCTACGATGTCGAGCGTATATGCCGATTTCGGAGATTTTCAAAATTGCCAACCGTCGCAGAGAGAAATCGCGGATGTGTGATCCCAGCATAACACAAACACTTGTAAATACTGTAATGATGAGAGAATGAACAAGACTTTTTTTAGCCCTATACAATTACCAAAAGAGGAAAAAGGATTGAAGAATGTCAGAGGAAAAGAAGAAAAACAAAGGGAGCATGAGAGAGTGAAGAAGGGTTTTACTGGGCCTCAACCTTTACTAAAATAAGGAAGAAAAGTTGAAAGAATGGCAGAAGAAAGGAAGAAAAAGAAAGGGAACATGAAAGAGAGAACAAGGATTTCATTGGGCCTCGACCATTACTAGAATAAGAAAGAGAAGTTGAAAGAATGGCAGAAGAGAGGAAGGATAAAAAGAATGGCATACGAGAGAGAGAGAGAGAGAGAGAGAGAGAGAGAGAGAGAGAGAGAGAGAGAGAGAGAGAGAGAGAGAGAGAGAGAGAGAGAGAGAGAGAGAGAGAGAGAGAGAGAGAGAGAGAGAGAGAGAGAGAGAGAGAGAGAGAGAGAGAGAGAGAGAGAGAGAGAGAGAGAGAGAGAGAGAGAGAGAGAGAGAGAACAAGACTTATTTTATCTACCACTACCCCCAAAATTGAAAAAAATGCCAGAGAAGAGGAAGAATAAAAAAGAAAAGGAACATGAAAGAAAAAAAGTATATTGACCATCAACCATTACACACAAAAGGAAAAAAAGTTGAAAAAATAAAGGTAGAGAAAAGATAAAAAAAAGGCAACACGGGGACCTCACAGAACAACACTACGTAAAGGTTAGGGAGTAAACAAGTTCTCTTTGCTTATCGACCTTTACAAAAACAGGAAAACGTGAGAGAGGTAGAAAAGGGAGCAAAGAGGATGAGCTAAATTTACCCGACCCAGCGGACTCAACACGGTAACTCTTTTTAAATTACGTAATAAGGGGTTGACAACACGACTTCTGTGGCACCCTAACTTTTGAAGGAAATTAGGTGAGAGGTGGAAAAGAAATAGTGACAGAACAGAACAGAAAAAAATATATCTAAAAATGATATGACAGTAACTAAATATTCTAACGTCGAGGGAGGCGAGAAGTGTTTTGATCCACTACCACTGCAAAAAAAAATGTAAAAGAGAATGGGAGGTAGAACAGATCAAAACAAAAAATAACAAAGAAGAAAAATTAACGGAATACACTCGAATCATCACGGTCTGTCTATAAATTCTTAATGGTGGAGGACTGAACAAGACTTCCTCGACGTTCCACCATTACAAAATACCAGCCAAAAAGAAAAAAAGGGCGAAAAGAAACACTGAAAACAGGAAAAAGGGAATAAAAAAATCCGAGTCAACACGACTTTCTATCAATTTTAAATGATGAGCGACAGAACATGACTTCCCCCACTTTCCACCATTGCATGATAAAAAAAAATTGAAAAGACGGAGAGCAGAAGAACAAAAAAAAAAAAAAAAAAAAAAACCGAAAAAATAAAACGCTCTCCTCGACACGGTAACTCCTCTAAAATATGCAATGGTCAAAGAAAGAACAAGACCTCCGACTACCTCCGACCCTCTATCTTACACCCGACACATGTAGCCCCGCACGTGGAGGCTAAACACAAACAAACACAGGTAAACAAGCGCACAGGTGAGGGGCAGGTGTGGGGGTCAAGTACATCACCTCGCCTCGCTGGAGCTGACTGGGAGGTGGAAGGAGACGAAGGGGATGAAAAGAGGTGAGGAGGAGGAAGAAGGGAGAGAGGTCAAGGGGAGAAAAGAGAGAAATATGAGGGCGAGAAAGAGAAAGGAGAGGGGGAAGCAGTGGAGGAAATACGAAAGGAAGGGATGACAAGGGAAGTGGAATGATGTGAGGGGCGGTGAAGGAAGAGGAGATAGATAAAGAAGAAGAGAGAATGGAGAGGTGAGGTGACGGGAACGGAAAGGAAAAGATCAGGCAAATGGAAACAGAAGAGAAGAAAGGGGAAAAGATCAGATGAGGGGAAGAAGAGGATAAGAAAGTGAGGCAAAAGGAAAAAGAAGAAAGGTGACAACTGAGACGAGAGTAAAGAAACAAAGGGAGTAGCGAGAGATGAAACAAAGGAAGTAGAGGAAGGGAGAGAAGTCAGGTGAGGAGACGAGGAAGAGGATTGGCAGGGGAGGGAAATAAGACGAGGGGAAAAAGAGGGGAGTTGGAGAAGGAAGAAAAATGTAAGATGAAGAAGAAAACACGCACAAAAAAGACGAAAAAAAAAAAAACTCTCGAGACTCTCAAACACCTGATAATATAAAGACACAGGAGGCAAAGAGGCAATAAAGGATTCACACTCAGTAATTTCTATTAATCGTGCCTTGAAAAGAATCCGATCCCCCACGTGCACTTAAGGGAGCCGAGATAATTTCTTTAATTGTAATTTCTGTGGGTAGTAGGGGATAAGGGCATGGTGAAATGAGGGGGGGGAGGGGAGTATGGGAAGGAGGAGGAGGTGGGTGAAATGAAGGAGGGGGGGATAGTGAGACGAAGAAGGATGTGAGTGAAATGAGGGGGGCGGGGGAAGTGAAAAATTAAGCAGGATGTGAGTAAAAATAAGGAGGAAGAGGAGGAAAAGGCAAAGGAAAATGATGGTGGTAATGATAATGATGATGATCCTGATGAGAAAAGGGAAAGACGGAAGAAGAAAATGAAGAGGAGAAGGAAGCAGGAGTGAAAATGCAAGGAAAAGTGAAGATAAAAAAAAAGAAACCAAACATATAAAGGAAACAATGATAGTAAAAGCAAGGAAGAGAGAGAAAAACGGAAATAGTTAAAGAAAATTAAGAAAAGTAACGATCTGAGAGGAAGAAGAGACAAAGGAATAAACTTACGCATATTGATACAACGAGGAACAGAAAACAGGAAACAGATAGACAGAAAGAAATCAAAACTAATCCATAACACTTGAAAACTCAAAGACCAAAACAGTACACGGACTAAACCAACAATCCAGGAAAAGGACAGAATGAAAACGAACATTAAGGGTAAAAAAGAAGAAGAAAAACGCATTACCTACAAAACACCCAACCGCACGGAACAAAAAACACAAAAAAACTCCCACTAATACTAATCCAGGTAAACTCAATTAGCTGCCGTACACCTTGATCATTAGGGCACACGGTCGGGGCGCGGCGGGACGGATTCTCGACGCGCAGGTACAGGCAGTCTCCCGCACACCTGTATTTCACGGCTCCACAATTTCACTGACGGGACAATTTTCCTCAGGTACATATTTTCTGGAGCCGGACGGGGGGCGGAGGAGGATGAGGAGGGGGGAATGGAGTAGGAGGAGGAGGAGGAGGAAAGGAAGGGAGGAGGATGGAGAGAAAGGAGACGGTAGAGGTAATCGGAGGGAGGGAGTGGTACACGCGAGAAAGGGGAGGAGGAAGGTAATGTAAGGGGGGAGGAGTAGGGAGAGAGGACACGAAAGGGATGGAGGGTAAGAGAGGGAGGAAGAGTAGAAAAGGGAGAAAGGGAGGCGACAGGAGGGAAAAGGTAGATACGGGTAAAATGGAGGAAGAAAAGACGGTAAGGAAGCAACGAGGGAGGTAAGAGGAAGAAAGGGTGGAAAAGGTAAAGGGATGTGGAGAGGAAATGAGGGAGTTCGAACAATGGCGAAAGAAGGCCAGGAGAAAGGTAATAGGAGAAAAGGAACTGGAAGGGAGAAAATGGAGTAGGAAAGAAAATAACACCCAGGGGAAGGAGAGAGGTAAAAGGGAGAAAGGAACAGAGGGGAGAGAAAGGGAGAGGAAGGATAGAGAGGCGATTGAAGGGACGGAAAAGGGTAATAGGAAGAAGGAAAAAGGAGGAAGGGAAAGGGATAGAACGGAGGGAGAGGCAAAGAAGTGAAGGAGACGCAAGGGAAGGAAGAATACGCAAGGAAAGGAAGGAGAGAGAGGGGAGGGAGAGGGTTAATAGAAGGATGGGAACAGGAGGGAGCAAAGAGGGGGGGTGCGGGGGTAATACGCGACAGGGAAGATGGAGGGGTGGAGAATGAAGATCAAGGTGAGCAGAGTCTAAAATTTGATAGGAACTCAATAGCACATTACTCAGCTTAGACGTAAAGGTGCGCCCCGTTATAAAGACTTCGCCTTCATCATTGTCCCCCTCTCCTCCGCACTTCACCCCTCCTTGCTTCTCTTTCACCTAACCATCCCCTACTCCTGTTCACCCTGTCCACCTCCCCCTGTCAACCTTCCCTTTCCACCTGGCCTGAATCCCCCTCTTCTCCACCTGTCCTTGTTACATCCAATTCTACCTCTTTTCCTTTTTCCTTTAACCACCCAGCGTAATTTATCTCCCCTTCCATCCTGCTATTCTTTCTACCTCTCTCCCTATCCTATCCTACCTTCTTCCACCTGCCCTTGTTCCTGGTCTTCCCTTCTCCACCTATACTGTCTTATCCACCTCTCCACCCATTTCCCCATGGCACTGTATAACGTGTACCCCCTTCCACCTATTCCCACCCCCTCCCATTTGTTCTTCCCCTCTTCCCCCTCCCCCAATTCACCCCTTCCAACTTGTCCTTCACTGCCTTACCCACCCTTCCCTGCACCCCCGCCCCCTTCTGCCTCCCTCCCCGCAACGTTCCCGCCCCGCTCTCTCCCCCGCCATTGCCCTGCTCCCCCCGCCCCGCCACTAATGACAAGGCGAGAATGCTGCATAACGGAGGGACATCGATAAAGGGCCGGGAACGCAGCTACAAGGACGGCCATGCTACACTCGCCGCAGCTTTTATCATTTTAAACTTTTGTGTATTTAGATTTTCTGCTTTACCATATTAAAGAAAAAAAATTGCCTACATGCTGCTATTTTTTTAATATCGCATCTTTCTTTTTCGTTCTAAATTCATCTTTGGTCATACTTCCCTACCTTATATTTTGTACATCCCTCACTTTTCATTTCGTATTTCTCGTCACATGTTACCATCAACTCAAAGTTTAAACAAAAGTATCTGATTAACATGTACAGACTCGCTCCTTGACCTTACAACTTTTATAATCCGAGGACTTAACTATTATATATCTCACTTCTTCCTCCGTGTTTCTCGTTACAGACGCTAATATCAACTTCAGGCATCAACGAAAGTAGCTCAAGGCTAATACTAGCTCCCCTTTTGACCTCGTTTCCACGTTCCCGTTATTTGTATTTTTGTATTTATCGCTCCATTCCTCGTCTGTACCCGTTTCTCTGTATTCCTAGTTATCAATGTCTATGTCAGTTCAAGATATAAACGAAAGTAGAACATGATCAAGTACTACATCACAATATCCTCTTCTTGTCACTTTCACATCCCTTATTATTTTTATTTTTTGTATTCCTCGCTTTCTTCCTCGTCTGTACCACTCTGTCCTTCTGTAATCCTGGTGATCAATGTTTATGTCAACTCTAAGTATAAACAAAAGTATCACAAAATCAAGTACTGCATCATCTTGTCACTCACATTTCTATTATCTTTATTTTCTCTGGTCCTCACTCCCTTCCTCGCCTCTACCTCTCTCCGTGTTCGTGTATTTCCCATCACAAATGTCCACATCAGAGAGCATGAACGAAAACGCCTCAAGACCAAGTACTGAATACGTCTTAGGCCTCGCTGTCGCTTCCACGTCCCCGCCTCTCGTATGTTTCTATCCCTCGCTATCGGTACTTCTTGTCGCAGTCGTATTACTTCTTCGTGTTCCAATAATACTCCTGTCAAAGCCTACACGTGTGACCTATTTGCTCGTACCGCTTGTCCATTCCCTATAATATTTTTGCTTTTTACTTATCGCTCCCTCCTCCTGCACGCTTAACGTTCAACACAAGTATTTGTTCCTCTCTTAAGACCCATATTATTTATTTATATTGTCATCTCATACATTTCCCTTCTTACACAACAAAATCTCTGTAGGAATAAGATTGTTAATACGTATTTGTTTTCTGTTTCTCGTTTCTTTTAAACTTTTCCACCTACTTCATCACTTTAAACTTCAATATACTACGTTCTTTTCATAGAGTATTTGACTCTTATTGAGGGAGCTATTTACAATGACACCCTTACATAGTACAATTTCTTATATGCCGAAAGTACTTGTGTCTACATCTATATCTTCTATTTCTTCCCCATCTACTGTACCGTATCACTTCCAGCTGTTTGACAAATTTCCTATGACACTTCAATACGCGTCCTTCCATATCCACCCAAATACCTAAACCTTGAGAGGGACATGCATCTTCGTTTCCTTTTCATGATCTCACCATCCGCCCCACCTATTTCAGCGTTCAGACAGCCCATCTCTCTCTATACGGGGGGACGAAGGCTCAGTATCAATATGTCTTTGTTTTCTCGTTCTTATGTAACCCTCGAACAACTCCATAACAAACTCTTGCGTACACAGCTTAGTTCACCGTCTCCATCAATCTAACTTTTAAGTACTGCCACAAACTACTTATAAAACTTTAGTATGTCACTCTTACTAGATGAACGAGTACCGTATCACGTGGCCCTCCACAAACGCGTAGAAAAAGACCCTCCTCAAAGTCCATTTTAACAATTCAGCAAGTCCTTGAAATGTGACAAAGTACGTTCAAACCACTATAATATGCAGCTTTAGTATGTCTTCTTACTTAGTTCATTTCTTTTACTACCGACCTATATGTCTTAACGGCTATTCTGTAACTATACGTGTGACAAGTGAGAGATAGATAGATAAATATATATATATATATATATATATATATATATATATATATATATATATATATATATATATATATATATATATATATATATATATATATATATATATATATATATATATATATATATATATATATATATATATATATATATATATATATATATATATATATATATATATATACATATATATATATATATATATATATATATATATATATATATATATATATATATATATATATATATATATATATATATATATATAGATAGAGATAGATAGATAGAGAGAGAGAGAGAGAGAGAGAGAGAGAGAGAGAGAGAGAGAGAGAGAGAGAGAGAGAGAGAGAGAGAGCTTTTAGTCACACGTTCCTCACTTCATCAGGAATCTCTCTCTCTCTCTCTCTCTCTCTCTCTCTCTCTCTCTCTCTCTCTCTCTCTCTCTCTCTCTCTCTCTCTCTCTCTCTCTCTCTCTCTCTCTCTCTCTAACGCAATTACCGAAGGAGCGCCACAGAGGAAACCGCAGGGGCGTCTGTGGCTGCCTCAGTGTGTGGCAAACTTTGGGCAACGCGAGGAGGAGGAGGAGGAGGAGGAGGAGAGGAGGAGGAGGAGGAGGAGGAGGAGAGGAGGAGGAGGAGGAGGAGGAGGAGAAGGAGAACGAAGGACGGAAGGAAGGATGGAGAGGGGCAGAGAGAATAAAGGTGAGGAGGTGAGATGAGGAGCGGAGATAGGTAGGAAGTTAGGCCTAAAGAGAGAGGAGGAGGAGGCAGCAGGTTGGAGGAGGGAAGAGGGAGAGAGAATAAAGGAGGAATTGAAGGAAGGATAATAATAAAAAAAGAGGAATAAGGAGAGAAGTGTTAAAAGTAAAGAAGGTGGTAGAAGGTAAACCAGAGGAAGAGAAGGAAGGGAAGATGGAAAGAGAACATAGAAGGACTGGACAGGAGAGATAAAAAGACGAATGAAGAGAAGGAAGAGGAAGTTATGGAGGAAGATGTGGCAAAAAGATGAATGAAAAGGAGGATGAGTAAACAAGAAAGGTGAAAGATGAGAACAGGACAGAGGTAAACGAAGGAAGAATATCGAGACAGAAGAAATATAGGTTAAAGATTAAAGTATTAGAGTAAATAACAGGTTGGAAGAGAAAGAAAACGAATGGAGGGAGATAAAGAGATAATGAAAGATTGTCAGAGAAGAGAAATGAAACGAAAAGTCATAGGGCGTGGAAAATGATACATGGTGAAGTTAGAAAGAAAGACAGAGAAAGGAGATAGAATAGTAGATGAAGGAGGAGGATGAATGATGAGAGAGCAAGGGGAGAGAACATAGGAAAAAAATACGAAAGAACAAAGGGAAAGAAAATAAAAATGAAAAACAGGTAAGGGAACTGAGAGGATAAAAAGAACACAAACACAATAAGAGCCAGGGAAGGGGAAATATGTGAAAAATGAAGTGTGGATAGTACGGAAGGAAGGAGGAAGGGAAGAAGAGAATAAGTGAGAAGGAGAAAAGGTAAAAGAATATGAGTAAAGGGGAACAAAAGAGAAAAGTAAAGAGGAGGAATAGCAGATGAGAGATTGTAAAATATAGACGAAAGAGCAAATACGAGAAAGAAATTGAAAACGAAACAGAAGGTTGGAAAACAAAAACAGAAGAATACGATGAAAAGAATATGTTGCAATGAAAATAAAAAATAGTAAAAGAGGGAAAGAGTGGAAGAGGAAACAGGAGCAAAACGGCGTGATGAAGAGTGGGGGAAGGAATACGAGAGGAAAGGAGAACTGGGAGGAGGAGAATGGAGGAGAGGCAGGAGGGAAGGGATGGGAAAGGAGGAAAGATAAGCGAGCGAACGGGAAGGAAGGAAGGAAGGAAGATATAGTGAGGGGGGAGGAAGTTACGGAGGGAGGTAAATTGGAAGGGAAATGCAGGGTTGAGATAGGGAGGGAGGAAGGGAAGGTCATTGGAGGAGGAAGGATGTAAGGAAGGAAAGAGGAAGGAGAAGATATGAGGGAGGAGAGGAATAACTGGAGGATTCGGAGAGGGAGGAAGCAAAGGGGAAAGAAATTAAAGAGACTTAATAAAAAAAAATAGTATGAGGAAGCAAAGAGGAAGAAAGAGAAGACATGAGGGAGAGGAGAGTAGTGACTGTGGGATTGTGAGAGACAGAAAGAAGAGAAAGAAGAGTAGAGGAAGAGAAAAAAGGAGAGGAGTAAGAAAAAAAGTGGCTTAGTATATCAACATTTGCATTAAGAAACAAGATAGCAAACAGTAGGAGGAAACAAAGGAGGAGAAAAGAGTAACTATAGGAATCAGAGAGGGAGGAAGGAGAGAAAGTGGAGGAAAGAAAGTAAGAAAAAGGTGGGTAATTTATCATACTTTCTCTCTATATAATGAACTTATGTACAAGGAAATAGACAGGTAGCACTCTCTCTCTCTCTCTCTCCCCCCCCCCCTCGAGTGCCACTAACGGGCCATAACAACAGATGAGCGAACAAGGTGATTCGTCTTGGCTCCGTTTGCTCTTGTCACCGTAACTTACCGCGAAGAGAGAGAGAGAGAGAGAGAGAGAGAGAGAGAGAGAGAGAGAGAGAGAGAGAGAGAGAGAGAGAGAGAGAGAGAGAGAATCATTAACAACTAATATTCTAATACGATATAAAGAATGATGTTTATTGAGAGTAAGAGAGCGAGGGCGTGAAAGACAGATATATAAAGATAGATAGAGAGAAAGGGAGAGTACAATCAAAAAGAACTAAATAATCTGATATGAAATAAAGAAGGATGTTTATTGAAAGATTTAGAGAAAGAGAATCAATGAAAATCTAAATTCTCAAATACGAAATGAACAAAAAAAGATGTATATTCAAGGACACATTACGAGTTCAAATAAAAGAAAAAAAGAATAACCAGGATCGTAAAATAAAAATATATACAAGAACCAAAACATCAAAGCCAAAAAGATGAAAAAGTGGAGGTGTGTTAGAGCCAAAAAAATGTAAAAAAGAATGAAAAGCGAAAGAGATAAAAGATAAGAGACAAAATATCGGATGCGTGAAATTAGAAAACAAAGGAAGAATATCAAAGAGGAAACGAAAATGTGAAAAAAGTGAAAGATGAGAATGTGAAGAAAGGAGGAAGAGAGACAGAAGGGAGGAGAGATGGGAGGATAAAGGGAGGTAAACTCAACGTGAAGGGAGGGAGGAAAGGGAGGGAGGGGAAAGAGGAGGAGGGACGAATCGAGAAAGGAGGAATGAAATGACTGGAGGTTGAAAAAGATTAAAAAAATAAATAAAAGAGGAAGTAAAGTTGAAAGTATTGAGGAAAAGGACTGTCGGAATAGAAGGAAGGAAGGAAAAAGTGAGAGAAAACGGAACACTATAAGGGAAAAGATAAGGAGGAAGGAGGGAGAGAGAGAGAGGGAAGGAAAGAGGAGAAAAGGAGTGCCAGGATGAAGAGAAAAGTAAGGCGAGAAAACATGAAGAAAAGACAGAACGGGGGGGAAAGTATGACAAGGATTAGAAGAGGAAAGGAGAGAGGAAAGGAGGGAGAGTCAGGAAGGAGAAACGAAGGAAGAGAGAAGGATGAAAGGAAGGCAGGTGAAGGGGAAGTACTATCAGAAAGGAGGTGCAAGCTATACAGGACGGAAGGAAGGGGAGTGAAGGGGAGAGGAGAAGGAGGGATGGAAGGAAGGAGGGGAGGAATGTCATGGGGAAGAACTATCACGAAGGAGAGGAGAAGGTAGAAGGAACTCAGCACGGAAGGAAGAGCTTAATAGGAAAGGGAGCGAGGGAGGGCGGGAAAACTTTTGCGAGAGGGAAGGAAGGAGGCAATGAAGAAAAGAAGGGGAGAGGAAAGAACTATTAGGAAGGAAAACGGAAGAGGAAAGGAGCAAAACCGGACGGAAGGAAGGGAAATATAACAGGAAAGGGAGGGAGAAAGGAAAGGAATTGAGAGAAAGGATAGAAATAAAGAAGGCGAGAGGAAGAACCGATGGAAGCAATACAAGACGGAGGGGAGGAGGAAGAGAGGCAGGAAGAAATGGAGAAAAGACACATGAAGGACGGGAGGAGTGACAGGAGGATTCAGGGATGGAGGAAAGATAAAGAGAGAGAGGCAGAGGGAAAGAATAGGGAGGGAGGGAGGGAGGGAGAGAGAGGTAAGAGAAAGGAAAATGAAACACACCTGGCGGCTAATACAGACTTACCTGACACCACAATAACGGTATCGAACGTGAGGCTGCAAGGGGGGAGGGGGAAGGGAGGGAGGAAAGGAGAGAGAGGGAGAAGGAAGGAGGAAGGGAGGAAAGACTAAGACAAAGCGAGGAAGGAAGAGAAGACAAATAGCAGGAAAGAGACAAAGGGAGAAGGAAAGTAAAAAAGGAAAAGAGAAAGCAAAAATGAAAGTGAAAAAAATGAGACAGCGAAAGGAAGGACGTAGAAAGACAAAAGAATAAAAAAGAAAGCGAAAGAGAAAGTGAAAAAAAAACGACACAGCGAAAGGAAGAAAGATGTAGAAATACAAGAGAAAA
>NC_066533.1:8246563-8429063 GCF_024679095.1 Eriocheir sinensis
CCCTACTTGGTATTCATGCCCCTATACGGACGGTTTTTGTGAGTACTTAAATATATATATATATACACACGCTCATGAAGAGAGAGCGAGAGAGCAAGAGAGCAAGAGAGAGAGAGAGAGAGAGAGATGAAACATTAATACTAAAACACTAACATATTTCAACCTTTCCCTTCTCTATATCTCCCACTCCCACACCCTCTCCCTCACCCTCTCCCTCTCTCTCTCTCTCTCTCTCCCGCCAAGTAAGCCTCCTCAAGCTTCTTTACATACATAGATATGGTAATGTACACTCCGCCATTGCCAAGATGAATAACACCAGGGAAAAAAAATCACAGTAAGAAAAAGAAGAAAACAAAGATAACAAAAATATCACTGTCTTTGCCTTTACCGACTCTTTCCACGAAACTCCTGGAATGGCGTTGGTTTCCCTCCTCTTCTTCCCCCTCATCCTCTATTTTTTTTTTCATTTTTTCTCTTTCGCCTCTTCCTCTTTTTCCCCTTCACAGCCTGCCGTTACCACCAAGTTGGAAGTACGTATCTTAGGTCTTCTTCCTCTTCTTCCTCCTCCTCCTCCTCCTCTTCTTACTCCAGTTTTTACCCTTACTCCATGGCTTCTCTTTCCAGCTCTTTTTTCCTCCCTTCCCTCCACTTTTTTTCCCCTCCAGAACACATTCGAGAAACTTTATGGAACGAAAAAATAGGTAGCATAAAAAAAATCGAACATTATTGCCCATCTCCTTCCCTCTCTCTCTCCCTTCCTCCTCCCACTCCTCTTCATTTTTTTCCCCCAAACTGTGGTGAGATGGTGGCGGGAAGGGAAGAATGCTGACTCACACTTTCCTCTGTCTATTCCGTCTCATATTTCCACTCTCCTCCGTCCTTTCCTTTACTCTCAACTTCCTTCTCCGTCCATTCCCTTTCATACCTCCATTTTTTTTCATCGTTCCCTTCCCTTACCTTACGGACTCTCTTCCTTCCTATCTCCTTTCTTTCGTGTCCTCCCTTCTTTGTCCATTCCTTCCTGTACTGTTTCCGTCTCTCTGTCTTTTTTATCTCATACTTCCTGTTTTGTTTCCTTCGTCCCTTCCCTTACTCATTCTCTCCATTCTCTCTCCATTTCCTTTTATACATCCTGTCTCCTTTCTTTCGTCTACTCTTTTCTTCCTCCATTGCCTATTACACTGTTTTCTTTTCTCTCTCCCTTTCCTCTCATACTTCCTATTTCCTTTCCTTCGTCCCATCCCTTCTCTATCCCTTCCTTTTCACTCCCTGTCTCCTTTCCTTTGTCCTCTCCCTTACGTCTACACTCCATTCTTCGCCCTTTTTTTTCCATTTCTTGTTTTAACCGTAAGAATTTTAGTGGCAAGTGAGGAACTGTTAAGAGGAAGGAAATGGTGAGTTTTTTTTATGTTTTAAGAGGTGGTTTTACTGTTTTAAGGCGACGTTACAAATCAGATGACGTGTTTTTGCACTTTTTTATATTTTCTTGTGTAGTATGGAGTGCGTTTTTTTTCTTTTACAACAAAGGGCACAAAAAAAGGAAACAATTATAAAAAAGACCGCTACTCGCTGCTCCTTATACTTTTTACCATTATTATTTTACTATTATTTTAGAGCTATATTCTGCCTGCTCATCCTGTCTGTTTCCTATGTATGTTTGTAGTTTCTTTTCAACCTTTTATATTTTTACTTCTTCGTGTTCATGTGTCTGCCATATTCAACGTGTTTCAAGTGTATTTTTAGTTCCTTTCTCTTTATCTTTCCTAACTTTCACTTTTATTGCCCTTTTTTTCCCTCCTTCCAACTTCCCACATAATATTTGTTTTCATCTTTTTGTCCCTTTTTTTCCCTCGCTACCTTTTCTTCTCGATTTCCTTTACTACTCGAGTCAAGGTTAACCTGGTACCTACGGGGATCATGTTTCTTAAAGGCCCCTCTTTGCGAGAATAGTGAGAAAAAACCATCACTCACGCACATCATTTCATTATATATATCAACGCATTTGTGATCGGTTTATGCATCATCTATTTTTGGGGGTTTATATCATGGCACAAATTTGTCCCGTCGCTGCTATACGGTAAAGGCACAAATTTGGCCCGTCGCTGCTACCGGGCTAAGTTAGACTCTTCCGGTTCGCTTTTGACAGTGCGTCCATAAATGAAGACGTTGTTATTTTCTATCTTGTTTTTTTACAGACGGTTCACTCTATCGATTTCTGCTTCGTTTTTAGTGATGCCTCTTGCCAACAAACAAACCATAAGTATATAAATAAGTAAAAACAGAGGAAAAAAATAATGATAAAAAATATACATCATACATCACCTGAGAAATAGGGAATAAAAATGAATGCATGTTGGTCTTTTTTTTCTCTCATCCTCGTCTCTTTCCAGCATTACTTTCATCCTTCCCTCTTCCTTTACTCCATCCCTCCATCCTCTTCTCTCGCATTCCTTTCTACTCCCCTCCTTCCCAATCTCATTCTTCTTTTCCTTTCTCTATATGTTTCGGTTTCAATCACATTCCTTGCCATACCATTTTTCTCTCTCTCTCTCTCTCTCTCTCTCTCTCTCTCTCTCTCTCTCTCTCTCTCTCTCTCTCTCTCTCATTCCACACGTTTTCCTATTCTTTCTCACTTCATACTTTTTATTTATTTTGTTTTTCATATTCTCTTGTTTTCTCTACTTTTTTTTCCTCACTTCCTTTTTTTTCTTCGTCCCTGCCTCGTCATTCTTTCATTCTCTCTGTCGTTCGGTTCTTCCCTCCGCATTTTCTGTTCTCTGATACTATTTCTATCTTCAGCCTCCTTAAATAATATATCACTGCGCCTTTCCCTCCCTCCCTCCTATCCTTCCTCCATCTCTATTTCTCTTTCCTCCTTTCCTTTCTCTGCTCTTATATATGTGACACTGATCAGTTTCCATTTATATATCTCTATCTCCTTTTTATTTATCATTTTTCTCTATTTTATTTATATTTGTACATTTCTAAGTTTCAATATTTATTTTTCTCTACATTTTTTCTTCAAAGCTCCTCTTTCACTTTTTTTTCCTTATTTCTCCTCTTCCTCTTTTTTATCCTCAATATATCTTCCTTCTCCTTCTCCAAATGACTGATTCTCAAGACATACAAGAAGAAACGAGATATCGGTGACATTCTTCCCTTTCTCCACTTTATTATTTCCCAGAGTAAGTCTCTCTCTCTCTCTCTCTCTCTCTCTCTCTCTCTCTCTCTCTCTCTCTCTCTCTCTCTCTCTCTCTCTCTCTCTCTCTCTCTCTCTCTCTCTCTCTCTCTCTCTCTCTCTCTCTCTCTCCACACAGAGATATCCATTCAACTTTTATCTCCACAAGGCTTCGTCGCAGCTTCGTTTTTATTCCAGCTTCACCGCGAATATTTTTGCGAGCAATCTCCCGGAGACAGACGGAAAGCAGTGCTCGCAGTGCTCCCTCGCTTGCTCGCGCGCGCAAGCAATCCAGCGAGCGAGCGAGCGAGCGAGAGAGAGAGAGAGAGAGCACCATTCTACATCAATCCATGACAACCCAGTCTGTCCCTCTCCTCCCATCTCTCTCTCTCTCTCTCTCTCTCTCTCTCTCTCTCTCTCTCTCTCTCACCCTCCCCTCCCGGTCTGGCACAGAGTGGACAGTCGCTATGAGTCCCCGTCGCTCCCCGCCGCCCCCGTTGTCTGGGGCTTCGCTGGGCCGAGTGACCCATCTCGATAAGCGGACTGTCGCGCCGCGGCCAGGCTTAGAAATGGGACTGTCGCCGCGTCACTCACGATTAGGCTCACACCGTGGATGGCTTCACTCACTCCTCTCACTTCCTCCCTCCCACCTTCCTCTGTCAGTCATTCAGTCCTTCCTTCCTTCCTCATCAACGTTCCTCATGCCTTTTTTATCATTCATTTTTATGTACTTATCTTTTACTCTTTCTCTCACTCCTATCCTCCGTCAGTCAGCACTTCTTTCTCTACCATCCTCACTTATTCCCCCTTTTCTCCTTTTCATCCGACCTTGTTTCTCTCTCCTTCTCATTCCCTTCCTTCCTCTATTGATCAATCTTTCCATCCTGACCTATCTCCATTCCCCATTCTTCCTTTATTCCTTTCCTCCGCCCTTATCTCTCTTTCACTCTCATTCTCTGCCTCCATTACTTAGTCAGTCTTATCTTCCTTCTCTATCAATCTCATATTCTTCATCCTGTTTTCATTTTCCCTCTCCCTCAATCATGCTCTTTAGCCAGTCGGTCGGTCCCTCAATCATTTCCACACTCATATCAAGTCCTTCATTCATACACTCAGTCATTCCAATCTTTCTTCTTTCTCTCCAGCTTTTTTTTTTTATTTTCCCTCCCTCCCACTGACCCTCCCTACTTCCCTCCCTCTCTGTCATTCTCACCCAGTCTCCATTTTATTTCTCTCTCCTTTCCTCCTTCTATTCATTCAACCATTCACTCAATCAGTTTCTAAGTCAATCAACTACTACCTCGACCACTCTTTTTCTATTGTTCTTTTCCTACCTTACTCCTTTACTTATTCACTCGCTTACTCACTCTCTCTTTCCTTTTCTATTTCCTTCACTTACGCACTCGCTCGCTACCTTCTCTTGCTCACACACTCACTCTCTCATTCAGTCAACTCAGAAGAATTAAAACCCTTTATACCTGGACTCGAAACCACATGCAGTGCTCTCTTATCTCTAGTTCTCTTTTTCTCTTTCTCTCTCATTTTTGGTTAGTTGATTTTCCTCCTGCAGTTTTTTTCCTCTCTTGTTATCTCTTTCATTCCTATTTTGTCTTTTTTTCATTTACTTGTCGTGGTTATCTTGTGTTTTGTGAGTGTGTGTGTGTGTGTGTGTGTGTGTGTGTGTGTGTGTGTGTGTGTGTGTGTGTGTGTGTGTGTGTGTGTGTGTGTGTGTGTGTGTGTGTGTGAGAGAGAGAGAGAGAGAGAGAGAGAGAGAGACTGAAAGAAGATAATTACATGACAAATACACTCCACTGAGCCTAAGGGGATGAGAGAGAGAGAGAGAGAGAGAGAAACAGCAGCACCACCACCTCTAACCCTCGTCCCCCCCTCTCTTGCCCCCTCCCCCCCTCACCTGGTCTAAACAAGCTGTGGTTACCTGGACGCTCTACATGTAAATTAGAAGGTCCTCCCAATTGAAACCAGCCAGGTATTCTCCCCCCCTCCCCTTCCCTTCCTTTCTCCTCCCCCTCCACACCTTCCCTCTATCCCTCCACTCATTCATTCCCTTTTGCTCTTCCTCCCTTATTTATTTTCTTTCCTCCATTCTTTCTTTGCTGTCTTTTATTTCTCTCCCATTTTTTTTTATTTTCCTGGAGTCTCCCAATTTTCACAACCCTTCCCTCCTCCTTTGTTTTCTTTACTTTTCTTCCTTACTTCCTTATTTACTCCCTTCCCCTCCTTCCTTGTTCCACCTTCTTCGTTTCCTACTCTTTCCTTCACTTGACTTTTTTTTTCTTGGCTCCCCTCATCTCTTTTCTGTCCCTCTATCTTTTCCTTCCTCCTTTCTACTTTCCTACTTTCTCTTCTTCCTACCTGCCCTTGCTTTTCTTTATCTCTTTTTCTTTTCCTTTCTTCCCATTTTCTTTCCTTCCTTCGGTTCTTCATCTATCATTGGTGCCATGCCTCCCCTCCTTCTGTTCCTTTCCTTCCCCCGTGACTGATTCTTCCTCCTCTGTTCCATTGTTCTTTTCTTCCTTCATCTCTCCTCCTTGAGCCTGTATCTCTTCTACCGCAATCTCTTTCAGTAATATTTCTTTTAATCTTTTTTCTACCCTCCCTTCTCCCCCCCTTTTTTTAACCGAATCGATTCATGTCTAGGTCCCCCATTTTTTTGGTCTTTCATCCCTACCGCTTTTTCATTTTCTCCCCTCGTCCCTTTCTCCCGTTCTTTCCGTCCCCCGAAAAAAAGTATAAGCAATTGTTCCACACGTCTTCCTTGATTCCGCGCTTCCTCGTCATTCCTTTCATGTTTTTCTTTTCATTCGTTTCATGTTTCCTCTCTTCCTTCTTTCTTCCTTTCGTCCTTCATACTATATTTACTCCATGCTCTCTCCCACTCTTTTTCTCTCAACACTCCGTCTGCTTCTAATGTTCAGTGTTTCCTCTTTTTTAGAAGCTAATTTATTTTCTCGGGCATTTTCTTCCCACTTTCTCCTCCTTCACGGTTGAACATGTGGTAGTATTTCTCCTTTGGCATGCTTGTGTTTATTTATTTATTTTCATTTCCATTATTACTATTATTTCTTCCCTTTCAAAAACCGTCTTACTGCCTACTTAATTTTCTCCTCTCTTTTTTTTTTTTAATTAAACATTCAGTGCCATTTTTTTTCACTGTGTAAAAATTATCTATTCTAACAATCTTTTATCTTCCATGATTTACTTACGATCTTCATTTTAATATTTTTTTTCTCTTCCACGATTTACTTGCGTTCCATAATCATTCTCATCACCTTGTTTTTTACACTTCATTAAACCTTACTTACGATCTTCATTTTTTTTTTCTTTTCCACGTGTGGGAGGCCACACGCTCACCTGGTTGCGAATACCTGTTGGCTCCCACTCATGCGGGGAGCCTGCCTGGGCAGACTCTTCCAACGTCTCTCTCTTACTTTCTCTTTCTCACGCTGTCGTTGTCTCTGTTTCTTTATCTTTGTCTCTTTCTCTGTTTTAGTCTGTCTTTCGTTTTCCCTCTCACTTTCGCTGTCTATTTCGCTCTCCCTCTCTTTCGCTTTTCTTGTCTCTTTCGCTTTCCTTCTCTTTGGCTGTCCTTCTCTCTCGCTTTTCTTCTCTCTCGCTTTCCTGCTCTCTCGCTTTCCTCCTCTCTCTCTCTCTCTCTCTCTCTCTCTCTCTCTCTCTCTCTCTCTCTCTCTCTCTCTCTCTCTCTCTCTCTCTCTCTCTCTCTCTCTCTCTCTCTCTCTCTCTCTCTCTCTCTCTCTCTCTCTCTCTCTCTCTCTCTCTCTCTCTCTCTCTCTTTCGGTTTTGTCTCATCCTAATAGACTCCACTTTTCCTACCTTCCTTCCCTTCTGTCCCTCCTCCTCCTCCTCCTCCTCCGTCACCCTCATTACCCTCCATCACACTCCAGTAACCTCGTTGTCGCCTCTCTAAAGGGGTCAGCAAAGGGGGTCACCACGCCTGAACGGGGTTGTCATTTTTTTCCAAATCTTCGAACCCTTAGTAGAACGAAATGGTGTAAAAAAATATGCTATGTTTCTTTGCCACTCTCCGGTTATTGGAGAAGCTGATAAATAATTGAAATGTGATGATTTTATTTTTATTTATTTATTAATTTATTTTTTGCTGTTCCCGTTATTGTACACTAAAAATTACATAATCGAGTTTTTTATTTATTTATTACATTTTTAACAACTTTTTTGATGATGGTGTTATAACAGAAGTAGTAAAAAGTTTTGTTATTGTTTTTTCATTATCTATTGAAGTATTCGTATTGATAGCAGACGTTGTGGTGGTGAAAGTAGTGGACGTAGTAGACGTAGTAGTAGTGGTAATAGTAGTAGTGGCGGTAGTAGTAGTAGTAGACCGATTATTACAATTATTTGCTGAATTGCTACTATAACTACAACTATCACTACTACTGTTATTAAATTTATACGCACACGCACACACACACACACACACACACACACACACACACACACACACACACACACACACACACACACACACACACACACACACACACACACACACACACACTAACCTGAAACATGTTTAGGTCCGGGTCATGAATCACGTCTCCCTAAATCACGCAGGAAGGAAAGTCATGTCGAGTGCCAACAATAAACACCACCACCACCACCACCACTTTCATCATCACCACTACCACCACCATCACTACCACCACCACCACCACCACTACTTTCATCATCACCACCACCACCACCACCACCACTTTCATCATCACCACCACCACCACCACTTTCATCATCACCACTACCACCATCACTACCACCACTCTTCCCTGCCTTCATATTCCTTCCTCCCTCCTTTTTCTCCAACCTTCATCTTTCCTCTCTCACTATCCCTTCTTTCCTTAATTCCTTTCCACTTTACTTCCCTTCCTGGCCCTCTGATTCCTCCCCTTCATTCTTTCCTTTCCTCCTCCACCCTTCTTTCCCATCACATTCCTCTACCTCCATTTTCTTCAACCTTCATATTCCCTCCCTCTCTATCTCTTCTTCCATCCCTACCTTCCTCACTCTAATCCCTTGCCCTCTGATTCCTTCCCTTCGTTATTTTCTTTCCTCTTCTTCCTCTCCCTCTCACCTTTCCTCCCCGCCACTAACACCTGCACCAAGTCACCTGCCGGTCCTTACTCACCTTGACTTACAGCTCACTCTCCTTCCCTTCCAATCCTCCTTTTATTGCAGTATCGAGCGCCGTATTTCACTTTCATCCGGTCCCCAACAAACGCTCTATATATAATGGGAACAGTTTCTCGCCGGCACTGCACCAGAGTTCTTAAAGGATCCGAAACTGCGATACGAATAACTCATGCCATTCCTTCTTCCATGCCACTGCTATGACCTTTGCTAATTCTGTTACTACTACTAATAATATTTCTACTACTACTTTCATACCAATCCTTCTTCCACTACTACTATTGATGCTACTTTTACTACTTTTGTTATTGCTACGACTATTACTACTGATACCTTCATACTGTTCTTTCTTCCACTACTACTCCTACTACTTTAATACTTCTGATACTGGAACTACTACTTTGAAACCTTCTGCTGCTACTGTTATTGCTACTTCTACCTCTTCTGCTGTCACCGTGACCCCAAGGCTAATGTGTACGTAACATAATTAGATCCTTTATACTCGCGTCAAAGGGTTTCTGAAGCGGCAGATTCTTTAATATCTTACGTAACCCTTTGATCACGGCGTCAATGGATTAACAGGTGCCTATCAAAGGGGTCTTACGTTCTGCTACCTGTCTGCTACCTGTCTGCCTGTCTACCTACCTACCTGCCGACCTACCTACTTATCCACCTACCAATCTACCTACCTACCTACCTACCTACCTCTGTACCTCCATTCTTAACACCACTCTTGTCATCTGTTCGTGTGATTCTTCGTCTTCCTACCTTCCATTCTATTTTATTTCCTGTCCTGTATGTCCCTCTCCCTCTCCCTCTCCCTATCTCTCTCTCTCTCTAACAGTAAATATGGTAGCACAAAACTGTTTCTTAGAGTGAAAATACTGTATATCCTCCAGAACGAATTAATGGAAGTGTTAAAAGATGAACAAAGGAAAAGCTGGGGATGACGAGAGGAAAAAAAGGAAGGGAGAGAAGAGGAAAGAGGAGGTTGGAAGTAAAGGTTGATGCGGCTGTCAGAGAGGAAGATGAAAGGAAGAAAGGATGAGGAGGAAGGGAAGGGAGAATAGAGATGGGTAGCATGAAGAGGAAGAAAGAGAAGGGTTGACAAGGCATACTGAATGGGAAAAGATAAGAAAGGAAGAAAGAGAAGAAAAATGACGAATAGGCATACTCAATAGAAAGACAGTAATAAACCCAGAATGGAAGAAAAAATGATAGACAGAAAAGGACAAGAAGAAAAAAGAAAAAAATAAGCTAAGACGTAAGAACAGCCACCATGGAAGAAATGGGGAATGGAGGAAGACAGATAATACTATATATGTAAAAGGAAGAAGAGAAAGGAGAGGAGTAATACATATAAATGGCAAGGGAAGAGTAAGAAGAAAGAAAATAGTAAAATCTAAATGAAATGCAAAGAAAAAAAAAGGGAGAAATGGGGATGCAGAAGAGGAGATGAGAGTTGTTGAGGAAGAAGAGGAGATGAGAGTTGTTGAGGAAAGTCGATGAAGCTGTTTAAACAAGGGACAGAAGAAAAAATTAAAAGACGAATTAAGATTTATGAGAATGGAGGAAGCACTTTTAAGAGGAGGAGGAAGAAGCAAATAAGGAGGAAATAAACGAGAACGATGATATGAGAAAAGGAAGAATGGGAGGGAAAAGTGGAAATGAAAACGGTGAAGGAGGCAATCTCGATGGGGGAAAAGAAGAAAGGGAAAAAGGAGGGATAAAATGAAAGGAGTGGAGGAGCCAGTCTCAACGAAAACAAAAGTGAAGGAAGAAGGAAAGAGAGGGAGCGGCAGAAATGAGAAACATGAGTAGAGAAGGAAACTCATTCTCCTGGGAACAAAGATTAGCAAAAAAGTGAAGTCCAGGAAAGTAGTAAAAAGTAGTAAATGTAGTAGTAGTAATGGAAGGAGCAACTACTTTTCTCTCTGCATACTCTGTTCATAAAAAATAAAAAAAGATAAATACACTCAAAAGGAAACAGCGATATAACAACCCCGCGTTGACTCTGTAAGATGGGTAAAATCAACTATTTAAATGTCTCTAAAAAATAGTGATTTCGTACGCAAAGTCAATTAGTGAAATATTTAAAATTCTATACAGAGAATTAGACAACCTGGAAAAAAATAAAACTTTGCCGCCTAAATCCATTACCGCGGAATAATAACTACCCAAAAAAGTTACGAACGGAAAATTAACCACCGCAAAAAAATAATAAATGGAGGAATTAAAAAGAAGACAGTATTATTTAGTGTTCACGTTACAGGATTGAAAAAAAGAAGATGGAAAAAATGTAGTTACCCTAAAAGACACAACAAAGGATAACTAAAAAAAAGCACTTAAAGAAAACGGAATAAGAAAATAATTTACTCTTAATCACACGGACAAAAACAACACGAGAGTTACACCAAAACAAAAAATCGAGTAGCGTTACATGACAACATTTAAAATTTTTACGAACTCATATACACGTGGAGAATACATATTAGGTACGTCTGTCTTTTAACTGCACGAAAATTAAATAGATTCCGATCACATAATACACTGGCCTAACAAGCTTACTTTGTTTTTTCGCCTTTAACGACCCCACATAAAAAAATTCCACTCCCCTTAAAAATACATTGGTCCTATTTTCATTTTTCTTTTCCTTCACCTGCATTTTCACCGCCATGCAGGTAACACGGAGTCCAAGGGGGTGAGGGGTTCTAAGGAGGTTGTTGGCGAGGAAATTGCTAACCATTAAAATGAAACGACATGATGCATTCCACGGCACATGCCACGCGAACTGCCGAGTGTCGAGGAGAGGAGGAGACAAGGAAACAAAGAAGCATGGAAAAACAGTCAACAGAAAACCTCAGCTAAAAATGAGAATGCTTTCCCTAGTCAGGCCCTTTAACGACCTGTGGAACACATTGGAGCCATACATTATACTTCACACAGCATAACAACGGGCAATGCGATTTTATTGAGAAGCTCTTTACTGATATGTAGAGGTGAAGGAAATATACTGACACTATCTGGAAAGGTTATATGTTGTCCTGAAAGATTTCTCAAATTTATATATTTTAAAGAAAGTCGTGATTTTTTTGTGTTATTGAAATAGTTAATTACCTATATTGTTTTTTTTTTTATAGCCTGAATGCTTTGATACTGGTCTGCGGTGTGTATCTCAAGCGCCACTTTCGTATCAATACTTTGAAAGAAAAATTGTTCCACTGCTGGACGATGTATATTCATTCTTGTCGCCCTCTCTGTTTGTCACGTCAATATATCTATTTCCCGGCCTCAGAGTCCTTCTGGATGGCTCTACATAACCTCAGCCATGTACCACACTCGGGCTCCTTCAATTCATCAGTTTTATAGCCTGACTGTCAATCTGTGTCTATCTTTATGTCTGGCCGTGCCTCTGTTTATTTATCAGCTGTATGCAAATAGCAACTCTACTCCAACGATGAATCTCACTTTCTACCTGTTTGTCTACCTATGTGTCTACCAATATGACTGCCTATCGTCAATGTCTGGTTGCTTTATGTCCGTCTATTTACCTCTGTCTCTGTCTGTCTCTTTACCTGTCTGTTTGTCTTAGTCTCCTTAGTCAATGTATATGCGTGCCTGTATTTGCGTATGTGTATGTCTGTTTGTTTATCTGTATATTTGCGTGAGTATATATCTATCATTTCGTCTGCCTCTACCGTCTGTCTGTCTGTGTTTTTTGCTCAGCTTGTCTCCATTTATTTAGCTACTCTCAAACTGCCAATATATGTGTCTGCATATCTATTTAGTCTGTCTACCTCTGTATCCCTTTGGCGACATGTTTGGCTATCAATCTGAATGTGTTTGTCGGTATCAATACATTTCCTTTTCTTTCTGCATCTGACCCTGGCTTCCCTTATGTCTTACTGTTTGTCTTTCTTCGCCTGCTATTCTGTCAATCTGCCGGCCGCCTACACAACGCCTGGTCCTGCTATCTGTCTTCGGGCCGCCAATATATGAAGTACAATGAGAGGACAGTGATGAAGTGTGATGAAGAGCCGCGGAAATGGAGTACTTTATTTTCATCTCCCTCTCCTCCTTCTCTCCCTCTCCCACTCCCGCTCCCTCTCCCTCACTCTCTCAGTGGAAAAGAGAAAATCCACAAAATCTCTAGAGGAACAAAATCAATGCACGGCTGTCGGATAAACGCAAACAAACACACACATTCACAAATGCAAAAAAATAAACAAGGAAAACAAGAGCAAAAAGTGTTGAGAAATCAGTGTTTGTATTCCTCGATTCCTGGCGTGTGAAAAATATGATCACGGAGATAAATATAACGCTCCTCCTCCTCTTCCTCCTCCTCTTCCTCTTCCTCTTCCTCCTTCTCCTCATGCTATGTGTTAATGGAGATTGTCATTTGCGACAATATGGTGAAATTCTTCGAATGAAATAATATAATAAATAATTCGAATTTGGTTTCCGTAGTAAACGCTCGTGTTTGACTACCTTACTTTATTTTTTATTTTTATTTTTGAGGTGTTAGATGAAAGCAGATCAGTAGATAACATATATCTGGATTTTCAAAAGGCATTTGATAAAGTCCCCCACAAACGGTTGCTCAGTAAGCTATTGGCGCACGGTGTCTCGGGTAACATTCACAATTGGCTTGTGGACTGGCTCTCTGAGCGGAAACAGAGAGTAGTTCTAAAAGGTGTTTCATCTAACTGGTTGGATGTCAGATGCGGGGTACCGCAAGGATCAGTGCTTGGTCCCATGCTCTTCTTAATTTATGTTAATGATATCGATGATGGGCTCACTTGCAAAGTATCAAAGTTTTGACACAAAAATCGCTAGTAAGGTAACTACGACACGACAAAGAAGCATTACAATCAGATCTAGATCGACTTGCACGTTCGGCCAATCAATGGCAAATGAAATTTAACGTTGACAAATGTAAAGTGTTACACATCGGAAAAAATAACAATCGCGTTCGGTACGTAATGAATGGCCAACAACTTTCTGCAGTAAGTAAAGAAAAGGATCTTGGAATCACTATATAAAGCGATTTAAAGCCCGGTCAGCATTGTTCCGAGGTAGTTAAAACCGCATACAAATTGGTTGTCTTCATCGGACGAGTCTTTAATAATAAATCGAAAAAAGTAATATTAAAACTGCATAATTCTCTGGTTCGACCCCATTTAGAGTACTGTGTACAATTCTGGTCTCCCTTTTACAGAAAAGACATAGAACAGCTAGAACAGGTTCAACGGAGAGTAACAAAAATGATTCCTAGGTTAAGACATTTATCTTATGAACAAAGGCTTAACGAGGTAAATTTATTCAGCCTGTCAAAACGAAGAATGCGAGGCGATCTAGTAGAAGTGTTTAAAATGTTTGAAGGATTCAGCGGAATATTACTTTACAACAGAAAGATCAAATAAAACAGGAAGAAAGAACAATTTCAAGATATGTAGTAAAAGATTCTCTTCGCACGAAGCCAAACACTTATCTTCAATCGAGTCATTAATGTTTGGAATTTTCTACCCTGTGGTATCTTTGATAGTACAACAGTTACGGCCTTCAAGAATAGATTAGACAAGTATTTTGAATCCAACCAGCAACTAAGATATTACTCATTGTCGTAATAACGTTAAGTTCTTTCGAATACTGGTGTCCTTGTCCACTTTTATCGCCCGGTTAGTGGTAGCAGTAATGGTAGTTCTTTCCTCTTTCCTACATAATTTCCATGCAGATTTTCCATGCTGCATGGTTCTTTTTCCTTTCCTGCCAGCATTGGCTGGAGGGATGGGGGGTGGGGAGGAGCCTTCGCCTTTACTGTCCTTCATTTTTCACCTTTGATTAGATAGTTAGTGTAGCTTGTCACAAACAGCCTCGTAAGGACCATCAGGTCTGCTGTTGTTTGTTCTTCCTTTGTATTATATTGTGTTCCTCCTCCTTCTCCTCCTCCTCGTACTATGCCTCTTGCTCCTCCCCTTCCTCATTCTCATCACTCACATCCCTCCCCCCTCCCTCTCTGCCTTCCTTCCCTTCTCTCATCATTTATTCCATTTCCCCAACGCTTGTTGCCTCCCTCACCGTGTTCCTCGTGTTCCTCCTCCACTGGAACAGCCTCCCTGCAGAAGTTGTTAGCGCAGAGAGCATCAACACATTCAAGAAACGCATTGATCGCCACTTTGCTGCATCGGGAGTGAACTGAACGTATCCAAGAGTAGGTGCACAAGTGCTTTAATCCTTCCCTGCAAGCCACTCCTATGGCATACGGATTGATTAAATTATTGAAAGCAGGCAGCCTAGTAATGAGCCAACAGGCTTTCTGCTGCCTGCTAGTCCATGTTTCCATGCTTCCTCCTCCTCCTCCTCCATCACCTTTATTTACACTTCTCCTCCTCCTCCTCTTCTTCCTTTTCCTCCTCTTTAAACTCATCTTTCTTCTCAACTTTCAGTCTCATCCCTTTTTTTAACATTCCATCTCAGTTTCCTTTTCCTCTTCTTGCAAACACTCAAACATCCTTCCTTTTCTTTTCCTCCTCTTCTCCATCACCTCCTCATTTTCCTCTTCCTTTTGCATATCCTAGACTTTTCAGAGCCTTTTCCTATTTTTCTCTCTACCTTTGTCCGCAAACAGCTCTCCTTTTTCCTATCATTCTTTTCCTATCCTTTTCGTCGTCTGTCCCTTTAAAATCACAAAAGTTTCTCCCTCTCCTTCCCTGACTCCTCTCCTTTTACATCTGTCTTCCAACTTTATTCTGTTCCTCCTTCTCCTTTTCATTCTAAATTAGTATTATATTTCGTCTCCTATCATTCCTTATCTCCCAACCTACAACTTCCTTCTTTCCCTTGTTACTCTTCACATCTTCAAGTTTTATCGTCCTTCACATCCTCCTCCATTCCCTTCATATATCCTGATTTTCTCTTTTTCGAGCTCTCCTTCACCTCTCCAGACTCTCTCCTCCTCCTCCTCCTCCTTCTCTTTCTCGACAAATCCATCTCACCTCCTTTTACCTTTGATACTTATATACCTTCATATTTTTCTCCTCCTCCTGCTTCTCTTTTACATCTCCGAGCATCCTCATGTTCTCTAACCTTTACATCTTCTAACGATCTCTTCTTCCTCCTGCTCCTCCTCCTTCTCTTCCAGCTTCCTCCTTCCTTTTTACATCCCCAGGCCTCCTCCTTATCTTCCTTTAGCTCCCTTCTTCCCTTTTACATCCCAAGCCTCCTCCCTCACCTCCCTCTTGCATCTCCTAACAATCTCCTCCTCTTACACCTCCTTATCCTCCTCTTGCTTTCACCTTCCCTTTTGCATCCCCAAGCCTCCTTCCTTTCCCTAAATTTTACATCACCTAACCGTCGTTTCTCGTTTCTCGTTTCTTCCTCCTCTTCCTCTTCCTCTTATTCCTCCTCTTCTTCCTCTCCTCCTCTTCCTCTTCCTCCTCCTCTTCCTCCTTCTCCTCCTCCTCCTCCTCCTCCTCCACCCATAGCCCCCCCCCCCCCGAACAAGAATCATTCCCCCGCCAATAATGCAAGGGAGGGCCGTGTTGCGCCAGAGTTTCGGGGCAAAGGCCAGGAAATTTCCGTGTACCAGTGTGGACGCCGGGGCACCTGGATCCCCGAGGTTGTTTGCATCTCTGATCCACCCATTACAAGAGCTGGAGAGTGGGGGAGAAGGAGAGAGGAGAAGAGAGGGAGGAGGAAGAGGGGGAGGAGAGATGTGGGATAAGTAGATTAGCGTTGAGTGCCCATTTTTCCTCTTATGTGAGAAACAGACACAAAAAGACAGATAGACAGACAGGTAGACAGAGACAGTAATGCAAAGATAGACAGGTAGATAAACAAATTGAGACACAAACATACTCGGAAAAATGAAAATAATAAACACACATAAAATAGCGAAGGAGACCCAGTGATCCAAAGACACCTGGCACACACCTGTCCGTTCACCTTACCTGTCTACTACGCGAACACCTGAGCACCTGTTGCCGCTTACCTGGAACGAAAGAAAAATGTATTAGAAAACCGAGAAGAAGAAATACGTGAATGTTGTTACGCTTTACCGAAAAACAAGAACGTAAAGAGGAAAGAGAGATGGAAGTAAGAAAGAAAGGCAGGCAGGATGAAGGAAAGGAAAAAGAACGAAAGAAAGAAGGGAAAAGGGATGAGATAGGAGCATGAGGAGGAATGAGAGGGAAGAGAGTAGGGGAGTGAGAGAAGGAGGCTGAAGGAAAGGAAAAAAAAACATGAAGGAAGGAAGGGAAAAGGGATGAAATAGGAACATGAGGAGGAAAGAGAGGGAAGAGAGAGAGAAGGAAGAGAGTTAGAGAAGGAGGCAGAAGGGAAGGAAAAAAAAACATGAAGAAATAAAGGGAAAAGGGTGAAAGAGGCAGAATGGTGAGAAGGAAAACGAAGAGGAAGGAAAGGATTCAAAGATGGAAAGTAAGAAATGGAAAGGACAGATAATGATAATGATGATGATAATGAGAGGGTTTATTTTCTGATAATATAGATAATGGTTACGTGTGAGTATGTTCGTGTGTGTTCGTGTGTGCGTGTGTGCGTGCGTGTTGGTCCTGTGGCCGCTATATTATTTAACCCCGTGACACACAAAACAATCACCCCACAGCATCACTTATTTATGCCACTCGCCAACCCACGCCAGTTCACCCACGCCAACCCACGAGACCAACCCACGCCTCCTCACCCTCGTCAAACCACGCCATCCCACGCCATTCCACGCACGCCCACGCCAGCTCACCCACGCCTATAAACTCAAGATCACGAGACCCACCCACGCCATCTCACCCTCGTCAAACCACGCCATCCCACACCATTCCACGCACGCCCACGCCAGCTCACCCACGCCTATAAACTCAAGAGCACGAGACCCACCCACGCCGTCTCACCCACGTCAAACCACACCACCCCACACCATTCCACGCACGCCCACACCAGCTCACCCACGCCTATAAACTCAAGACCACGAGACCCACCCACGCCCCCTCACACTCGTCAAGCCACGCCATCACACGCACGCCCACGCCAGCTCACCCACAGCCCGCGAGCCCCACCCACGCCTCCCCACCCTCGTCAAACCACGCCATCCCACGCCAGCTCACCCACGAGACCCACCTACGCATCCTCACCCTCGTCAAACCACGCCATCCCACGCACGCCCACGTCTGCTCCCCCACGCCTGCCCAGACACCGGACTCACGGCTCAAGGAATCGCAATATATTTTCCCGACTAACATGTCCCCCGATAATCCCTCTTCCTGCACCTCCTTCCCTCCCTCCCTCAGACTCCTCCCTCCCATGACCCAATTCTTCATCCTTCCTTCCGTCCTTCTTTCCTCACTCACTCCATTAACCTCCTTCTCTCTTAAAGACTAAATTATCTACTTCCTCTATAATTGATTCCTTCGTTTCCTCATTCCTCTCTCCCTTCCTTCACTATCCTTCTCTTCAAAGAATAAACTATCTACTCTCTCTATTTGATTCCTTCCCTCCCGTTTTTCCTCCCTCCCTCCATCACACTGCTACTCTCCAAAGACTAAATTATCTACTTCCTCCAATTCGTTTTTTCTCTTCCTCTTTCCTCACTCCCTCCCTCATTTTCTCTCTCCTAAAGCTAATTTATCTACTCCCTTGGTACTGACTCCTTTTCTAATATAATTTAGTTCCTTACTCCTTCACCTATTTTCTTTCCTCCTCTTACTTACTCTTTCCCTCCCTTACTCAAGGTCCAACTCCGTGTGCGTATGTGTGTGTGTGTGTGTGTGTGTGTGTGTGTGTGTGTGTGTGTGTGATCATTGGGAGCAGGAGAAAAATGTTGTGTTGATCATTTTCCAAGTGGAGGCGGATGTAAGCGCCTTGGGCAGGTAACCTGAAGGACTTTAATACTTCAATTTAAAATAAGGGCAGGCGAGGGGAGCGAATGTGGCCTTAATTTGTGAAGAGGAAGAGGAGGGGCTTTCTAAATCATTAAAAAGGGAGAGGATTGAGCGCGAGAGAGGGAGAGCTAAAAAGCGAGAGAGCGCCGAGACCGTGAGCTAGAGAGGGGTGAGAGAGAGAGGGACGGAGAGGGAAAGGTAAAGAGAGAGAGGTGATGTGCAAGGTTCAAAGTAGAGTGCATCTCTTTTCCGTTTGAACAAGTGCAACCAGAGGGAAAGGGAGCGGCGGCGAAGGGATGAGAGGGAACATGACTTTCACTCCCGCTTCGGTTCAGAGGGCCGAGAAAATGTGTAGTATTATCGCCCTTCAGGACCTCCTCGAGTGTTCCCGCTGGCCAAAAGGGAAGAGAGAAGGAGGAGGAGGAGGAGGAAAGAGACATTGATGGGGCAGGAGTGAGCAGTGAGTGTCCCGTGATGAGAAAAAAGTGCATAAAAGGTTAGTTAATTACCTCTTATCCCACTCTCTCTCTCTCTCTCTCTCTCTCTCTCTCTCTCTCTCTCTCTCTCTCTCTCTCTCTCTCTCTCTCTCTCTCTCTCTCTCTCTCTCTCTCTCTCTCTCTCTCTCTGTCCGTCTCTGTCTGACTCTCTGTCTGTCTCTCTCTCTCTCTCTCTCTCTCTCTCTCTCTCTCTCTCTCTCTCTCTCTCTCTCTCTCTCTCTCTCTCTCTCTCTCTCTCTCTCTCTCTCTCTCTCTCTCTCTCTCTCTCTCTCTCTCTCTCTCTCTCTCTCACACACACACACATGGGAAAATATAAAAATCAAAAAGCTCTCAATAACTCGCTCTGTTCCCTCTGCAGTAGTATCAGTAGTATGGTGGTGGTGGTGGTGGTGGTGGTATGGTGGTGGTGGTGGTGGTGGTGGTGGTACAGGCAGTAATAAACTCAGTACCCAACCCCGTAAAGCTGTAAACCCTAACAGCTACCACGTGTCCCCTTCCCTTTTACAACCTAGATGAAAAAGAGGAAAACGAAAACAAAACAAAAACAGAAAAACAAAACAAAAACGTGAACATGGGAGCCGAGAGACTACTTTCCACACACCCACCCAAAAGATAGATAGACAGATAGAAAGATGAAAATAGATAGAGGAAGGGAGAGAGTGCGTCCCAAAGGAAATGGTATAATGTTCCTGACCTCACCTGCCTCCAACTACACACACCTTCTCCCATTACACACACACACACACACACACACTACACGCCCAAGTCTCTCTCCCTTACACCTTGCTCCCTACTCCCCACTCAACCCTCTCAGCCCCCACACATCTGCCTTCCCCCACACCTGCCTCATCATTATTGCCTCGCCGTCCCTCTTACTCGTGGGCCGGGCCAGAGGTTGTACGGAGCCGGCTTCATAAATTAGCAGACCTGCCCGTGTGCTGTCGTGAAGGAGGAGGAGGAGGAGGAGGAGGAGGAGGAGGACTGGGGAGGAGTAGAGGAGGGCGCAGAGGAGGAGGAGGAGGAGGAGGAGGAGAAGGAGGAGGAGGAGTAGCAGGAGTTAAGTCATAACGGTGATGGAGGACGAAAAGAAAATTATGAAATTGAAAAAAATAAGAGTAGGATGATGATGATGATGAGAAGGATAGTGTCGGATCCTTCTTTTGGTGCCTGCAAAATCAACTATAATCTATAATTTAGGTCACCTCAGTAAGGGATGGGAGCCTTGACGCCACCCCCCAGCCCGCCCGGCCGCACACGTACACGCACACACACACACACACACACACACACACACACACACACACACACACACACAGCACTCTCTCTCTCTCTCTCTCTCTCTCTCTCTCTCTCTCTCTCTCTCTCTCTCTCTCTCTCTCTCTCTCTCTCTCTCTCTCTCTCTCTCTCTCTCTCTCTCTCTCTCTCTCTCGTTTTTCTCATATATTCTATTTATATGAAAGGATGAGAGGCTTTAAGTAATAAAAATAATCCTCTTTTTGATGGAGGAGATATAGATGAATAGAGAAAAAAAGAAAAAAAAGAAAGAGGGGAAAGAAAGAAAGGAAAGAGAGGAAAGATATATTAAACTCTTGGGAAGGCGGAGCTGGGCGGGGGAGGAGGGAGAGGAATTACGAAATAAGAAAGAATGAAGCGGAGTGCAAAAATGAAAGGAAAAAAGGAAACCTGCCAGCACTAAATCGTAAGAGAGGCGATGTAATGCATTTATATCCACGGCCGGAGAGCAAACCAAACACGTGAAACAAAAGAAAAACAAAAAAACACAAAGAACTGAGAGAAATAAGCGGTGTCTGAGTGATCAGCGTGTGGTAGCGGAGTACTGGAGGACCCGGTTTCGAGCTCCGCCCAGCGCTACAAGCAGACAATGGTCAGTCATAGCCGGGTGGCAGAAGATTACCAACATGCTGTCATGAAGACGACCTATCAACACGGACTCTAGATTAATTCTCTAAAGAGGATAAAAAATGAGCTCCGGGGGATAGCATGAGCCAAGCAAGATGGCGCCGCTATAAAACATTTGTCTGCGCTATAGCTTATAGCTTAGGGGAGGCGGTGGCTAAGTGGTTAACGTGCCGGCCCCGCATTCGCCGCGTTGTGGATGATGCGGGTTTGAATCCGCCGCTAACCACCTGGGATTTTTCAGTCACCGCCGAGTGGCCAAGACTACCCACATGCTGTCCTGAAGACCACCCATCAGCCCGGACTCTAGAAGAAGCTGTGCAAGTGAAATCAAGAATGAGCTCCGGGGGGCAGCATGAGCCAATAATTATGGCGCCACTATAAACAATTGCCTGCGCCATGACGGGCTCGGGCCGGCCATCAGGCCCCAAAGAAATAGCCTACCGTCGCTATAAGCCACAAAAAAAAAAAAAAAAAAAAAAAAAATCATACCGGCACCATTGTCATAACGTAAAAAAAAAGTAGGAAATGGAATACGATTAAGGAAAAGAGGAGGAAAAGTAGGAGGTTGATGCGTACGAAACAAGGGAGGACGGAAAAACGAGCAATGGAAAGCCTATTTCCTTAATAATGATGCTGCCGGCTTAAACTCCCACTTTCCAGCGCACTGAATAATTTGATTGGTCTCTTTGCATGATGTCGCAGTCTGCCGTCTTAGTGGCCTTTTCACTTTTTTGATATCTACAAACTTCGATAGCGAGGATTTTACGTAGTTTTGCTTCTAAGTCATTGAAGAATATGACCAAGTGAATGGGCAGCAGTACTGACCCTTACTTTATTCCCTTAGTCACATAACGCCACTCAGAAGCCTGTCCATGTAGTAAAGTCGAGTTAGGTCTTCCTTTAATTCAGCCTCCTCTCCAAGCAGTTAGATAGTCTAGTATATCTGTACAGCACATCAGTTGAGGGGAGTTTTTAAGATGTAGTTCGAGTAGAAACTTTGCCAAAATCTTTATGAAATTCAAGATACATAAAATCGCCAGGAATATGAGTATCCCAATCTTTGTAGAAGTGGAACAAGTCCAGTAAATTTGGTTAAGCAGAGAGTAATTTCTGAATCTAATAATTTTCTAAAAGATCTTGCCTGCCACTTATGTCAAGCTTATGGGCCTGTAATTTAAGGCCACACTCATTTCTTTCAACCGGAGGAAGAGGAAGGGGAGGCGGATGAGGAGGCGGAGGAGGAGGCGGAGGAGGAGGAGGGGGAGGAGGAAGAGGAGGAAACACACCGTCACACTGTTAATCTGGCCTTTAGCTGCCTCAGACTCTCGTTGGGGGAACACTTAGCTTTAATCGGGGCGGCGTTAGTCCCTGCCTCGCCTCCTCCTCCCCTTACTTTACGGACTCTACTCCCTTACCTCGCTTTACTCCTTTACCTTCCCCTGCTGATTCTTTCCTTTTGCTCTTTTACTCTCTATTTCCCTATCATGCTTTACTCTATTCATCTTCTGGTTCTTCTTTTCTTTCGTTCATTTTAATCTTACCTCTTTTTTTTCTCAAATCCTAACTCCACTTCCATTTTCCTTTACAAACCCTTCATGCTTTTCTCCAGTTTCTTAGCACTCTTCTTCTCTTTCTTATTCTACTCTTTCTCCTTCACTCGATTCCTTCTCCCCTCCTTTCAACGTGTAGTGCATTTGTTTCCACCATTTTTCCTGCTTTTACTTTCCTTCCTTCCTTCTTCCTCTCCTCCTCCACAACATTATTTTCCTGGTTTTACTTTCCCTCCTTCCTTCTTCGTCCCCTCCTCCATTTCTTCATTCTTACGGTATTCTTCTATTCAGTGGCGTACCCAGAAAATTGAGAAGGGGGGGAGCCAATATATATATATATTTATATATATATTTATATATATATATATATATATATATATATATATATTTATATATATATATATATATATATATATATATATGTTTTTTTTTCTTTTTTTTTCTGCGTCCAGTATTACTAAAAGCGCAGGGATCCCATACAGCTTGAGGATTCGGGTTAGATCGCTAGGGTAAATTTATTATTTTTTATACATATATGCATTGATACATACATATACATACATTGTACATTTTAAAAGTTTGTTGGTAGTATATAAGTACAACATAAATCTGGGAGATTTATATAATCTTAAAAGTACTAATTTTGTTACTTGAGCGAACATTACTTTTAAAATCTTGTTCATTTCTGTAATTTGGACTGCAAAAATTTACCCTCGAAACAACACTACTTACTTTAGAACTACACGTTCTAATAAAAAAGTAATATACTGGCAAGGAAAAAAATGTTATATTCATATAACATGTATAATCTTCGTTTATACAGGCTGGTGCTGTAATACATATATTTACAAGATACATGGAAACTGGGTCAGGTATTTTATGAATATAAAATAAAAATTAACTAGATGAATTAGATTAATTACTGTTAACAACAATACATTGAAACTGGTTTACCTCAAATTTATGCGTCTGTTCTTACGTGCAAATTCATCAAGGACTTCATGATCAAGATTTGTGTCACAATAGACAAAGTAAGGCCAGTCCATTTAAACGATATTCGCTCATTGCATTCCTGATGTATGTTGTAAGCAATTTAAGGGCACTAAAGGATCGCTCATTGGTGGAAGTGCTAACAGGTAGGGTTGAAAAAAATTGCAATAAGGTGAAAAATTTTGGATATGTGCCCAATTTTTGGGCACATGCCAATGTCTCAACAACTTGCTTTGACCTCTCATGAGATTCACGACGCTTCCAATAACTCTGCCAACGTAGATATTTATCTTCAACGAGATCTGCATCTCCATCGAGAAATTTTCCATAAAATTCAACTGCCTCCTTCAGTTCACTAAAATCAGTATGAACTGAAAGAGAGGGAACAAGATTTCCCAACAAAAAACTCCTAATGTGTTTAGATGCAAACCTTTCCCTGAGTTGTGCTATAGCAGTGTCTGAAAAAGGGAGAAAAATAGCTCTTCGATAGTACTCCTATGGAGTTGCTGTTGGAGGGTTAGCCTTAATTATGTTTCTGATCACCAATGACTGTTCAAGGTTTCTGGATGATATCTCCGTACCTTTCCTCATCTTGGGCAAAAAGTTGGTTGAACTTATTTCCATCACGATAGGACTGAAATGCATCTATGCAGCTCTGTGTAGCTACACTTCCAAGAGCACCCATCAGTTCTTGTTGTGACCCCTGCAGCTTTTCTGGCAAGAAAATGAGAAAAGAAAATGAGAAAACCTGGGTCACTTATTGCTTTAGATTAGGCTTGGCTGCTGATTCTTCACCTAATGTGTTTTGCAGTAATTATTCTTAATCATTATTTCATTACTTACCTACCTGATTAACTGAATTATCCGGGGCATCAGCCGAGTCAGTGGTGACTTTCCTACACCAGATAGAGTACGTACGTGAAGCGTTTTCTGGCGTCGTTTTGTGACCAAGGAGGAAATATGTAAAGAATGGAAAGGCACAAATCCCAAGCCTGCGTGAATTCAAGAAATGACACGCTATAGAAAAAAGTACTACATAAACAGAAAATGAAGTCTATCAATCATAATTTTCAGAAATTTGGAATTTGTGGTCAGAAAATATTATACGGATAACATGAATAGGCTACGGCCTCGTCAGCCTACGTCGTCAATGAATGTTTCTCAAAATAGATCACCTGCTCTTATTCAACTCAGCAGCTCCATTGTTCAAGTGCTGAACATACAATAGTTATACTCAGCCACTCTACACTGTCCACTGTCAAGCACAAAACGGTCATTAAAGGTGGTAATATAGCGGCAAAGGTCGACCTTACAGGTCCCATACGCGTCTCGCGTCGCCTGCCACTCTCCCCGTCATAATACAGAATCATATTACATACTCACCACTGTCACCAGACAAGTTCACTTGGTGCCTCTACAGTATAATTATATAGTCCTCCAATCACTTTGACTGCACCTTACACCTAAAATCAAGCAAATATGAGAGGCATGAAGGAGAGAAGGCACACTTATGACTTTCGTGCTCTCTCTCTCTCTGCCAGAGCCATCCCAATCTCGTATTCCTCTTCTTCCTGTCTCCCCGCTCCCGCTACAAACGCCCCTCCGCCGCTTTCGTTGGCAGCTTGACATCGCACTCTACACACAATTTTATGAACCCATCATTTAACACCTTACTTTTTTTCCACTCAGAGCACACTTTATATCCTACCATTAAATCAAAACAAAAAAAGTCGGTGCCACTGAGCTCTCAACTCCACACACACACACACACACACACACACACACACACACACACACACACACACACATTCGTAATCGTAATACTAATATACATATTCCTATTGTTCTCCTGTAACATTTATTTATTCATTATTATTTTTCTTTGCAAAAGGGGGGGGCCATTGCCCCATCCCCCCCCCCCCCCCCCCTCGGTACGCCACTGCTTCTATTCCTTCTTATCTATCTCCCGGTTTATTCGTACACTCCTTTTCTACCTAGTTCTTTTAGCCCCTTCTCTCTTCACCATTCCTCCTGTTTTGACTCATGTTTGCAAGCTTCCCTTATCTCAGTCTTTCATTCACTTCTTTCTCTCTTCCTGTCCATTCATCCATCCTTATCTCCAAACACCTTTTTCCTACTCATCCCTCTTTCCGTCTTTATTCTTATTTCCTTCCAAGTTTTCTATTTTGTTCTCTCATTTCCCTTCTCTTCAATATCTCTCGAGTGCTCTTACTTTGTCTTATAACTCAATTTCTTATTCCAGTTACTTCAATGTACTCCTCTTGTTCCTCTTCCTCCTCTTCTCTTCTCCTCCCTCCTCCTCTTCATTTATCTCCAACAAGTTTTCTCTCTCTCATATTCCCTTCTCGGCTTCTCTTCCAGTTTCTATTTCACTCCTTCTTCTTCTTCTTCTTCTTCTTCTTCTTCTCCTCCTCCTCCTCCTCCTTCTCGGCTGGACAGCGAAAACCAGCTCATTATGGAGTCGTTAAGAGCTTAGAAATTGCTAAAGTTTTGTGGTTTATTGTCAACTCCACCCTTTGTCCACTTCTTTCTCTTTTGTCTTCATTTCTCTCTCTCGCTTTCTCGCTGCCTTTGTTGCTGCTTGTTTGTTTGCTTGTCTGCCTTTGTGTGTTCCATTAAGTGTTTGTTTGCATGTGTCCGAATGACTTTGTGTGTGTTTGTGTTTGTGCATTTGTCTGTCTGTCTGTCTGTGTGGGAATGGGAAAGTGGGAGTTTATTTATGTATGTTTGTCTGTAGTTCTACATTGTCTGTCTGTCTGTCTGTGCCTCACCCTCTCTCCCTCTCTCTAAGTCCTTAATCAGCGGGATTGAAACTTATTGAAAACCATTACCACCACCACCACCACTACCACCATTGCCGCCACCGCCACCATTACCACCCACCCGCATTACCCATCACCGCCAGCCCTCACGAACCTCCTCCACCCCCACCCCACCCCATGATAACACCAATCAGCGAGGCGTCACACCCACTTGGAAATGCATCAGTGTCACCCCCTTAATCAAACCCAAGGCAACGACGACCCAGACCCAGAACCCATTAGTGAGAGAGAGAGAGAGAGAGAGAGAGAGAGAGAGAGAGAGAGAGAGAGAGAGAGAGAGAGAGAGAGAGAGAGAGAGAGAGAGAGAGAGACGATAAGACCAACTGTTTAAAAGAGGAGATTGTCACGACCTCGTTTGAAGATAAAAGACAAGAAAGGTTACGGAAGGAGGAGGAGGAGGAGGAAGAGGAAGCGTGGATCAAGTGATTTATGTTGGCAATGAGTCTTGCATGCAACACTGTGTTCGCTTTTTCCTCCTTGCTCCTTAAAAGTTAATCTTCCGCCTCCTCCTCTTCCTCTTCACCCTCCTCTTCCACAGCTCACTCCTTCTCCTTCGCCCTCCATCCCTTTCTCTTCCTCTACCTCCTCCTCATCTTGCTGTTGTTTTCCTACTTCAACTGGTCATCCTTCCCCTGCCTCCCCTCCTCATTTTCCTCCTCGTCTTTCTCCTCCTCCTCCTGCTCCTCCTCGTCCTCTGCCACCTGCTCCTTCTAAACAACCTATTCCTTTTACTTCTACTTATTCCTCTTCTTCCTTTCCGGTCTTCCCTTTCCCTGTTTACTACTTCATGCCAGCCGTTTTTCTTTTCGTTTTCCTCATTTTATTTTTTCATACTTTATATGTTGTTTTGTTGACGGTGAGAATTTTTAAGTTTATCGTATTTCTTGGGTTCCCGTTATCGACACTTTTCTTCCTTCCCTCACTATTTAAGCATTCGTCTTTTTCTCCGCCCGGCAAGACCTCGGAGACAACCGTGACATTTCCAATCTATTTTCCTCAGACACCTTTCCATTTTCTTATCTTTCGTTCACCTCTGAAGTATTCCCTTTCCACTTTAATACCATTTTCCACCTCTTCCTCTTTCGTCTCCTTCTCCTTTTTCTTCTTCTTTGAGTTTTCTTCTCTTCCTTTCCTTTCTGATTTTTCTCCTCCCAAGTGTACAACTTTCTTCAGTTTATTTTATTTATTTCCATTTTCTTTTTAGTTTCCAGCGATCTTTCCTCCTACACGTGTTTCCACTTTACTACTCCGATCTTTTTTCTTTCTCTCCCTCCTCCTCCTCCTCCTCCTCCTCCTCCTCCTCCTCACCCCCTACGTTTCCCGTGCATGTAATCTTGTTATAAAACTTGCCACATGACGCGACTCCAAACGAAGCCAAAGTTTCAGTGTCTTTCAAAGGAGTTTCGGAACAAAGCTTCGTTGCATTGAGGGTTCGGGCAAGTTTATAAAAGCCTAAGAAAATATGCGTTTCGGGGAAGAAAATAAAAATAATAATAAATTAGCAATAAAGAAAATACAAAAAATGTCATATTTCCACATTTTTTTTGGTCTATAACACCTGTAGACTCTCTTATGAGGCGTGATGGTCGGGTCCAGTAGTTGGTGGCGCGGGTAAACTCTACATAAAGTTGCTGTCGCGGTTTAAGCCTCGTGCCTGGCTCATGCGGCCCCCTGCGCGTCTTTTGTCTGAAGTCGCTGAAGTTAAGGTTGATGGACGGTGTGGGCAGTATGTGGTAATATTTGGCCTCTCGCTGTGTCGGCGGGGGGGGGGGGTTGAAAAGGCATGAATCGACACATGGCCTTCAGAATCAACACAAGGTTCCTATATTGGGTTATGGTGTGTTGCCAAGTGTATGTATTGAATTATGGTTGTTGATGAGAGGTTTTTATGATTACTGGTGGCGAGTTTCGCTGTTTATATGGTGTTCTAGTGTGTTGCAAGCTGTCTGTGTTGAATGGTTAATGTTGTGTTGAGCTATGTTGTCTTGTCTTGTCTGCCTTGAGTTGCGGTGTGTTTCAGGGTGCCTAAATTGAGCAGTGATTGTCGTGTTGTCATGCTGTATTGCGTCTTGTCAGCCTTGAGTTGCGGTGGTCGTGTTGTCATGCTGTGTTGCGTCTTGTCACCCTTTAGTTGCGGTGTGTTACAGGGTGCCTAAATTGAGCTGTGATTGTCGTGTTGAGTTGTCCTGTGTTGCGTCATGTCGCTGCTGAGGTACGCTGCTGTGTCGGCTGATTTACGTGTTGTGTTGCGTTAAACTGCTGCGCTGCCTACATTGCTCTCCGGTGTGTTGCGTGGGGGGCGAGGTGAGTGTTAGTGTGTTGGCGTGTTCTTGAGCGGGTAAGTGTTGTGTTTAGGGTTCAGAGCATCCCAGGGACCCGCGGAACAAGGCAGGACGGATCAAGGTTACAGGGGAGGCTGGTAGAGAACTGGAGGAGGTCAGGCGTGCGGTGTTTCCCTGGCCGGCACATTCTCCGAAGCGACTGTTGACATGATCTGATACGCTTTTCCTTCTCTGAATTCTTCTCAGTTTTTCATTTTCTCTGTTGTTTTCTCTTGTTTTTCTTGTTTTTTTAGTTTCATTTTTGCGTTCGTTTTTTTTTACTTTTCGTTTTTTTTCTTATTTTTCTTCCATTTTTGTTTCTTTTTTTTATTCTTCATTTTATTATTACTCTTACTCCTCTTTTTTTGACCTTTTCCTCTTCCTCCTCCTCCTCCTCCTCCTCCTCATGTATTATTCTTCCTTCTCAGAGTCCTTCTTTCGTTCTCAAATAGTTTCTTCTTCTCTTATGTATGTATGTATGTATGTATGTATTGGTTTTACGTTAATTCTTGAATATATGAATGCCTTTTAGTGCGGCGCAGTAGTGACTTTTGATGATAACGACAAATATAATGAAGAGAAGGAGGAGAAGGAAGAGAAGGAGGAAGGGAAGGAGGAGGAGGAGGAGGAGGAGGGAGAAGAGAAAAAACAATCAAATTCCGGATACAAGACAGTCCATACGTGATTCTAACTAAACAAGAGCAGATCCGGATAAACAAGGGTCCGGATAAGTGGGTTACAGCATACACAGATTCCGGCAGAGCTTAAGTCGGCCGGTAATTCGGTTCGGGTTTACGGGAGTGAATAATGAGGGAATGATGAGATGAAATGCTACACTGATGAGGGAGGAGGGAGGAAGAGGGAGAGAGGGAGAGAACTGGGGAGGGATAGTGACAAAGGGACAGATGAAAGGGCTGTGGGTAAGAGGATGTGGTGGATGGTTGATTTAGAGGGAGAGGGAAAGGGAGGAGAGAAGGGGAGAGAAAGAGAGAGAGAGAGAGAGAGAGACATAGACATAGACATCGACATAGTGGTGACAGTGGAGACCTTCCTGGACGACACATGCGCCACCACCTGTGATAAGATCCCCGGGTACTCGCACTGGGCCAGACGAGACCGCCACACAGGACAGGGGGGAGGCATTGCTGTTTGCCACCGAAACGGCCTGCAGATGGACGCCCTCACCACAGACACTCCCCTGGAAATGGAGATGATGTTCCTCCGCATCATTCTCGAGGACAGGAGCGCTCTGCTACTCTGTGCCATGTACCGGCCACAGTGGCAAGGCAGCGCCCCCCTCACCTACCTCACAGAGCACCTGGACGACCTTATGGCTGCCCACAGCTGTCAGTACGCGATGGTTGTGGGCGACCTAAATCAACACCTGGTGGCGAGGGCCTTCACCGAGCTCACAGCGGTGCATGGATTGCACAACCATGTTGAGTTCCCGACACATCAGCGAGGAGGCTCCCTGGACCCTGTGCTCACAGACCTGCCGAGTGACTGCGTGCTGTGCTGCCCACTAGACCGTGTGGGCAGTTCCGACCACAATGCCATACTCACCACCATCAGCCTGGCCCCAGCGCGTGAAGAGGAACACCAGCGAGTCATCTGGCTGTGGGACCGCGCGGACTGGACGGCTGCAAGGCAGGCCCTGGCAGCGACTGAGGGGGGCACAGTCCTTAACGGTGACCCACACCATGACGTCTCCGCCCTCACCACTGTCCTCAATACCGTCCAGCAGCAACACGTCCCCCACCGCACCTACTCATCCAGCCCAAAAGACCAGCCTTGGTTCGGGTACAGGTGCCGCGTTGCAGACGAAAGGAAACACAAGGCCTGGACACGATACAAAAGACACGCTACACAGGTAAATAAGACCCAACATCGAAGAGCGTGCAAAAATATAACGAGGGCAGCAAAGTGGGCAAAAGCAAGGTGGGATACCGACGGGAGGAGAAAGCTGTCCTTCCAACCAAACCGACCAGAAACAGTGGCGGGTGCTGGTGAAGGAGCAGCAAGGCCTTACCCCCAGGAACGTATCCCGCCCTGAGGAAACCTGACGGAGACCTGGCCATCACCAGCCGGGAAAAGGCTGACCTGCTGGCCTGTCACTTCAGTCAAAGATGACAACCCAGGAGCCAGACAGGCAGCCGCCCACCTCCCCAAATCGTCGCCTCAAGACAAGAGAGCGTGCTAGTCTCTGAGGACGCTGTCAGAAGACATCTGAGGGGTGTCAACAAAGGACGGCGCTGGCCCGCACCTATTGCGGCGATGATCCGATGAGCTCACCACCCCCCTCGCCCAAATCTTTCGGCGATGCCTGCAGACAGAGTCATAGCCTGCACAGTGGAAGGGGGCCAGAGTCACATCCGTACATAAGAAAAAATCTAGGTCTGAGCCAGGCAATTACAGGCCAATTTCGCTCCTCTCAATCATCACCAAGATATTTGAAAGGATCATCGGGGAGCAAGTGACAGCCTTCCTCGAGGAGAACCATCTACAGTCACCCAAGCAGTTTGGCTTTTGGAAGGGCCGCTCCACTGCCGACCTCCTCCTCCTCCTCTCAAAGTCCTGGCACAACGCCCTTAATGCCGGCCACCCCTCTTTCGTGATTACTCTGGACAAACCTGGAGCGTTCGACTGCGTGTCACCGCGGTCTGACGGCGAAGCTCCAGCAACTAGGCACCACGGGGAACCTGATGCACCTGCTCTCCAACTACCTGTTAGGCAGGAGCCTCCACGTAGCAGTCAACGGAAGCACCTCGACCAGCTTCCCGGTGGAGGCCTCCGTTCCACAGGGGTCCGTCCTTGGACCTATTCTGTGGAACATATACTTTAACGACCTCCTGCAAACCATCCCGGCAGCAAGCGCTTACGCCGACGACTGCACCCTCTCCAGAACATACAAGAGGAGAAGCCCAGGACGTGATAGAGTCCGTCAACAGACAGTTGGCAGACATAATGGCCTGGGGAAAGAGGTGGCAAGTCAGGTTTGCCCCTGACAAAACCCAGGCCATGGTGATATCACGTTCTCGGGAGGACGCGAGGCAACTCCACGGCAGACTGAGATTCGGGAATGACACCATCCCTCTGCAGTCCAGCGTCGACATCCTGGGCGTGGAGGTGGACTCCCAGCTGCGGTTTGACCGTCACCTTGAAAGGGTGGCGCACAAAGCCTCCCAGAAGGTGAACCTCCTGCGCCGCATGAAGAACCTCCTCGATGCTGAAGGCCTGAACACCCTCTATAAGGCACAAGTCCGTCCAGTGATGGAGTATGCACCGCTCACCTGGATGGCCAGCGCCCGCTGCCACCTCAACCTGCTAGACAAGGTGCAGAGGAGGGCTGAACGCCTCATCAACGGCACCCAGCACCACCGACCGAGCCAGTGGGAGACACAGCGACAACAACAACAACAACACCCACACGAAGGAAGGGCAAGACCAGCCACGAACCAGCTGAATAGCCTGGAGCACCGTCGCCGCGTCGCTGCCCTGACGGTGCTATTAAGGCACAAGTGGGCCTAGTGCCCCACCTGACGGACCTGAGGGCTACCTGGAGGAGGTCTGAGCGCAGCACGAGAACGGTGCTGAGCAACGCCTCCCTCCTGGAAGTGCCAATGGCCCGCTCCAGCACCCACCAACGTGCCTTCTCCATCGCAGCGGTGGTGTGGTGGAACAACCTCACTGCTGATGTGGATGTGACACAACTGTCCACTCAGCAGATGAAGGTTGCGTCCCACAGGTGGCTACTCCTACACCCACCGTAAACATGTATATAATTGTATAATATAATCGGCAGAAGCTTTTAAATAGCTCCCCAACGGTCGGGGGAACTTTAGCATAGACAAATAATACTGCCATGTACTAATGTACTGAACATGTTTAAATAAATAAAATAAGAGAGAGAGAGAGAGAGACAGGGGGCAGATGAAAGAGAAGAGAGCAGAGAGCAGAGAAGAGAGCAGAGAAATGAGGGTAAAAGCAGACTAAGTAGAATAAAGGAAAGGAGATGAGATAAAGAAGAAGGGAAGATACGGAAAATTTGACTTAGAATAGAGATGTAGAGATAGAAGAAGAGAAGAGGCATAAAAAATACTTGTAGCATATAAATAAAAAAAGAAGAAGGAAGGGTAGAAGTAAAGAGTAGGAAGAACGGAAGAGCGGGAAGAAAAGAGATTAGGGAATTTTGAGGGATAGATAAAAGGGATTACAGAAGGGTAAAGGGAAAGTTGGAAAGAGGCAAAGAAAAAAAATTGCAACGGAAGGAAAAAGGAAAAGAGAAAAGTTATGGAAAGTAGATATTGGAAAAGAGAGAAGGGAGAAGAAGGCGGAGGAAAAGAGCCGAGAAAGACAGTCAAAGAGAAAAAGGAGGGTAGAGTTAACGGAAGAATAAGAATAAAAAAAAGGAAAGGAAGAAAGAGGGAAGACAGAGGAAAAGAACTGTGGAAGACAATTAAGAAGAGAAGAGAGGATAGATTAACGAAAGAATGAGAAAGAGAAAAAATGAGGAAACTTGTTCACATATTTACCAAGAACTTTTCAGAACTTTTCAGCTCCAAGAAAACTTACACAATATTTTCCTCTTACTTAAACAAGAGGCAAGAGGCGCCACTCCATCGACTAAAAGAAGAAGAGAAAGAAAAAGTAAAGGAATCTTAAACTATAAATAAAAAAAAACTCAACACGCTCGTCACACAATAAAAAAACAAGAGATCAAGAAAATTAATCAATGCTTGTGAGAAAAGTGTTTTGAGGTACCAGTCTTGAAATTACTGATCAAAGGAAACAAGAAAATAGACAGAGGAAGGTTCTAAAACATGTAAAACTCAAACCTTCCACATGAAAAAAAAAATGTTCTGACGTCTTTTTTTCAACACAAGGAAATGCGTTTTGAAATTAATGGTCAATGGAAAAAGGGAAGTCAGACGGAGGAAGATTCTAAGCATATATGTTGCAAACCTTAAAGAAAAAATATTGCCAAACGTTAAATTCTTTCCACACAAGTTGCAAGGATAGAGATTTGAGGTCCTAATGAGTGCTGCATACAATAGTTTTGGGGTCCTAATGAGTGCTGTATACAATAGTTTCAGCGAGGAGAATCTTTAAAGCGAGTAAAGGTCAACATAAGAGATTCAGTAGCAGAGTGAGGGAGAGGTTAACTTGCATAAAGGGCGCCAGAAAGGTTACAGACATGGAGGCGAATATGAAGTAGGTTGTGAAGGAAAATACGAAACACTAGAATAACAATGAAAACAGATGTCATATAAAAAATATCAAAACTAACAAAAAAACTGCTTGAGTTACAGAAATAAATTAATCTTACGTTTATAAGTAAAATACATGCAGAAGGCAACGAAATTAACAACTAGAAACAAATAATAAATAGGAGCAAATAAATGTTATGGAAGGACAACTGAAGGATTGGTAAAGAAGAGAAATATGTACACAGTGGAAAGATGGGAAGATTATCAAGAAAAAAATATTGTAGAAAATCAGTAACAAAGGGAAAGGAGACTAAAGTAAACGAAAGGAGACAGGAAAAGGGAAAAGGGAAAAAGAGTAGGAAAATAGCTTACAAAGAGAGATGAAAGCAAGAAACGAATAGATACAGATAAAAGAGCACGATATAATACCAAAAAGAAAGAAGAAATGAGAATAAGAGAGGAAAGTGAGAGTGCAATTAAAAATACTGAGAAAGATAAATGAAAGAGAAGCAGAGATGGGAAGAAGGGAGAAAGGCAATGAAGAAAGGGAATAGGAAAATTAGAGAGAGAGAGAGAGAGCAGGTGTGAGGCCAGAGAAAGAAAAAGGTTATATATGTTTAATCAGACAAGAGCCGCAGGTGAGAGAAAAAGCAAAGAAACTAGGCAACGGAAGAATAATAAAATATATGAGAAAAAGAAATAAAATACGGATAATCAGGAGAAAAATTATCATACACTACTACTAATACTATTGGTGGGAAATAGCCCGATATAAATGATAGTATTGATGATGATGATAATAATAATGATAAAAATGATGATAATAATAATAAGAAGAAGAATACGAATAATGATAAAAACTACACTACATTTAATTTTCCTCTCTTTCCTAGAGGTCAACTTTTTTCCATATACTTGTTAACTATTTCCCCCATTCTCTCTCTCTCTCTCTCTCTCTCTCTCTCTCTCTCTCTCTCTCTCTCTCTCTCTCTCTCTCCCCACCTATGGAGAATATATTAATGTGTGTTACTGACGTTAATTCTTGTGGCGAGGAGATGCGGGTGGGAAAAGGAAGAGCAGGAGGAGGAGGAAAATGAGGAAAAAAAGGAAAGAGAGAGAGAGAGAGAGAGAGAGAGAGAGAGGCTCACAGTATAGTCAGGGATGATAAACAACCTCCCGCCATCTCTCTCTCTCTCTCTCTCTCTCTCTTTCTCTCCTCCTCCTCCTCCTCCTTTTTCCACCCGCATCTCCTCGCCATACAACAATTAACTCAGAGAGAGAGAGAGAGAGAGAGAGAGAGAGAGAGAGAGAGAGAGAGAGAGAGAGAGGGAGGTTGTTTATCATCCCTGACTATACTGTGAGCCTCTCTCTCTCTCTCTCTCTCTCTCTCTCTCTCTCTCTCTCTCTCTCTCTCTCTCTCACGAACAATATCGGTACACTCCTCCTCCTCCTCCTCCTCCTCCACACCAAGGTCTTTGAGCCACAAACCAACCAACTTTAGAATGAGAAACAACGGTCTACCTTTTCAAGCGAGGAGACGTAATCTACATTGGCAGGAATTTCCTTTTAAACCGAGTCCTCTAACGTTGGAACAGCCTCCCTGCATCAGTAAAATGTGCGGAACCAATCATCTCTTTTAAAAATCGCATAGGCGGTTAATTTGTTGATTCCTGACGCCTGCCTTTCGATGTTTCCACATTTCTATGTTTCCCTCTCTTCCTCCTCCTCCTCCTCCTCCTCTTCATGTAGATTTTCCGGGAAGATTGGAATGTTTACGAAGCTAACGGTTGACTCTTGTTATGTTGGTCTGGGAAGGCAACGGAGATACAGGGAACGAGTGGAAGAGGCAAAATGTTCTTATCTCTTTATCCCGGGTAATTTGGACTGAAAGAGGAAGAGGAGGAGCAGGAGGAGGAGGAGGTAAAAGAGACAAAGCTGAACAAAAAACAAAGAAGTGAAGAAATATGGAGAGGATGAAAAAGAAGAAGAAAAGAATGCTACGAGGAGGGAGGAGGAGGAGAAGGAGAGGAAGGAGAGGTAAAAGAGACAAAGATGAGAAAAACCGAAGGGAACGAAGAAATATGGAGAGGATACTAGAAGAACAAGGAGGAGGAGGAGGAGGAGGAGGAGGAGGAGAAAGATGAGAACGAGAAAAAAAAATGATGAAGAGGAGGAGGAGGAGGAGGAGGAGGAGAGGACGAATAAAGAAAGGATAACACAAAGAAATAAAAAAAAACAACGAAGCGGAGAGGACGAAAAAAAATAAAGAAGGAAGGCTAAATGGAGATGGACGAAGGGAAAGAAGAGAAAGAAGACGGAGGAAGAGGAGAAGCAAGAGAAAGAAGATGAGGAGGAAGAGGAGAAGCAAGAGGAAGAGGAGGAAGAGGAAGAGTACTGCTATGCAACCTTTTTTTCTATATTTTACATTATTCTGTTTTCTCTTTTTGAACTTCCTGGTTGACTTTTTCCTTCTTCTGTTTTGTTCTCTTTCGACAAATATATCTGACTACGTTTTATTCTTGAAGTTATTTTTTTTCATCGCCATTATTATTTTTTTTTGGTATGTAGAATCTAACTTTATAATACTCCTTCTCACTATCTCCATCTCATCATTATTTTTCTGTCTCCTACTTCTCTTTCTTATTTTTATTCCCCTTCTCATGTTTTCCTTCCACTTCCTCCTTTCCGCTCCTACGCGTTTCTTAACCACCATTGCTCTCACTCAAAACTTCTCTCTCTCCCTCTCTTTCTCTTCCTCTCCTTTTTATTCTCCTTATTCTCGCTTCAACACTTCACTTACTCCGTTTCTTGATACGTTCTTTCCTCCCCTAACGCATTATATTTTTTGCTGTACGTATGTCTCTCTCTCTCTCTCTCTCTCTCTCTCTCTCTCTCTCTCTCTCTCTCTCTCAGCTATTAGAGAGAGAGAGAGAGAGAGAGAGAGAGAGAGAGAGAGAGAGAGAGAGAGAGAGAGAGAGAGAGAGAGAGAGAGAGAGAGGGGGGGGGGGGGGAGAGAGAGAGAAAACAGCAAGAAGGATGACCCGATTTCGTTGCAGTAAAGGAGGCATTTGTTGTCTTTGTGTGTGTGTGTGTGTGTGTGTGTGTGTGTAGTAGTAGTAGTGGTGGTAGTAGTGGTAGTAGTAGTAGTAGTAGTAGTAGTAGTAGTAGTAGTAGTGTAGGGCAAATCGGCACTACTAGTAGGGGCGCTACGCAGCGAAGCTACTTTTTTAGTAGCTGTAGCGGTAGTGCCACTCTTTTTTACAAAGAGCGGCAAAAACGGTAGCGGCGTTACATTTTTAGGTAGGGCTAGTCACTCCTCGCTACTCCCTACTCGGGGTGGACCAACTACGTACGTGATGAAAACGCGAATGAAAGGTGTACAGTTCAGTGGGCTGAGCCGCGGCCCGTCACTTGTGTCAGTCACCTAACGCTCGCTCAGTAGTGAATCTGCGACTGAAGGTGTGTCTGACTGCCTACCTGTGGTCCGGTGTTTTCTTTGTTTATTGTCATTTATCTGGACCATAGTCAGTAATGGAACACAGTGATCTTCAACCAGAACTTGAATCGTCTACTGGTAGGCAAGAGGTGGACACTCGAGCACGGCAAGCACATAGTCACTCGTGGATATTCCTGATCACGGCTCGCGACGCCTTGGAAACTGGTAAAAACTGGGTGAGTCAACCAGCAGTACAGCAGAGGGAGGGGAGTGAATCTTCTAGCCTCACGTACAGGAAGTGTAAGTGACTTACTCAGTACTCTATCAAGGACGTGGAACGTAACAATATGTATAAACGAGAATTATGATTTTTCAGTACTTATTGTTCACAAGTAGCGATAGCGGCAGTAGTAGCGGTAGTGCACTACATTTATAAATGAGTAGCTGTAGCGGTAGTGCCACAACAATTTGACTGAAGTAGTGGTAACGGTCGTGTCACTACTTTTAGCAGGTAGTACACACAACACTGAGTAGCAGTAATAGTAGCCCAAGACTGGGCGGAATGGGGATCACCAACCCTGAGAAGCTGGCTGATAAGGAAAACCAAGTCTCCATCAGCCTTACCATACCGGGTCCCTCACCAACAGGAGGCAGGCGGCGAAATAGACCAAAGTGAAATTAAATATATTAAAAGAAGAATCTCAGTAGAAAGACACCAGGCACAAAAGGATGAGCTGGACCGTCTAACACACAACCTGTCCACAGAAATATGTAGAAAAATTCACATAACACAAGAGGCGGGCGCCTCTAACTGGCTAACGTCGCTACCAATCAAAGGAAAAGGCTTCAGCCTCAACAAACAAGAATTTGTCGACGCCGTTGCTCTGAGACATGGCTGGCCGATTGAGGGGCTGCCTGCTCTCTGTGCATGTGGATCACCGAATGATGTAAGTCACACCATGACATGCAAGAAGGTAGGCTTCGTCTGTACCCAACACGATGAGGTGAGTGATCTGACAGCCAGCATGCTCGGGGAGGTATGCCAAAACGTCACTACCGAGCCGGCACTGCTCCCCCTGAACGGCGAACACCCTAGATACAGGACAGCTAATACCTCACATGAGGCACGTTTTTTATTTTTTTTCCTATTTTTACATGTGGCCTATAGCTCCGGTAGGCCAATCCGTATGGGCCTGATGGTCTGCCCGAGCCCGTCATGGCGCAGGCAATTGTTTATAGTGGCACCATTATTATTGATGTAAGTGCCCGCGGATTCTGGGTGCGCGGACAGAAGGCATTCATGGACATCTGCATATTCAACCCGATGGCTGCTGGTTACCGTGAGCTGCCCCTGGAAGCCGCCCACCACAGGAACGAGCAAGAGAAAACAAGGGCATACAGTGAAAGAATCCAGCATGTGGGTCAGGGCAGCTTCAACCCCCTCGTCTTTATCACATCCGGCGGGATGGGTCCCAGGGCCCAATGCTTCAACGCACGACTCGCGGAACTGATCTCAGAAAAGAAGCATCAGCCAAGGAGCCACGTTGTCGCCCGGATGAGGTGTCGCCTCTCGTTCTCCCTGCTCAGGTCGGCCATCCTATGTCTCAGGGGCACCAGACACTCTGGCCCAAAAGCCACCATCTCCAATATGGACTATGAGGCCACAGTGGTGGAGAGTGACATTAGGGTGGAGTGACATGAGTAGGGATGGAGAGGGAGATCTAGACGCAATAGATGATAAGGTGTTACTCGTATGTATATATTTAGTGCTAAGTAGTATTAGTGATATGGTTGGATGCTAGTCATTACCGAACAGAGTTGAGGCTAATGACCTCCAAGTTATGGAGCCCTCCATGATTGTGTCGGGAAAATAAACATGGGTGGAGGTATCTTTTATGTAGTAGTAGTAGTAGTAGTAATAGTAATAGTAGTAGTAGTAGTAGTAGTAGTAGTAGTAGTAGTAGTAGTAGTAGTAGTAGTAGTAATAGTAGTAGTAGTAGTAGTAGTAGTATAGTAGTAGTAGTAGTAGTAGAACTTGTTAACCCTTCCTTACCCTTTCCCAGCATACCTTTCGTATCTGTAATCTTTATATAAACACAACACAACACGTAACCCTCCAATCATCATTATATCTCCTCCTCCTCCTCCTCCTCCTCCTCCTTCTCCTTTGCCCTGAACCGCCTTAATCATCCACTTCTGCGGTTAACAACGAGGCAATTAAAGAAGAAAAAAACTCGGCACCTTATTGGAGCACGCTGATTAGGATGCCCAGGTAAATAACGATGCTTATTACCTGCTCCCCTTCCCCTCGCGGCGCCGGAGGGGAGAGCAGTGAGGGGAAGCCCGGGCTTTTTTAGCTGGGCTTGTTGCTAAATGTAATTGTAATTGGCTTAGCGTGAGAGTGAGGGAGAAAGAGAGAGGAGTGAGGTGAGGTGAGGTGGTGCGGTTGGGGTGAGGTGAAAAGGTGAGGTAGAAAGGTAATGTAAAGTAAGTAAGAAGGTGAATATGTGTAAGTGAGTGTATTAAGGGAAAGTGAGGTCAGGTAAGGCACAGATAGGCAAGGTAAGGTGGGATAAAGTAAGGTAGGAGTAAGATTAGGTCAGGTAAGGTAAGATAAGGCAAGTTAAGGAAAGAAAAAAGCTAGGTAAAACAGACGAAGAGAGAGGTATCTGACGAGGGGAAAAGGAGAAGGCAAGGAGAGAAGTTAAGTTGATGATAACGATGGGTATGGAAGAGAGAAAGTCGGAAGAGAAGTAAAGGATAATAACGACGAAAAGGTAAAGGTTGAGGAGGTATTGGCTAATCGACCAGGTGAGGAAATGAAGAAGGGAAGGAGAGAGAGAGAGGTAATTGAGAGGAAGATAACGATGGGTACGAAAGAGAGGATGTAAGAAAAAAGAAGGAAAGATGATGAAAAGGAGATACAGACTAGAAAAAATATTGAGCTTTCGACGAGATGGAGAAACATATGAATGGAAGAGGAAGAAAATTGTAAGGAAGATGAACGGAAAAAAAATAGAGGAAGTTGGAGGGGACAGAAAATGCTAGGGGTGAGACATCAAGTGGAAGAAAACACAAAAACGAAGAGAAAGAAGAGGAAAGAAATCTACCTACCCCTGCCTCCCCTTCCTTATCAAATCCTGCCTAACATCACTACTACTGTTTCCTTCACCATCATCATCACCACAACTATGATAACTATATACCTCAGCCACTACACAAGCCTTTCTTTTTTCCCGCCTGTATTAACTCTACAAAACCTCTCAATCTTTTATTCCATCTACTTTTCCCTCCTAAACCCTAAATCTAAATCTCCTCTTTCCCCTTCTTCATCATCCACTTTCTATTCAAACTGCTGATATTTTTTTTCCATCTATCTTTCTCTCTCCCAACTCTTTTATCTATCCTATACCTTTGCCATCATTATCTTCCACTCTCTATCCACATTTTCCTTTTCTTCCGTCTACCTTAACCCTTAACAACTCTTGCTCCACTTATTTCCTTTCCTCTCCACCAATTACATGCCCCCTTCTCCCATCCTTATACCCTTCCGCACTTGCCCCAAACCTCTCCTATTATACTTCTCTAACTCCCTTTCGTAGCTCAACTCACTCCAATCGTACATTATTACTCTTATTATCCCCTCCACTTTCCTCTCCCAGTCCACTATCCACTCTCTCCCTTACTTCCTTCGTCATTACAAGCACTCCCTACATCTACTCTCTCCATCTCTCTAGTCTCATTGCCTTTCTTTCCTTGATTGGCGTTTCCTTTCCTCCTTTCTTTTTCTATCCAACTATCGATCCATCTCCTTCATTATCTTCCCCACTCCCCTTTTTTTATCGCCTTCCACTCTCTCCGCTTTCCTTCCCCACTCCCCTTTTTTTATCGCCTTCCACTCTCTCCGCTTTCCTTCCCCACTCCCCTTTTTTTATCGCCTTCCACTCTCTCCGCTTTCCTTCCCCACTCCCCTTTTTTTATCGCCTTCCACTCTCTCCACTTTCTCTCCCAACTCCCCTTTTTTATCGCCTTCCACTCTCTCCACTTTCCCTCCCATTGTCATTTAAACCTTCTACATCATCACCACTACCTCCCCCATCCCTACCCCCCCCCCCCCCCACACACACACACTATCAATCACTCCTCCCACCACTACAACAGCCATACTACACCGTTGAAATGATGCCTGATGTATGAACCTCGGCGTTATAAGGAACATTAACTCAAAAGGTCGATGCACATTTGAGATGAAAAAGACGATATGCGAACAAGAAGCGTTTATGGAGGAGGAGGAGAAGGAGGAGGAGCAACAGAAGAGGGTATCGGGGAGGAGGGAGAAATAACAGGAAGAAAATCATGAAGAGAAGGATAAGTAGGAGGAGGAGGAGGAGGAGGAGGGACTAAGAAATGAGAGTGAAAAGGAGGAGGAACACGAGGAAGGAGGGACGGAAAGAAGATAAAAAGAGAAGAGGAAAAAAGATGACGAGCAAGTAGGAGAAAGAGGAGGTGGAGGAAGAGGAGGAGGAGACTGAGGACACTGAAAAGGAAGACAAAATGATGAGAACTGAGATGTAAAAGAGGAGAAGGACGAGGAGGAGGAAGAAAAAGAATAAAAAGAGAATGATGATGAGGAGAAGGATGAGAGGGAATGAGCGGGCCCTAAATACATCGAGGAGGAGAGGAAGGAGGAATAAGAGAAAAAAAGACTAAGAAAAGGAGAGAAAAAAAGAAAGAAATGCAAAAGCCAGTTCGTTTCGCGCACTTTTTCGGCCCCGGAGACGACAATGCCGGTAACAAAGGACCAATTACCTTTTGTCTCGCGGGTGAAAAAAGCGAATCATCGAACGAGGAAAAAAAAAGAACGCTGGAGCTGTTTTGTTGCGCTTTTTAATTTTTCTTCCTTTCCTTTTATTCCTTCCCCCTTCCTCCCTTCTCTTGACCTCCTTACCTTCTTCCTCCCTCCTACTTCTGTTTACCTTCTTCCTCTCTCTTCCCGTTTTTTCTTTCTGATTTTTATCCTCCCCTCGTTACACCGTTCGCGAGTTTTCTCCTCCTCCTCCTCCTCTTCCTCTTTTTCCTCCTCTTCCTCTTTCTCCTCCTCTTCCTCCGCCACCACCTCCTTCACCTCCTCCTTTTCCTGCTCCTCCTCTTCCTCCTCCTCCTCTTCCTCCTTCTTCCTCTTTCTTCCCTCCTTCCTCTTCCTCATTCTCCCCGTCCCCTTCTTTATTTCCCTTCATTTACCTAATCTCATATTTCCTTTTTTCCCTTGATTTTGGTCTTCTTTCACTTATCTTTCTCTTTTTTGTCATCCTCTTCTCCCTATTCCTCCTTTTCTTCTTCCTTTCTCCTTCCCCCGTCCTTCTAAACATCTCTCCAACCTTTTCTCCTCCTCTTCTCGATCGGTTCCGTCCTTCCTTCACTTCCTCTCTACCTCTCTCAGCTTCTTTTCCTCTCTTATGTAATCCTCTTTTCCTCCTTCCCTCTCTTCCTCACTTTCTCTCCGTCCCTCTCAAATATTTTTCTTTTTTTCCTTCATCTATCGCTTCTGTGCTTCCTTTCCCTTCCTTGACAATCTTCCTTCCCTCCCTTTATCATTCTGGTCCTTATTTCCATCTTTCGACCCCTCCCTTCTTCTTCCCTTCTTCCTATATTGATTTCCTTTCTACGGTGACCTGTTCAATATGGCTTTCCTATCCTCGTCGTCTTTCCTCTCTTCGCTTGTCTTCTTTCTTCCTCTTTTCCCTACATTTCGTTTTCTCCTTTCTTCTATTGTTCAGTATTCCCACAACCATCTCCTTCCGTTTTTGTCATTTTCTTTTTTTTCCTCCACATGTTTTCTCTACCTTATCTCTCTTTCCTGATCTCACCTTTTGATTTCCTAGGTTTTTTTTTTCACCTATTCCTCAATTCTTCGCCTACGTCTTTTTTTTTTCTTTCTAGTCGGCCTTCCTACAATCTCTTCTCTTTTTTACTATTCTGACTGTTTTCCTTTTTTTCAGTTTTTACTTTTCTTTTTTCCCCTATTTTTATCTTCGTGCTATTTTCTCCGTTTCGTTGATTTTTTTTACTTTTCTCCTCTCTCCCACTTTCTTCTTTATATCTTCTTTTTATCGTCTTCTCAACTTTCTTCCATCACGCCCAAATTTCTTTCTTCTCAGTTCTTGTTCAATATTCTTTTTGTCTCTTTTATCGTCTCTTCCTCCTCTTCCTTCCTTTCGTTTCTCGCTCCCTCTCCCTTCCCTTCTCTCCTTCCGTCTACCTTTCATCTTTTTCCACGGCTGTTTAAAACTTCTTTTGTCTCTTTCCCCTTTCCTTCCTCCCCTCGCTTCCTCGCCCTTCCCTTTCCTTCCTTCTCTCTTCCCTTCCTCACACTCCTTACCGCTTATTCATTTAGTTTCTCCCCTCTCCCTCTTATCTCGTTCTCACGTTTGCACCTTCTCCGTTTTTTTCCCGTTCCCTTATTTTGCCGCTTCCACCTTCTATTTCCAGGTCTTGGGTGTATGCTTTTTTTCCTCGGTATGATAGAAAGGAAGGCTCAGATTTTTTCCTTCCATTCTCTCGCAGTCTCGTGGTTCCCATTCTTTTTTATAACTTCATTTTACTTTCTTTACTTTCTATTTTCAGTGCTTGGTTCCCCTCGTTTTTTTTTTTCCTTTTTCGATTTTTGCCTTCATTTTTTCTCCTTCTCACGTTTTCAGTTTATTTTTTCCTTTTCTTTTCTCTACTTTCACTATTTTTTCTTTATTTTTTTCCTTTTCTCCATTCCAAATTTTTTCACCTGTTATGAGTACTTTGTTTCCTCCATTCTCTCCTCCTTTTCTTCTTTGACTTCTCTATTTCTTCTTTTATTTATTTCAGTCCATTCGTTCCTTCCACTCCTTATTTTATTTCCTCTTTTTTTCTCTCTCTTCTCTTTTAGTTTTTTTAAATTTCTCTTTCATCTCTTTCTCCTCTTATCCGTAATGCTGTATTTCTCTCCTTTCCTCTTTCCTTCCTTCCCTTTCCTCCTTCCTTTCTTTGCCTTCTCCTCTCCTTCAATATAATAGCGAGGAATGTTCAGTTTTTTTTTTTCCTCCATCATTCCTCCTCCTCGCTCTTCATCCTCTCTCTCTCCAGTGCTATTGAAAGGACCGAGCGCATCTCTCTCTCTCTCTCTCTCTCTCTCTCTCTCTCTCTCTCTCTCTCTCTCTCTCTCTCTCTCTCTCTCTCTCTCTCTCTCTCTCTCTCTCTCTCTCTCTCTCTCTCTCTCTCTCTCTCTTTCTTTTTTCTTTTATTTCTCTCTCTCTCTCTCTCTCTCTCTCTCTCTCTCTCTCTCTCTCTCTCTCTCTCTCTCTCTCTCTCTCTCTCTCTCTCTCTCTCTCTCTCTCTCTCCTTTCTTTTTTTCTTTTATTCTCTTTTCTTTCTTTCTTTCATTATTTCATTTTTTTCTCTCCTTCTCTCTCTCTCTCTCTCTCTCTCTCTCTCTCTCTCTCTCTCTCTCTCTCTCTCTCTCTCTCTCTCTCTCTCTCTCTCTCTCTCTCTCTCTCTCTCTCTCTCTCTCTCTCTCTCTCTCTCATTATCTCTGACGTTGCAGTCTCTCGCCACTTTTTTTCTTAACATTTTTCCCGTCTCTCTACTCCTCTTCCCTTCCCTTCCTTCTCTAAGTGATGGTAAGAGGTTAAGGACCCAAAGCGGAAAACATGAAAGAAAAGATATATACAAAAAAAGAGCAAACTGAGATCGTGAAGTACCCAAGTGTTTCGAGTCCTTCGCTACCGCTTATGACATCGTTCGTTGACATTCCGTCGCCGTAGAATCGCTTCCACATCGTCTTAAAAACAACATTGTAAGCCCAGGGAAGCGTGGCACAAGAGAGCGTTGATCTTCGTGAGATAAGTATCGAGGCGAACCTAACCTCGCCAACAAGAAAGAAGAGTAGAAGAGTAGTGGTAGAGTAGCAGCAAAACCCAACTCTATTATTATGATCATCCTTAGCAACATCAGTAATACTATTATAGCAGGTAAAAAGATGGATCACACTGGCCTATTCATAAAAGGAAAAACCGATAAAACAAAGAAATAAAAACAAAAAACAGACTGACAAACATATCCTACAAGCGTGAGAAAATACCCATTCCATATTCGCATTATAAAAACGAGGTTGACAAACATGTTCTGACCGCGAGATAATACCCTTCCCATACTCGCATTACCCTCGCTTCCCCGTACACCCTCTCAGTATTAACAAGAGGACAGCCTGTACACAAAGATATCAGCTAAGCCTTCCTCTAAGCTCCGGAAATATAACAATAAAAAAGAGATGATGTTTCCTCTTCCATTTCTCCTTTCATCCATACATTTTATCTCTCTTTTCCTTTTGCTTCCTCTCCATCTCTCTTTCCTCCTCTTCTATGCCTAACGACTCACTGGATGAAGAGGACCCAATATTGTACAAGTTTCTCCTGTTTGCGGGTCTGCGAGCGTTTTATTTCCCCTGATCCAGTAGAGGGCAGGAAGGTTAAAAGGGAGACCGTGTAATGCATGAATAGCCATATGCACGCTCGGCTTAATGTACGTTTCTGCTGAACTGTGTGTGTGTGTCTTTGTGTGTGTGTGTGTGTGTGTGTGTGTGTGTGTGTGTGTGTGTGTGTGTGTTGTGGTGGATATATTTCTTCTTTCTTTTTTGAAGGAGTGGGCTCATTCGTTTGGAGAAAATGCGTGACAAAGTATCACTATCGATCAAACAATAACAACACACACACACACACACACACACACACACACACACACACACACACACACACACACACACACACACACACACACACACACACATGCACACACTCACAAAGCAGTATTTCATGAGTTCTTTTGTTCGACAGTACGCAAAATAATTTATCAGAGAATTCGTCAATATTCGTTACGGCGACACACATGAACTCAGAGCTTAATATTTCCCGCAGCGCCACCCCTTCGCAGGTTTCGTTTTCTTTAGCCAACAAAAGTAACAGAAAATCGGAGCGTATTGCCCCTAGACTAATACAACAGAAAATTGGTGTGTCTTTTCCCTAGACTTGCGAGACTGAATAAAAATACAAGACAGGAATGAAAAAAAAGCTGTTTCACCATAATATATGACAAGTAGGTAATAAAAAAATACAGTATAGCGAAGATGAGATACACATATTCAATGACAGCACTCAAAAATTTCATGATTAGAAAATTAATTGAAAACGGAAACATATGGCAATAAACACGCTCGACAACCTTTAACTTCCTCTATAATATCATCTGTTCCAAGTGTAACGTATCACTCAGATCATGTAGTGACGGACACACGCTAAACACTGACTATGGAAACACTTGCCACGAATACCATTTTAGCACAGGCACCCAAACAGTCTCGGTTTCTGTAGCGCATCTATAACAAAATTGCAAGGGTAGCTTTCTTAAACTTCCTAACCGAGGCTGACTTTCAATCATTCACATTCTCTACTATCCAGGACATCCCACACGCAAAACACAATAGTAATCATAAATTAAAACATCGTGGCAGGCAGAGAATGCGATAAAGCAGACGTGTATGTATAAAAGCTCTCCCATACGGCCATCCAAACACACAAATTGCAACCTTATCCCCGAGACAAACTAATTCAACACTCATACAAACCACAGAGTCACACCGTGGTTCACTAAGACACGACAATCGATTATAGATCACAGGTACATCATTGGCCATGCCGAATTCATGTGGAAATGCATGAGAACAAAAAGTATATGAAACGTCGTGAACCAGTCCTGGGTGTCTCTGCAGAGTGCCCCAGGCTGATAAATAGGAGAAGCGAGATATTTTTGACTTGATAGTGAAAAAAAATAATTCACTGCAAAATTCACACAGCACAGAATAGTCTAGGAATGCACCAAGTCTGAAGTAAAAAGAGGATTCTTAACTTTTTTTTTATTTTCAGTTTTCTGATGTCTTTCTTTCTTCATATATCTAATTAATTTACGTTTACTTATCTAATTTTTATTCCTATGACAATTTTATTTTATTCAAACGTAATCATTTTTTTCACACTACGCGGAATTATTTTGTATTTTCTTTGCGTTTTCAATCACATGATATATATTTCTTTATTCACACGGAATCTAGTTATTCTTTATTTCAACAATATTTTTTTTCTATTCACAAGACATATTTTTTCTTCATACTATATCCAGTTTCCCTTGTCCAGACGCTATCTTATAAATTCTTATCCACATAATATATAGTTAATTTCAATATTTGCAAGTCACCACATTCTCTTACAATCGGACGGTATTTTTTTCGTATTCACGCGATATCCATTTTATCTTCGCACGATACTTTTTTTCTCCTCACGATATCTATCTCATTAATCTGACGGCACCAAACTCAGCCGAAAATGTATTATGTCTTAAAATGTCACTAGCTTCCTGAATGTGTTTGGGGAGTAGCCGGAACACCTTACCACGAGGAACGAGGCATTTCAAGGCGGGCCGAGGCGATACATAAAGCAACTCCCAATACAATATGGAGAGCGGCTCAGTGAAGCATTCCCTGGAAGCACTGCAAGGGATATGCTCCTATTGATCTATTTGTATGTTATATTCTTGGGGGTCGATGTCGAGAGAGAGAGAGAGAGAGAGAGAGAGAGAGAGAGAGAGAGAGAGAGAGAGAGAGAGAGAGAGAGAGAGAGAGAGAGAGAGAGAGAGAGAGAGAGAGAGAGAGAGAGAGAGAGAGAGAAAAAATGTGTGCGTTATGAAACCACCAAGGTTGAAAATACGGAGCATATCCCTCCTTATTTCTTCCGCACTCTTATCCTCCACTAACCTCTGACAAATTTACTCTATCTACTACCTATCTCTAACATGAGCTAGTAACAAACACACAGCTCAGATTCTTCTTTTTTTTTCCTTCTCTTTAGACACCTACATAAATATATTTTCCCCTCTCTCGTGGAACACTCATTTGTTTCCCAACTTATCACCAACACTCGAGCAGATCCGTCACTATGATTACAGTTTCCTAAAATTTCTTAATCTTTATTACTATTGTTTCTTTTATGATCATACGAACTAATTACTTCTACCTAACTTATCTTTCACTTTTAAGGTCTTCCACCGACAAAATGTAACGCAAAGCCAATTATATTTTAACTTTATTCATCTTATTTTTGTTCCTTTTCAATTTTTTTTACGAAGGACTATAGTTACTTTTAAGACATTTCCTCTTTCCTCTAAAATCCCTTTGTTTCGCCACTTATATTTGTCCTGTGTGTGTGTGTGTGTGTGTGTGTGTGTGTGTGTGTGTGTGTGTCTGTGTGTGTGTGTGTGTGTGTTTGCAATTAATAACACCAACACACACGAGAAACACTTAGCCATTTCCGATACGATTTGTCATTCATGTTTTCCATTGAACTTGCACACGACCCATTTTCTTTGATGCATGAGATGGCGAGAACAAGACTTTCTACTATGGCAATGAAAACGGAAACTGATCTCTCTCTCTCTCTCTCTCTCTCTCTCTCTCTCTCTCTCTCTCTCTCTCTCTCTCTCTCTCTCTCTCTCTCTCTCTCTCTCTCTCTCTCTCTCTCTCTGCCCCCCCCCTCCATTAATCCTCCTTCAACCACTCCTCCAGGATCAATTATTCAGGCGTCATAGTAATCCATCATTAACACAACGACCAGACGAGAGCCAGGCAGTCTTATGAATGAATGTTATGAATGAGCGCTGAGCTAACGCCCGTGGCGCGAGGAACTTAACAAATTTGCCGTTCCTCTAAATCAGAGTTAGTATATACCGAGTCTCTTTAGTCTTCTACTTGGCTCACAACTTCATAATACATTGATTACTAAAGGTGATATTCTTTAAACATCTCTGCAGCCACGTACACGCATTTGATAAGGATTTCGTAAGTAGTGTGAGCATTTCCATGGAGTGTTATACGGCCCTGGTGGTTGTCTGACAAAGCTTGCTGCGCCATGAGTGTAAAAAAACTCATGAGAATCCGATTAATTTCCTTTTCGGACTTTTGAAAATAGTTGATGTGAGAGGTGGAAGCGTCTGAGAATACCTGTTTTAATATCAGACGCTGGAGTCACACAACTCTTAATCACTACAAACAGGCTTGCAAATTGGGTGCTGATAATGCAAAAAAAATCTAAAGGTCACAGGAGAATAACGATCCTAAACACCCAACCCTTTCTTCTCCGCATCAGATGGAATGAAGAAATAGTGAGAAATGAAAGGATTTTGAGAAGAATATCTGAAGACGTAGTAAAATAAAGTCTGTTGCTTTAAATATTACTTGTAGCATCAGTGATTTAACAATTTGCTAGCAGTCATCCAGTCAAGTGAATATACAGGTTTTATTTTAATCTGTATTCGGTGAGGAAGAGCAAGATAATCAAAACCATACGATGCTCTAGAGTTAGCTCCCAGCGGATGCAGAAAAGGAGTGAGCAACGTGAATAGTATCAGTAAGTCAGCCAAAAAGTAATTTAGTCGATTAACAGAGTATACAAAGTTGAATTCAATATTTCTGTCTTGTGAATACCTAAAAACAAATTACAACCACGCATCAAGCAACCAGGTTCTCCATCTCAGTCTTTCTCAGCAGGAATTACGTGGGAGTACCTATGAAGCCAGTCGGAGAGTTAAAACAGAAGTTTTATTCTACCCAGTTATTGCCTGAAGAATATCCAAATGCGGCTGTCTAAGATAATAGACAGTGCGAAGGTTACGCTGTGGCGCCGCAAACAAAGAGCTGTCATCGCGGAGCGTCTGAAAGTTTCAAGGCCAGGCACGACTGAACGCGGTATTTCACGTAATTGGTCTATCCAGCGACCGTGCACATCTTCAGGTCCAACAGTTTTCGAGTTGTCTAGTTGATAAAAAAAGTTTAGTTCTGGCATTTAAAGGCCTTGTCAGACAGTTTTCATTTTTTTAATTCTTTATAAATAGTGTTCTCTTGAATAATATATATAGATAGATAAAGAGATAGATGGATAGATTGATAGATAGATAAATATACTGATAAAGACATAACTAGAGAGATGTAAATAGATGTGGAGATGACAAAAAAAGGAGTCAGGAGACCTGCTCCTCAGGGTGTGATTAACTGGATATGTAGTAAGTATTTGCCTGACGAAGAGCAGGTGTTAATAATTCCTACACGCACTACAGCAAGATTTCTTCCTTTAGGTATGATGAACTAAGCAGGTGACATGAACCAATTACCTTGAATACTATCCTGGGAGGTGTCCATTACTAAGCAAACTCACCTTGACGGGCGTGAAGGCAGGTACCATTCCGCAGAAGCACTGGGATCGACGCCTCCAACGCCAACGCATTTCACAGTCCTTCCTTCCTTCCTTCCTTCTTTTCAATCCCTGTTTTCTCCCTGACACACTAAAGCCAGGTGCTCACTTCAGCACACACTCACCTGAAAAGATATAAAGATAGGAATAATTCCACTGAAGTATTAGCCCATGCACTTATAACCATCTAATTCCACCTCCATCCCCTTATTTCTACTTTATCCCTCCCTTCATTCCTCGCCTCGAGTTATTGACTATTTCCAACAGACACCAGAATGAGGCGTTAAGGCAATAATCCTTCCACAAAATCATTAGACCTAGCCCTCGCCACCACTGCATTCCACATTCCATCCCTCCATCCATTCTTGCTTTCCCTTTTCTCCATTCCTCTTCAAGATACTCATTAATTTCCAAACAGTAGAATGAAGGGTTATTACAAGTCATTCCTCAGACGTACAGATAATTATGCAGTCTCATCACCACTGCATTCCCCTTTCCTCTTCATTCCTGCTTTCCCTTTTCTCCATTTCTCCCATCAAGATTGTAATTTTTTTTCTGAACACTAGAATGAGATATGAACAGAAGTCATTCCACAGACATACACTGGAATACTCATATGCTATCTTATTCCATCTTCCTCCCTCGCACGTATTTACTTAAAGGAGAGGATGCATCTCAAGGACAAAAAAATAGACAAAAAAGCACTGCCCCTGTAGAATAAATAGAATAAGAGGCCAAAAGGACAGGGTCAACTTCGGATGGAAAAATGTCTTGGTAGTCTTTCTCCATACACTATTTAGTCTGGCTTTATTTTCTTTATTCCTCTTCTTCAGATGTTCTTTACCTCTTGAACGCCAAAGGAAGAAGCTCGAGGACAGCTATCATCCCGCAAAAGGTCAACTTCGGATGGAGAAATGTCTTGGTAATCTTTCTTCTTACAATATTTAGTCTGGCTTTATTTTCTTTATTCCTCTTCTTCAGATGTTCTTTACCTCTTGAACGCCAAAGGAAGAAGCTCGAGGACGGCTATCATCCCGCAAAAGGTCAACTTCGGATGGAGAAATGTCTTGGTAATCTTTCTTCTTACAATGTTTAGTCTGGCTTTCTTTCCTTTATTCCTCTCCTTCAGATGTTCTTTACCTCTTGAACACCATAGGAAGAAGCCCAAGCACAGCAATCATTCCTCAGAAGTACGACACTATGCCCTCTTAACCACCACCACCGCATTCCACCTTTCTTCCCTCGACCTCTGCATCCCTTTCACAGGAATTCTTGACACTACTGAACTCCATTTCTTTCTTTTTTCCCCGAGTCTTAACACCATTGCATTCCACTTTCCTTCCCTCCACTACTACTTTTTTCCTCCGCTCCTCCCTTCCCCTGCCTCCATTTGGCGCGCTCCTCCCCTACACTAACCATTCCGGAGAACGTTTCCCTTTGCTAACTCTCTCCTTACACCATCACGCGCACCATTTTCGCCTCCATCTCTCCTGCTCCTCCTCCTCCTCCTCCTCCTCCGCCTCCTCCGCCTCCTCCTCCTCCTCCGCCTCCTCCTCCTCGGGTAACTTTCCTCCCCCTTTTAACGTTATTCTTTTCTCCAGGAACACTTTCCCTTCGTTCCAAGTAAGGCCATTGTCTTCAGGGTAAATTTTCACCAATGATTACCTTTGTTATAGTTTCTCCTTTCTCATTTGTTTTCTATTCTTTTCCTCCTAACGACTGTCACCTATTTATGTACGTTGCTTTCCTCCATTTTGTTTCTTTTTATTTCCTTTTCTTCCAGTCTAACATTCTCCTCAGTTTCCTTTACTTTTTCCTTCGACAAAAAGAGAGGTAGTTTCCATCCTGCCTTTGATACTAGAACCTTTCTCCCTTTCTACCATTTCTCTCAAACGATAATGTCACCTATTTTTATCTCATCTTCCCTTCTCTTGGTTCCTCCTTACCCCCTTCCCTCCTCCTTGTGCCTGCCTCCTAATACCTTTTACACTTCTTTGCAACATGCCTCCAACCTCTCATACTGAATTTATCCTTTATTTGTTCCCCTCCTTTGCTTTTATTTCCTCGTATCTTCCCGTCTTTCACTTCCCTCTCTTTCCATTCCCTTACAAGAATTTAAAATACTCCTTGTTTTTCTTATTTTCCTCTTCGCCGTCAAAATCATAGACATTTTCCTCCTCACCCTTTTCTATATCAAGATTATTTTCCCCTCCCTGTATACTCCTACTTCGCCCGAACCCTTTCTTCTCCCTAATCCCTCGCCTAATCTAAGACTATTTCCCTTTCCTTAATTCTCTCCTATTACCTTGCCCTAATTCCTTCCTCTCTTCCCATTCCATCTTCTACGAATGATTCCCCCTTCCTCCCTGTTACTGCTTCATCCTAATCCCGTCTATTTTCCTTAATCCCCCTCTCTCTCTCTCTCTCTCATCTAAGTCTATTCTCTCTCTCCTCTCTATTTCCTCGCCTTGAGCCAATTTACTCTCCCATAATCATTTTTTTCCTCCCTCCTACTACTTCGTCCTAATCCCTTTCCTTCTCACCAATCCCTTTCTCCCTCATCTAAGTCTATTTCCTCCTCCCTCTTTTCTATTACTCCGCCTTGATCTCTTTTCCTCCCCACCCCAATTCCCTTTTTTCATGCCCTCAATTCCCTCACCGTCCTAATCCCTCCTCCGCAATCCTTTTCTCCCTCATCTAAGTTTATTTCCTCTTTCCTCTTAATATTTTCCTCTCTTATTACTTTCCCTTGACACCTCTACCTTTCCCAATAAATCCTTTTCCTCCCCCCTACCCCCCCAGTTCTCCCTCTCTCCCCTTCTCACCCTCTTAAGCATCGAATTAGCCGCCACCAACGCGCTGTAAATCTGACCCAAAATCCGGCAATAAATCCAACGGTAAGCAGCGCCTCAAAAACAGCCGAGAGTTATGGGCGAGCCGCATGAGAACAGGATAAGACCAACACAAAACCCGCCACTTAGGTCCGCGAGGGCAGTGCAGGGCCGGGCCAGGTGCAGTGTGGTAGGAGAAGGTTGAGGAAGGAAAGGGTTGAGAAGGGGATGGTGAAGTGAAAGATCTGAGAAAGGAAACGGGTTGAGAGGGAAAAGGGTTGAAGTAGAAATAGATTGAAAGGGTTGAGATAGAAAGGATTGAGTTAGGAGAGGGTTAGGAGGGAATGAATGAAAGAGGAAAGGGTTAAAAAAAGGAGAGCGTTAACGAGGGAAAGGATTTAAATATGAAAGGGTTAGGATATGAAAGAGTTAAAAATAGGAAAGTATTGAGATATTAAAGGGTTGGCAAAACGGAAGAGTTAGGAAGGAAAGGAGAGGAAAGGGTTGAGAAGGGAAGGATTGAGGACGGAAAGGACTGAGAGAAAAGAGTTGATAAATGAGAGGGCAAGGAAGATTGAAGCTAGAAAATAAGGAAAGGGGAGGGCTATAGAACACCAAGGCAGAGAAAGGAGAAGAAAAGAATGGTGAAAGGAAAGAAAGTTCATCAACAGGTGGGTTAAGGATGGGAAGGTAAGGAAAAGATGATAAGGGAAGGGAAGGTAAAGAAAGACGGAAAACTGAATGAAAGGTGAGGTAAGTAGAAGGAAGGTCGGTGAGGTAAGTAATGAAAAATAAAGGAAAGAAATTAAAGGGAAAGGTAAGTGAAGATATAGTAAGGTAAAGAGGAAAATGTGAAAAGGAGGAAATGGCAAAAAAAGGCAAGGGAAGACGGGTTAGAGAAGAAAGTGAAGGGATGTGGAGAGGGGGGAAGGGAAGGAAAAAGAGGGGGCAAGATGAGGTACAAAGGAAAAGGAAAAAATGGTTACGGAAGGGAAGGGAGGGGATGAAAAATGTAGGGAAGTTAAGGGAAGGGAATAGAAGAGGACGGAAGAGAAAGAAAAAGAAGGGAAGTTAAGGGAAGGGGACGGAAGAGAGATCACTGAGGAAGAGAAGGTAATGGAATGAGGGAAAAATGGGAAGGGAATAGAAGGTGAAGGAATAGTGTTATGCGGGAAAGTGGTGACATTGGACGATTTATCACGTGGTAATGATTGGTCTGCTCCGTGGCGTGGCCGTCCTCCTCCTCCTCCTCCTCCTGAAGCACACCTCACGCACTCATGAGATGGAACGTCAGATACACACGCACACTGACACACCACACCGGCAATCATACATGCTCTTACCGATATAAAGGCATACACATACAGCCCTTCATGCATACGCACATACAGTTTCACCCATACACAGAAAATTTACCACACATTTCCGTAACCCCCCCCCTCCCCTCACAAACACACACACACACACACACACACACACACACACACACACACACCAAAGAACAATGAACGGATTAGTGGCTCGATTTCAAAATGTGTGTGTGTGTGTGTGTGTGTGTGTGTGTGTGTGTGTGTGTGTGTGTGTGTGTGTGTGTGTGTGTGTGTGTGTGTGTGTGTGTGTGTTCATTATTATCCACGGCCTGATCACGTGCAGGACTCGGGATCCCCTGCCAGTACCCTTCCTGAGAAAGCTCGTCAACTGACCTCTGGGGCCTCACACCTCACACACCCATCAGTCTTGCTCAAAGGGGGACAGTATCCACTCCTGTCAGCGGAAAAAAAATATTTGGACCTGAGCAAGACGTGTGCGTGTGAGTGTGGTGTGGTGTGGTGTGTGTGTGTGTGTGTGTGTGTGTGTGAGTTCCTAGTTTCCACCCGTACATCCATTCCATTCCCGCACCAATCCGCGACACAAAAGAGGCAGCGGCGGCGGGAGAGTCGTGGCAGTGCGCGGGGAAAGTAACCAAAGTAACAAGTAATGAAGCGGCTAACGGGGCGCTCCTCTGATGGCGCTGGGCGGACGATCAGCCCCGACACATGCACGAAAGTTGGACGGGAGAGTGATTTTATCTGTTGAGGGGGGGTGAGAGAGAGAGAGAGAGAGAGAGAGAGAGAGAGAGAGAGAGAGAGAGAGAGAGAGAGAGAGAGAGAGAGAGAGACGGTAGAGTGAATAGCATGCACACGTAAGGGAAAACATGCTCTTCTAACACCGCCCCCCAAAAAATGCAAGAGGAACAGAAAATGTGAGTATACGAGTAAAGCGAATTTAAAGGTCACAGGAGCGCCGAACCAGCGGAATACATTGTTATTTCTCCAACGATTAGCTTCTTTAACATACAGACACACTTGAGGCTGCAGAAAACATGATATGCCTTTAGTTTTGATTTTCTGTTTTCCTTTTTAGTCAACGGATAATACAGCACACGAAATACATCACCATCTAGCATAAAGGAGATGTATAGAAGTGTATAAACATGTACCAAAGACATTTCAAAAGTTATCTGTTACAGTTAGAACTGTATCTCTTTTATCCTGAAAAATACATGCACACACGTGTTTCAAGCTATACCCTACCAAGAGCTATCATTTATCACCAACCTGAAAAAAATAATGGCACCTTGTAAACCGATTTTTGCCTTTGCTGAACTTCACATCATTCACTTCCAATTATATTATTTATGGCTTTTATTTGTATCATCCTTTTAGTGACAACAAATAAATGTTGGATGTAGTCATTTACGCGGATGTCATGGGAACTCGCGGGGAACAGGATCTGGCTGACTAATATTGTTGGAACTAGAAAGTTATCGCTGGTAATATAGGTGAAAGTATTCGTATAAATAAAGGTGTTTGATGGGCGGACGTATTTGGTATTTGGTATTGGGACAGCTTTACATATAGTCTGCATATTCCAGCTCCATACAGGATACACAGGGAATGGTATTCGCGTATTGTTTAGCTTTTATCATAATTTCCTCACCAAAGCTTCAGCGCGGAGTGGACACGCAAAGTTAGAACCAATACATGAATAGCTAGAACCGATACACAAAATAGGAACCAATACAGGAAAAGTTAGAACCGATACACAAAATAGGAACCAATACAGGAAAAGTTAGAACCGATACACAAAATAGGAACCAATACAGGAAAAGCTAGAACCGATACACAAAATAAGAACCAATACACGAAAAGTTAGAACTGATACACACAACATAAGAACCAATACAGGAAAAGCTAGAACCGATACACAAAATAAGAACCAATACACAAAAAGTTAGAACTGATACACACAACATAAGAACCAATACATGAAAAGTAAGAACCGATACACACAAAATAAGAACCAATACAGGAAAAACAGGAACCGATACACGGGAAGTAAGATCCAATACGCGGAAAGTTTGAACCAATACACGGGAAGTTAGAACCAATACACGGGAAGTTAGAACCAATACACGGGAAGTTAGAACCAATACACGGGAAGTTAGAACCAATACACGGGAAGTTAGAACCAATACACGGGAAGTTAGAACCAATACACGGGAAGTTAGAACCAATACACGGGAAGTTAGAACCAATACACGGGAAGTTAGAACCAATACACGGGAAGTTAGAACCAATACACGGGAAGTTAGAACCAATACACGGGAAGTTAGAACCAATACACGGGAAGTTAGAACCAATATACATAACACAAGCACCAATACACACGCAGTAAGAACAGATACGAAATGCATATAAAAAAAAACTGAAATTATACTTTTTATACATTTCACGGAGCTGATCGCCTATAAAAAGAAAAAAGGAAAATATTTATGATGGAGCGTTCCCTGGCTCTTAAAATAGTTGTTGATAGCTGTTCTTTGATTCAATTGTAAGCTTATGGTACGAATTTATTTTTATTCAATTGTAAGCTTATTGTACGGATTTATTTATTTCATATATGGGAATTTTTATGCATATTTTATTTGTAAGGGAGGGGAAAGAGGGGGATGGGAAAGAGGAGAAAGACGGGAGGGGAAAGAGGGGAGGGGATATAGGAGAGGGGAAAGAGGGGAGAGGAAAGAGGGGAGGGGAAAGAGGGGAGGGGAAAGAGGGGAGGGGAAGAGGGAGTGAAGAAGGAGGGGAAAGAGGGAGGGAAAGAAGGAAGGGGAAAGAAGGGAGGGGAAAGAGAGGAGGGGATAGAGGGGAGGGGAAAGAGGGGAGGGGAAAGAGGGGAGGGGAAAGAGAGGAGTGGATAGAAGGGAGGGGAAAGAGGGGAGGGGAAAGAGGGGAGAGGAAAGAAGGGAGGGGAAAGAGGGGAGTGGATAGAAGGGAGGGGAAAGAGGGGAGGGGAAAGAGGGGAGTGGATAGAAGGGAGGGGAAAGAGGGGAGTGGATAGAAGGGTGGGGAAAGAGGGGAAGGGAAAGAAGGTGAAATGAGGGGTTAACTTTAAATTGACTATGATGACAATATGGCTTGGGTGGGTGGGTGAATTTCTCTTATCAGTTTTATTTTAGTTTTATATTCATTTTACACACGCCATGAGTATTTTTGGGCTCTCTCTCTCTCTCTCTCTCTCTCTCTCTCTCTCTCTCTCTCTCTCTCTCTCTCGGCGGAAACGTTACATTTTCAGCATGGGGAAAAAATCAGAATGAATCTACGCAGAGACGAGAGAACGGCGAGCGTGGGCGCTGCAGGATGGGAAATGTGATGAAAGAAACATTCCGGGAAAACGATCCGCTGAACCTGTGGGTGAATGTGTTGGGGGAAGGGTTTGTGTGTGTGTGGTGAGTGGGTGGAGAAGGAAATTGTCATCAAGGTCACAAAACTACTTGGATGATTTACAGCCACCGGATATCCCTCAGGACCATTGCCGCCGCCCTGCCATCGCTCGTTTTTAAAGCTTTGCCGACCGTGGTGACGTCAGGAAACTTCGCGCTACACGGATTTATATCGATGAAGACTTGTAGTCAGCCTCACGGAATATGAGAAACGCCCAGCTATCTGTGCTTAAACAAGCCGAGAGTGAAGGGTAAGTGGCATATTTCAGGCACAGAAAGCGAATCAGAAAGAAGCAAGTGGCCGTGGTATTCCTGGTGGGATCTTCGTGGATGGTGGTCCGACACCTGGTAAGACATTTGTTCATACTCCTTCTCAAGGTGGAAGAGATGGTAGTGCTAGAGGTGGAGCTGATAGTATCGTCGCTTCTGCGGTGGTGGGGCGCCGACCGTTGGAACCAAGGTACACAGTTTCCACACAGTGCCAGCCCATCCGTAGTCAGTTCAAACCCGTTCTAACTCGTTCACAATATGTCCAACCACGTTCTAACTCGTTCGCAACTCGTTCCTAACTCAACCACCTCGTTCTCACTGCGTCCTCATCTCGTCCCCAGTGCGTACAAACTTGCAATCACGTCCTGCCTCGACGGCTGCAAATACCCAGCGCGTTCTTGCCTGTCCTCAGTCCCGTTCAACGCTTCAGGCTCGTGATCATCCAGTCGGAGCTCTTCCATCAGCTGATGATAATGTCCCACGGCTAATCTTCTCTCAAGTTTCAGCCAGTTTCTGACCCAACAGATTCTTGGTCTCCTTTTTTTTTTCTTGCTCTACTATCTCATTGTACTTTTGTTCAGCTTCCATCAAAAATTGAATAAAACCAACATTCAACATGATCAGAACAGCCAAGTTGTCCATGATTCCGGGCAAAAATCTTGCAAATCAAAAATCTTGAAGTCAGGAAGAGGTGCACATTGCCAGAACTCTCGAGCTCAAAAGATGAGCCACTGAGGAAACGAGCCGTATTTATACCCTACCTTGTCCGCACGTACTTCAGGCGGGATGGACGTAATAAGAACTGCGTGAGAACGAAATGAACGTACTCAAAACGAGTAAAGCGTACTGAGAACCTACTGCGAACTCTTATAACTGTGCAGAAACGTGTTTCCAACTAGTTCAGATCTTGTCATTTGGTTTTGAACGTATTTGAACAGGATAAGGACGCACTATGGACGTTATGCGGTCGAGTTGAGTCTGTCTGTGGACGGGATGAGCGAGCTAGAAACGGAGCCAGTCGGTGTGCCAACGTACTGCCAAGTGATGCCCGACTGTACCACGTTCTAACGCGTCCTTAGCACGATCGAAGTACGACAAACCCGTGTAGACTACGTCCATCTCGTTTTCAGCAAGTTGTTACTCCGTCTTACTGCAGGACGGGATGGTCGCCCAAAATTTTCGAGCAGGGTCGACGTTCTGGAACACACTTCCCGACCGATACCGTCCATGAAGTTCGTAAACAGACCTTAGAAAGTCCACCCCATTCGCAAACAGTTAGAGCCCGTTCGGCAATATTTTTTCAGAACGAAGTGAGAACGAGTTTGGTGTGAAGGGGGTATTCCGCACGACCGCACCCACGCAGGCACAATCACCAAGGTCGGTTCTTTCATCCTCCCGTCGATATTTCACCAATTTTCGCAAAATAATATATTTTTTTCACTCTACCGTTGGAGGCGCCTTTAACAGGAGGCTCCGGGGGATCAAAGTCACGAGCACGCCGGCGACGGGACACACGGCGCGGGGTGGACGGGGAAAGGATTATTGTTTTATCACGGCAATGGAGATCACGCTAAAAAGTTCCGATAATTAGGACAATAGCTATTTCTCTGAGGTTGGGAATTTAATATTTTTCAGGTATGCTAAAAGACATGGGAAAAAAATAATGGCTCTTTTATAATCAGACATAATTAGGGATTCAGCTCTGCTTTGTAAAGGTCTTCGTACACTTTCCGATTATGAAAACAAAAAAAGGCTTGTAACATATATAAACAATCTCTCTCTCTCTCTCTCTCTCTCTCTCTCTCTCTCTCTCTCTCTCATGACAAAGGCCGTCTCATGTTCATGTGCAAAACATTTATAGTGTGAAAAGAGTTGCGTTTCCTGTGATAGAGTGACGTACCCTCTCTCTCTCTGTCTCTATCTCTGTCTCTGTCTGTCTCTGTCTGTCTGTCTCCGTCTGTCTCTGTCTGTGTGTGTGTGTGTGTGTGTGTGTGTGTGTGTGTGTGTGTGTGTGTGTGTTCGCGCGTGTTCAGACAGGCATAGCAGAACTTAGGCAGGAGATGTCGACAGGAGGGAGTATAACACAATCAGGGCATTCACTCGTGACCCTTCCCGGCGCGAAGTTGGGACGCGGCGTGAACTAAACTTGATTCACGCATGGCGGAACACAAACCAGGTGGAAGCGTGAGATAATAAAACCTAATAGACAAAAACAACACATTCTATCAGGAAATATAGAACAATGACTCCACTGTAATACAAAAAATCTCGTTATAATAGAAGATATGCCTTAATACGTATTCAAGACAATATCAGAGTAAAAAAAAAAAAAATAGATTCAAAAAGTGATTTACTACAGCGATCCGTTTTAAGGTCAACAATTGTGCCTGAAATAATAAAATCAACCATTTTTAACTGGTCACTAGTAGTTAATATAGTAAAACATCAGAAATTAAAAATACAAACGAATAGAGATAGATTCATAACACCGATCCGTATCCCGGCAACCAATTGTGTTTAGAATAATAGAATCGCAAACAGAGAGCGTATTTTTTTCCTGACAAGCGCCGCGGCAGGAATGTAATCCTGAGCCTCGCTAATGACGCAGCTTCCGGGTTTTTCAGCCTTCACAAAGCAGCAAACTCATCATCCCTTCTTACTGTTTTGATTACCTGCTGCCAAGCTATTTTTTTCATCTCTCTCTCTCTCTCTCTCTCTCTCTCTCTCTCTCTCTCTCTCTCTCTCTCTCTCTCTCTCTCTCTCTCTCTCTCTCTCTCTATATATATATATATATATATATATATATATATATATATATATTTCTAGCTCTCCCCATTTTTATCATATTTTGTAGATCAGTTTTAATCCATTTTAAATTCCTAAGCAGGTTAGTGCAAAAATATTCGATAAAAGTTGATAATTCATTATTTTTGTTGCTTAATTACTGTATTCGTTCTATGAATTCCTAGACGGTTTCGTTAGCAGTTCCTACTTCAATCAATTTTAGGAAAATAACATTCTGCAAGAGGCCAGAATAATACAAAGGGGAGGTTTTGAAAACCTATATCATCACTTATTCTCCCTTTCCGTGAAATCATCAAACCTTGATTTAGAGGTATCAATCGTTACCATACTGGAAAATGTGAATCTATCCAACGTTAACCCTTCCTAGCTGCCAACGCAGTTCTCTTACTACCAAAACCGTATTAATATTACCCTTATTCAATGCCTTTACCTTTTTTTTTTTAAATTCAATTAAGTCTCCTCGCACCCTTCCCCTTCCTAGTGAATAAAACTTAAAAGCTTTACACCTAAAAAGGCAGTGTCCATTTACCAGGAACTCTAAAACTCTCCTTTAGTCAACCAGCAGCACAAGTAAGGTCCTCCCACATCGCCTCTAAAACACTTCTCTCTCTTTGCTCCGCTGACTGAATGGTCCCAGAGAGCAAGTAACTCCTGAGTCTAAAGCTCATTCTCACCGTCCATTGCTTTGGCCGGAGTAACTAAGGGGAGTTCGCGGAAGGGCAGGGAAGGATGGGAAGGATTGTAACAGGACCTTAGGGCAATGACGGGAGGTTAGTGTGTGGACGAGGAAGAGGAAGGGCTGAGTGAGTGAGAAGAGTTGAGTAGGAGCAGAAAAAACGATGACAAAGGATATAGATGAAAGTAAGGGGAAAAGTGGAGAGTGGGAGTGAGTGTGGAAAAAGGAGGAGGAAGAGAGAGGGTAAGGAATAAAACTATGATAAAGGACGTAGATGAGAGGAAGATGGAAAAGTGGAGAGTGGGGGTGAAAAGAATGGGGAACAAGAAAAAGAGGCAAGTCGAGGGTGAGGAATAAGACGATGACAAAGGAGGAAATTGATGAAAGGCGAAGGAGAGGAAAAAAAAAAGTCGAGATGCAAGACAGAAAGCGATGAAGAATTAGGGCGACGATGGAGAGGAAAAGCAAGATAAATGATGCAAAAGAGATGAGGGGAAAAAGAAAAGATAAAAAAAGGAAGGAAAACACAAAAGACCGAGCAGAATGTGGCGGGGGTGATACGTGTCCATTAAAGATATAAAGATAAAATGGTGAGGGGTAAAAAATATGAAAGTTGGAAGATAATGGATGTGCCCAGATACAAAGAAGATGAAGAGACGGAAAAAATGAAGAAGAAAGGCGGTGAAGGAGTGGCGCGTGTGATGATAATGGTGTGCGTAAAGGCTGGATGCTGTGAAGGGTTAAGCCGCGGGATGAGGCGGGAGGCAGCATCTTCGGCTATGAGAGGATGGCGCGGTAAACGAGATGAAGCTAAGGTAATCCCCACGCGTTACCTGTCAGATCTCACCTTTTATAACTAAGCCTCTTCATTAGGAACAAAGGCAGGAAGGAAAATAGACACACAGACACAAAGACGAAATGCAGACAGAGGAATCACGACAGAAAAATCACATCACTCCTCCGCATTCACCTGACGAATCTCACCTTTAATAACAAAGCTTCTTTATTAGGGAAAGACAGGAAAAAAATACACAGATCCAAAGACGAAATATTAGCAAATGGACTAAAAAAAATCACACACTTCTCGACAGTTTCCCTTTATAAAATAGGCATCTTTATTATGAATAGAAACACAGGACAGTATATAGATCTGCATATAAGTATAAATAGAGAGACAAAGACTGAATATCAGATAGAAAACAACAGGCAGCTAATCCCTGTCGCATATATTCATTTATTTATTCACTACTTACCCACACTAGGACGGGAAAAAGAAATAGGGACAGGACGATAGGTACAAACGGAAACACATAATGAATAAGAAAGAAAATCGTAAGTAGAGAGAATTTAAAAAAAGAATAATCAGACGAAATAAATACGTCATAATAAAAAAAAAGCAATGACAAATATAGTATACACTGGAACAATAAAAAATAAAAAATAGTCACATAAAACTGAAGTATCCAATCACGTAAAAAAATGAGCGAAAGGAAAAACAAAAAACTGAAATAAAAACAATAAAAAAAGACAAAACGTAAGACTAGATACACCCTCTAGTTCTTAAAAGTTTCCCCTCTTCCTAAAGAAAAAGGACCAGGTAACTCAACACCTTTGCTTTTTTTCCTTTACTCTTTCACAGTTCTTACACTTCTCAAAAAAAGAGAGAGCGAGAGAGCTAGAGAGCGAGAGAGCGAGAGAGCAAGAGAGCGAGAGAGCAAGACCGAGAGAGAGAGAGAGAGAGAGAGAGAGAGAGAGAGAGAGAGAGAGAGAGAGAGAGAGAGAGAGAGAGAGAGAGAGAGAGAGAGAGAGAGAGACTCCATGCATGTCGCCAGTGTTCCCTTAAATGGTTATTGAAAAACTTTGAGGAAGAGGAAATAGTTGGGCGATGTTGAGCGAGTGTTGCAGCGGCCGAGCAAGATGCAATAATAACAGAAGGGAGGGTCTCTCTCTCTCTCTCTCTCTTTGCTCCTCAATAATACACTCAACGCCCTCTCTCTCTATTCTCTCCCTCTAATTCTCTTCCCTTATCTCTTCTTCTCTCCCTTTCTTTCCTCCTTTTCCTCTCCTCAATCCCTGTCTTCGTACCCTTTTCCTTTTACCCCTCTCTCCTCTCCTCCTCCTTCTTCTCTGCTCCTCTTTATCAACAGCCTCTTCCTCCTCTTGCTCCTTTTCCATCTCCTCCTCTCCTTCTCTCCTCCACTCACTTATTACCTCCTACTTCTCCATCTCTCCATCCCTTTATACTCACCCCTTCTCCCTCTCCCTCCCTAACCCTCTATGATATCCCCCCCTCTACCTCCCCCTCCCCCCCTTAATGGTGTGTTGCCGGGGTGTTGCATTGTCAGTGTTGCCAAAAAATGTGTCCCTGGCTCGCGTGCATCTTCCCAAACGGCGGCTCTCATGCTCTCTCTCTCTCTCTCTCTCTCTCTCTCTCTCTCTCTCTCTCTCTCTCTCTCTCTCTCTCTCTCTCTCTCTCTCTCTCTCTCTCTCTCTCTCTCTCTCTCTCTCTCTCTCTCTCTCTCTCTCTCTCTATCTCTCTCTCTCTCTCTCTCTCTCTCTCTCTCTCTCTCTCTCTCTCTCTCTCTCTCTCTCTCTCTCTCTCTCTCTCTCTCTCTCTCTCTCTCTCTCTCTCTCTCTCTCTCTCTCTCTCTCTCTCTCTCTCTCTTACTACACTTTATTGCTCTCTAATTGAGTTACGCTCTCTTCAAATGTCTCCGTTTTCTCTTTCTTTATCTTCTCCCTGTTTTCCTTATCTTCTGTCTCTCTACCTTTCTTCTTTATTTTCTGTCTTTTCATACTTTTCGTCTTTAACTTCTTCCTTTCTCTACTTTTCGTCTTCACCTTTTTTCTTTCTCTACCTATCATCTTGGCATTTTCTCTCTCTCTCTCTCTCTCTCTCTCTCTCTCTCTCTCTCTCTCTCTCTCTCTCTCTCTCTCTCTCTCTCTCTCTCTCTCTCTCTCTCTCGGTATACGGTTGTTGATTGAGCCAGTTACTTTTTCTCCCCACAGTTAATTTGCGTTCATCATACTTCAGATTGGAATTGGCCTTCGTAATTTTTAACCTAATTTCTATGTTTAAACAGAAACGTCCAATCATTAATATTTTTTTTCTTTCTCGATACACAATTAACATTTTCCTTCCAGAGATAACGTCATTCAATACTATTTTCTCAACACTTATCCACAAAAAAAATCATCGACCTTTTTTCTATTCCATTTTCATTTTCTTCCTGCTTTTTTTTACTTTCCATTATGATAAAACCGAATGGAATGGCAAAGGGAATGGAGGAATTTTGAGAAACGGAGACATAAGAGAAGAGAAACGAGAGGAAAAGAGGTAAAATTGAAGGGTATGTAAGGGAACGGAGGAAAATGTAACTTAATGGAAGGGAAAGGCAGGTCATGGAAGGTGATGGCATGTAATGGGTATGTAAAGGAAGGGTAGTGAAGGGAAGGGTATGTAAGGGAAGAGAAGAGAAGGAAATGTGAAGGTCAGGGAAGTGAGTGTAAAGAAGGGTAAGGGAATATAATGAAAAGGAAGAAAAGGAAAGGAAATAAGAAGGTTAAGGGAAGGCAATGTAAATGAAAGGAAGGGAAGGGAAGGGAAGAGTAGGTAAAGAGTATGAAGGGTACGAAGGGAAGAAGTGGGAAGGACAGAGGAAGGGGAGGCAAAGGAAATGGAGGGAAAGCAAAGGACTGAAAGTTAATAGAACGGAATAGAAAGGGAAGGGAAGAGTAGGTATACACTCACACACACACACACACACACACACACACACACACACACACACACACACACACACACACTCGTACACACACACACACACACACACACACACACACACACACACACACACACACACACACACAACTGAAAACCGTACAATGAGGTAAGGTGTTGGGAAGGGAAGAGGAGAAGGAGAGAGGAAGGGGAGGGAAAGGGAAGAAAGGGAGGGGAGAGAAAGGAAGGGAAGCGTGGGTAAGTAGAGGGAGGGGGCGAGGAGGAAAGGGAAGGACAGGGAAGGGAAGGGAAAGGAAGGGAAAGGAAGGGAAGGAAGGGAAAGGAAGGGGAAGGAAGGGAGGGGGAGAGAAAGGAAGGGAAGCGTGGGTAAGTAGATGAAATGGGGGGAGGAGGAAAGGGTAGGAAAGGGAAGGGAAAGGGAGGGAAAGGAAGGGAAAGGAAGTGAAAGGAAGGGGAAGAGAGGGAGAGGGAAAGAAAGGAAGGGAGGCGTGGGTAAGTAGAGAGAAGGGGCGAGGAGGAAAGGGAACGAAAGAGAAAGGAAGGGAAGAGAAGGGAAAGGAAGGGAAGGGAAAGGAGGGGGAGAGAAAGGAAGGGAAGAGTGCGTAAGTAGAAGGAAGGGGCGAGGAGGAAAAGGAAGGGAAAGGAAGGGAAGAGAAAGGAAGGGAAAGGACGGGGAAGGAAGGGGAAGGGAAAGGAGGGGGAGAGAAGGGAGGGGAGGAGTGGGTAAGTAGAGGGAAGGGGTGAGGAGGAAAAGGAAGGAAAGGGAAAGAGGAGAGGAAAGGAAAGGGAAGGGAAGGGAAGGGAAGGGGAGGGAAAGGAAGGAGAGGGAAGGGGAGCACGGCCCATCAACAATAAAGGCAAGCAGGAGCAGCCGTAACCGTAACCGTTGAATCACACCGTTACCGTAACCATAAATGAACTGACCCCCCTCCCCTTTCCCCCCTCTCCTTTCCCCCTACTCCTCTCTCACCTCCTCCAACCCTCTCCCCACCTCTCCTTTCTCTCCAACCCTTCCCCTTCTATCCTCCTCCTCCTTTCCGTCATTTCTTTCTCCTTTCCTCTCCCTTATAATTATTCTCTCCATCTCCCTCTTTTCCCTACATGTTTTCCCTGTGTTCAACCCTTTTCCTTTCCCTTTCAACCCTTCACTCGCGACTTTTCCAATCCATCTCTTCACTTCCCTCCTTTCTCTACCCATTTTCCTTCACTCTACCTTTTATCCCATCCTGCTGGCATGTATCTCCCTCTCCTTCTCTCACCCTTCCCTTTCCCTTAGTCCCCCCAACACCATTTGTCTATCTCTTCCCTCGTCCCTTCCTCTTTTTTTCCCTTAACTCTCTCTTCTCAATTGTTATCCATCTTATCACACTCCCTTCCACGTCTTGTCTTCCTCCTTTTCTTCTTTCCCCCATTCCTTCCATGTTCTTCTGGTTTCTCTCTTTTAGCCTTCTCCCTCCCTCCCAAATTGCCTTTTCATCTTATTTCTCCCTCATGTCCTCTCCTCTTCCCCCCTTTTCCTCGTTTCCCTTCCATTTCTCCATGCTCTCCCTCTTCTAACAGTGTCCCTTCCTCCCTAACTACCAACGTATCTATCTTACCTCTCCTACTCTTATCCTCTTCTTCCTCCTTTTCCCTCCAAGCTCTTCTTCTCTCCTCTTCCAACACTCTCTCTCCAAACTGCTTATCTCTTCTTCCTCCTTCCCCCTTTTCCATTCATGTCCTCTTCCTCCTTTTCTTCTTTCCTCCTTTTCCCTCCATGTTCTCGCTCTCTTCTCTCCCAACACTCTCCCTAAACTGGCTATCCATCTTACCTCTCCCCCCACTGCAACCTACCTCTCCTCTCTCCTCCCACGCTCCCTTTCCCTATCCCCCTCTCTCCCTGCCCCTCCACTCACCTCCACCACAACGACATGACACGTCACTTCATGCAGGACACTTGGGCACGACAACGATAAGTGCCAGGCTGAACGACGACACGAACAGGGAATAAGTGCGAAGGCAACACGGAAAACAGGTGTCGGAGGATGGCAGAGGATTAAAAGGAATAGGAAAAACGTAATGGAATAAAAGGAACAGAAAGAATCATAACGAATCACGGAAAAGCTAAAAAAGGGAGCGTAATGAGTCTGCGAACACATCAAAAGACAGTATTTTTAAAGATTCAGCGATATTCTCTAAAACGAGCAACGGAAAATGAAAGAGTAACGAAACACATACACTCAAAAAGAGAAATAGCAAACACATTCAAACAATATTCTAACCTAACCTTACCTTAACCTTAACTAACCTAACCTAAACCTAATCTAAACCTAACCTTAACTAAACTAACCTAACCTTAACCTAACCTAACCTAACCTAATCTAACCTTAACCTAACCTAACAAGATTCAATGACATTATCTGAAGTGAACACAAAGAATCGTAACAGATCATAAAAAAAAGTAAGTAAAGTTAGGGGCATACGTTATAGCTACGCGTGGCCTCCGTGCTCACCTGCGTCGCATTTGCCCTCGAGAAACTAGTATACGAAGATAACCTCCTCCATTCCAAAGACTCGAGGGCAATATTCTAGAGGCTTAATGAATACAGAATTTGCCCCCGTGCTGCTTAAGGTCACCGCCGTCCCGCCGGATAATTTCTCGGAGGTGGGATAAATTTGTAACCGCCGGGGCCTGGATCGCCAAGGATGCCTCTTTCCCACAGCCACTTTGAATATTTCTGAAGAGGCCCGACGGAAAGTATTTATAGGTCACTGAAGGTCGCGAGTTTAGGTATCGGTTACAAAGGAGGATTAAATTAGTGATCACGATGATAATTTAAAAAAAACGACAAAGAACAAAAGAGTAGAAAAATAAAGAACAATATGAAGAAGAAAAAAAAGTCAGAACAAAAAGAAAGAGCTTAGTGTATTCAGAGTAGGATGGTAAAGAAAAACACGAACGAAAGAAACTAAAAAAAAAAAAAAAAACTAATCTGGCTGGAAAAATGCAGAAAAAAACGCTGGAAAGAAAGAGGAATACGGAAGTTTAAGTATCGGTAACAAAGGAGAAGTAAAAGTAGTAATGACGATGATAATGAAAAAAAATAATGAACATAATAAAGAGTAGAAAAATAAAAATAATGAACAATATGAGGAGTAGAAAAAAAGCAAGAACAAAAAGAAAGACCTAAATGTGTTCGGAGTAAGATGGTAAAGAAAAACACAAACGAAAGAAACAGAAAAAAAAAAACTGTCTGGAAAGATGCAGAGAAAAAACGCTGGAAAAAAAAGAGGAATTCCGGAGAGAAAAAAATATAAAAAGCGATAGTAGGACCCGATACTTTACGTTCTCTCTCTCTCTCTCTCTCTCTCTCTCTCTCTCTCTCTCTCTCTCTCTCTCTCTCTCTCTCTCTCTCTCTCTCTCTCTCTCTCTCTCTCTCTCTCTCTCTCTCTCTCTCTCTCTCTCTCTCTCTCTCTCTCTCTCTCTCTTTTACTTACAGACTTTGCCTAGTATTTTTTTTAGCCTTCATGCATCAGTGGCACCAGTCTTTTTTTCTCCCTCCACCCCTCTCTCTCTCTCTCTCTCTCTCTCTCTCTCTCTCTCTCTCTCTCTCTCTCTCTCTCTCTGAGCAAATATTAAGCGCGTCGGCGTCTTTCCATGAATAAAAACAATAAAATTTACTCTTGCATTGGCGAAGGCATCGGAGCGAGAGAGAGAGAGAGAGAGAGAGAGTGGGGGTACCGAAAATATCTTAAAATCAATAATAATCTGCCTAACTTATCCTCTCCTACTACATGTCTTGTCGTATGTCCAGTAGTAAAGACTTTATACAACGTTATATTTCAATTAGCATCCGCATCTTTTTATCTCCCTCGCTCCTGTAATACAATGTTGGAGAAAGGGCAACATATTATAATCTTTCATTTACATTTCCCCCCCTTTTTTATTAGCCTGTCCTACCTTCCCTTTCTTTCTTTTTATTTTCCTCTTTTGTCTCCTTTGATGTTTTCTCTCATTCAAATTTTTTGCTTTCTTCCATTTTCTTTTGCAACTCCCTGTTCCACTTTATTTTTCATTTGTTTTACCTTATTCCTCCTTCGTCGCCTTCACCTTTGCCACCATATTTTCATCTATATTCGTTTCCTTCATGTTTCCTGGTCAATAATTCTGTATGCCAACGTTTATTTTTTACTATATTTTTTTTTCTTTGCACAGTTTTCTTTATCTAATTTCTGTATATTTCTCTTCCATTGCACTTAACCTACGACTTGCCCGTCTTCTTCATTTCATCTTTTTTACATTTTTTTTTCCTATTCCATTCCTACATTTTCATTTCCTTAGATTTTCTCGTCTCCACTCTTAGTCTTCTGTCTCCAGGTTTCCCTTTTCCTTATTTTATCTCCTTCCTTCCCCCGCTCCCTCCCCCTTTAAAAGTTCACGCTTCCTTTACCTTCTCCCCTATTGTTCTTTATCTTTCCTTTTCTTTATCTGCCTTCTCTTTGCCAAAAAATAATAACCTTCTTTGCTTCTTCTCAGTTTTTCGTTTTTCTCCATCATCCATCCTCTTCTCAAAACACTATTCCTGTTCCCCATTCCTTTTTTCTTCCCATTCCTTCCTTTTCCATTTCTTCTTCTCTTTCTCTTTAACTACCCTTTCTTTCCATGTTTTCTATGCATCTTACTTAACCATGATCATTTCTTCTTCTTCCACGAGAAGATCATCAGAGACAAACTCGTTAGGTTCCTTGAAGACAACAACATCATTTCCGATGCTCAGCACGGTTTCAGGAACAAGCGCTCATGCTTAACCAATTTATTGGACTTCTTCCAAGGTATCTATGAAAACTGGGATAATCATATCCCCAGCGATGTTATATATCTAGACTTTCAGAAAGCCTTTGACAAAGTGCCACACGAAAGACTCCTCAAGAAACTCAAGTCGGCGGGATTAGGCGGCAATCTGACAGCGTGGATCAAGGACTGGCTCACTGGAAGAAAACAACGAGTTGTACTCAACGGACAGGCCTCCGAGTGGCTCCCGGTCACAAGTGGAGTGCCACAGGGGTCAGTGCTGGGACCCATACTTTTCATCATATATATCAACGACCTAGAACTAGGATTGAAATCCAATCTTTCAAAATTTGCCGACGACACAAAGGTGGGTGGGAAGGCCCTCACAACGGCAGACTGCGAAATTATCCAGAGAGACCTGGACCAGATCACTCGGTGGTCAGAAAAATGGCAGATGTCCTTCAACACTGTCAAATGTAAAGTAATGCATATCGGATCCAGAAACAGCAACCACACATACCACATGGGTGGCGAACCACTACATGTAGTGCAAGAGGAAAGAGACCTCGGGGTCACCATCAGCAGTGACTTGAAACAAATAAAACACTGCAAGTCCCCCTGCAAGAAAGCCAATACGATGCTTGGGTTCATATCGAGGAACTTCGAATACAAGACGCCGGGAGTTATGTTATCCTTGTATAATTCGCTGGTAAGGCCCCACCTGGAATACGCCGTGCAATTCTGGTCTCCTAATTACAGGAAAGACATTGAATTACTTGAGAGAGTACAGCGCCGCGCCACGAAGATGATACCATCACTGAGGACGAAGCCCTATGAAGAGCGACTCGAGCGACTCAACCTCTTCACGTTGGAAAAGAGACGCCTGCGGGGAGACATGATACAAGTCTTTAAGTACCTGAACAAGCTCAGCAACGTTGATCACTCCAAACTCTTCACGCTACAAACCAACCTGAGAACAAGAAACAACGGAAAAACAATTCAAGCAAGGCGATGCAATACCGACATCGGCAGGAGTTATTTCTCGAATAGAGTTGTTCGCCACTGGAACAGCCTTCCTGCAGAAGTGGTTAGCGCAGAGACCATCAACTCCTTCATGAAACGCATTGATCGCCACTTTGCTGCATCGGGAGTGAACTGAACGTTCCCAAGAGTAGATACACAAGTGCTTTAATCCTTCCCTGCAAGCCATTCCTATGGCAAACGGATTGATTGAATCACTGAACGCAGGCAGCCTAGTAATGAGCCAACAGGCTTTCTGCTGCCTGCCAGTCCATGTTTCCATGTTTCCTCCTCCTTCCGCTCCTTTAGCTAATTTTCTTTATCCTCTTCTTCTTCCTTCTTACCTTCCTCCAAAACACTCTTCCTTTTATCTTACATTTCCTCTGAGACCCATTTATTCTCTTTTTTTGCATCTTCCCTTTCCACTCCATAATTCTCCCCTCTTCTTCTTCTTCTTCGTCGTCGTCCTCCTCCTCCTCCTCTTCTTCACAACCGTTTTAATGTCATGAAGTCAAAGCCGGATTTTATCATTTTTTTACGTCGAAACTATTTGCATTTACTCTCTCTCTCTCTCTCTCTCTCTCTCTCTCTCTCTCTCTCTCTCTCTCTCTCTCTCTCTCTCTCTCTCTCTCTCTCTCTCTCTCTCTCTCTCTCTGTTCTGTATTTATGTCGTTTCTTGTCCTCTTTTTTCCTTGTTCTCGTCCTCCTCCTCCTCCTTCACAGTACATATTACAGCTTCATGAGACACAGAACATCATTTCATATTAACCTCATTCGTATATGCTGAGTGTGTGTGTGTGAGAGGGAGAGAGAGAGAGAGAGAGAGAGAGAGAGAGAGAGAGAGAGAGGTGGGGGGGTCTGGTACATGATAACATGTACCAGACACGTGCGGAGGGTTGCATGCATTCATAACACGGCCCAAAATGAGAGCAAATGCATACTCTCTCTCTCTCTCTCTCTCTCTCTCTCTCTCTCTCTCTCTCTCTCTCTCTCTCTCTCTCTCTCTCTCTCTCTCTCTCTCTCTATCTCTCTCTCTCTCTCTCTCTCTCTCTCTCTCTCTCTCTCTCTCTCTCTCTCTCTCTCTCTCTCATCATACAATCATTGCTTCACGCTCATTAATTAACAAAAGGTGTATGCAGGTGACTCCGTAAGAAACAGTATACGTAAATTATAGGTAATAAAGACAAGATAGGAGAGGCCAGGTAAGGAGCGGACAGGTAAGAAAGAGAGATGAGGAAACGACAGGTGTATCAATATTTGCACCTCCATAACTTCCTTCCCCTTCCCCCTCCCCCTCTTCCTCCTCCTCCTCTTGCCAACAAATACATTGGACAAACAGCGTTCAGAGTTTAAATTGTCTATCCCTCTTGCTCTTGATTACGCATATTTCGGGGTGTTTATCGCGGCTCATGAAAAGTTTAAGGTGTTCCGGTGACTGGTTTATGGTAATTGTCCTCCTTGCTACTCATTTTTCTCCTGATCCCATTATTGTTTCTCTTCATCACCCCTTTTTTTTTTTTTAATTTCTACTCTCATAAGATCACACTCATCCCCCCCCTCCACCCCCCCACACACACTCTGCCTCCCCCCTCCCCCCACTATCATTTGGATCAACTCTCCCCATCACTTGCCCTCAGTCACTCTCGTCTTCACTCTCATTCCATCACCTGCCTTCGTGCCACCCATCCCTCACCTGTGTTTATGGTTACGGCCCTGCTCTTCTTCCTCCTCTACAGCTGTCCCTAGTACTACTTCCACTCCCACTATTACTACAACTACTATCACAACCATCACCACCAACACATCGCTCCATCAACCTACTAATACTATTGTTACTGCTACCTCCACCACCATCACCATATTCTCCACTGCATTCCATACTTCCATGATAAGATACAATAACCATCACTTTATCACCTCCACCACCACCACAACCACCCCACTCACACCATCACCATCAACACATTCACACCATATTTCTCCATTACCACGACCATTATCAACAATATCACCACCACCACCACCACCACTTCTATCAACGCCATCACATCAAACATTACTATTTCACCTTCATTATCACCACCATCATCACCACCACCACACACACACCCCATTATCACCATCACCATCATTATCCTCATCACCACTACCACGACCACAAGAACCATTAACATTTCCACCCCATAACCACCAATACCACCGGCACTACTAATGGGAACCTAATGAAAACGCAGCTGTGCGCGACCCTTACACTTTTCCCATACAGTAAATCCCCGGGAAACATTAGTGTGATTTACAGACCCCACATAAATACGCCTTTCCCGCCTACTCTTCCTTAATTCCAACCCCCGACACACGTACAGACTTCCTTCTTTTTACTTTTTCTTCCTTCCTTTCTTTCTTGCTCTCCTCACCCTCATGACTCCAGCCCATATTCTCAAGCACTTTCGGCTCTCAACAAATACTTCCAGAGGCCACAAAGGAGAGTAGTCGGGTTCTCATGCGTGGTTTTAACATTCATTGTGTAGAAGTCTTGTCAAACTATTACTAGGCTCATAAAACTACCCATGGAAATACTGACACAGCCTATACGAAAGCCTTAGCAAGTGTGGGTGTGTAGGGCCTGATATGTTTGAGAATATTGACCTTACTACCCTTCCTTCTTCTCTCTCCTCCTCTCTATGAAAACCAGGGGAGCTTTACTGACAGAGGAAGGAAAGACGAACGGCTAAAAATAGGACGGGCGCTCTAATTCAATAAGCGTCATACCTTCTCTAATGAGGCAGTAATGTGATTTTCTTAATGATGGAGATTACCCACAAGCCTTTGCTGCTAATTGGCTTCCACGAACGAATTAATGATATCCAAGGTTATTCTCTCTCTCTCTCTCTCTCTCTCTCTCTCTCTCTCTCTCTCTCTCTCTCTCTCTCTCTCTCTCTCTCTCTCTCTCTCTCTCTCTCTCTCTCTCTCTCTCTCTCTCTCTCTCTCTCTCTCTCTCTCTCTTTCTCTCTCATCTGCCATAAAAGGTTACCTGGACACTAATGAACCACCTGGACACACTCACCAGTCCACCTGTACCAATAGCGACCTGCGGCCCCGACAACAAAAGATCTTGACAATGGAAGAAGGACGGAGAAATGAGGAAAGGTTGGCGAGGAGTTACGTGGGAAAAAGAAAGAGGTGAGAGGGAGGAGAGATTGTTAGCAAGGAAGAAATGAGGGAAAAGAAGGTAAGAGTGAGGAGGAGATTGTATGAAGGGAAGAAAGAATTGAAGGAAAGGCAGATGGTGAAAGCGAGGAGGAGGTAGTCCGCGGGGAAGAAAGAAATGAGGGAAGACCTGCAAAGGGTTACGTAAGATAGAGTTAACGATGGGTTGAGTGAATAGAAGGAGGATATGTATTGAACGAATGGTTGGGGAAGGGTCAACAAGGGAAAGGAGGAGGCTACGGGGAAAAGGAGAATGTAAGGAAAGTTAAAACAAAAAGAGGGAAAGGGATACGTTTAAAAATGGAAAGAAGAGGTTTGCAAGAGCTAAACACGGGAGCTTAAGAATGATTGAGGAAGGATTAAAAGATAAATGAAGGCATGGGGGGACGGGAGAGGAAAAGATGAGGGAAGAAATTAGGAAGAAATAGAATGGTTGGAGAAAAGTAATAGAAAAGAGGAGGGTAGAGGGTAAAAGAGGAGGAAGGGAGGAGAGGCTCGAGACAGAAAAAGGAAATGCAGTAATGAGATGAATCAAAAGGAAGATAAAGAAGTGGGAAAAGTTTAGAGATGGGTGAAAAAATTAAGGACTCTTGCACTGAGTCAAAGGATAAAAGTAGGGAAGAATGAGAAGAAAAAAATGGTAAAAAGAGTTGAAGGTTAATGATACGAAAAAAATGGTAAAAAGAGTTGAGGATTAATAATACGAAAAAAATGGTAAAAAGAGTTGAGGATTAATAATACGAAAAAAATGGTAAAAAGAGTTGAAGGTTAATGATACGAAAAAAATGGTAAAAAGAGTTGAACGTTAATAATACGAAAAAAATGGTAAAAAGAGTTGAAGGTTAATGATACGAAAAAAATGGTAAAAAGAGTTGAAGGTCAATGATACGAAAAAAATGGTAAAAAGAGTTGAAGGTTAATAATACGAAAAAAATGGTAAAAAGAGTTGAAGGTTAATGATACGAAAAAAATGGTAAAAAGAGTTGAAGGTCAATGATACGAAAAAAATGGTAAAAAGAGTTGAACGCTAATAATACGAAAAAAATGGTAAAAAGAGTTGAAGGTTAATAATACGAAAAAAATGGTAAAAAGAGTTGAACGTTATTAATACGAAAAAAAATGCTGGAGAAAAAAAAAGAAGGGTTGAGCTTATACGGGAAGGGATGATAAGAAAAAAGTAAAAGACGAAGGGCGAGGATTGGAAAAGGGTTCAAAAGTATATGAGTAAAAATGGCGGAGATAATGGAACAATCAGTGGGCAGGGAAAGGCGTGTGGGGGAGGAGGAAAACGTGGAGTACATGTCAGAGAGCAACAGAAGTAAGAAATGAAGTAGTGGATATAACATAACTGATGATGAGACTCCCTGATTTCTTTTACATTTACACTCTTTTGTGAATAGATGACGAAGTGTAGGTGGTGCCGCGGACAAAGGCTCTGTTCTGACAAGCTGAGGTTCAAGCCCCGATCAGACAAAAATTTCCATAAAGATTTTTCCGCTGACAAGGTGTGCTCATCCTCCCCTCGTGGGCCAGATGATGGAGTGGAGTGCTAACAGTACCTAGAGATCGGTTAACCCGGTAGCAGCGATGGGCCATATTTGTGGCTTTATCGTGTACCAGCGACGGGCCAAATTTGTGGCTTTATCGTGTACCAGCAAAGGGTCAAATTTGTGGCTTTATCGTGTACCAGTAAAGGGTCAAATTTGTGGCTTTACCGTGTACCAGCGAAGGGTCATATTTGGGGCTTTATCGTGTACCAGCGAAGAGTCAAATTTGGGGCTTTATCGTGTACCAGTGAAGGGTCAAATTTGTGGCTTTGTCGTGTACCAGCGAAGGGTCAAATTTGTGGCTTTACCGTGTACCAGCAACGGGCCAAATTCTTGCCATGATATAAACCCCCCAAAAAGATGATGCATAAACTGATCACAAATGCGTTGGTATGTATTATGAAATGGTTGGCGTGAGTGGTGAATTTTTTCTCATTAATTCGCTTAGGGGGGCCTTTAAGAAACATGATCCCCGCAGCTACCGTGTTAAACGAACTCAAATGAGGGTACTGGTTTAAAGAAGAGGCGGCTAGATGACGAGTCCAGCACGGGATGAGGTCTTGGTGAATCACACAATCCAGCATACCATACAACTTTGCACACACTATTTTAGGCCCCACCTGACAGTCATTCCTCACGTCCCAAGTCCCCCCCAGGCATTCCCTCGGGCACATATGGCATTCCCACCCTTCCCCCCACCCCCAAAGGCTCCTAGACAAGTCCTGTTAAGCGGTAAATGGCGCGGGTTAATCCCCGGCCGCCGCGCGCCAACTTTCCACCTGTTTTGATTTGGATTCGCGAGGATTGCCTTCTGGACGGCTGGATTTTCGCCTCTCCTGTTTTCCTCTTCCCTTTCTTCTTCCTCCTCCTCCTCCTGCTTCTCTCACTGTAGTCTGTAGTCTCCTCGCCTCGCCTGACCTCCTCAAAGGGACAGACGTTGACCTTGCTGCTGCTGCGGCATCAAACCTTAACCTTGCTTTTCACCTCGTCTGGTGAAACGACACTTGTTATTTTGTGTGTGAATCGACTCCGTGTGTTACATTTTAACGTCACAACTTTTGAAATCCGTTCATCCACGTTTTTAATTAACCGTTACTTAAATAGGCCCGTACGCCTTCTCAGAAATCGAACGACTAACTGTGCTTGTTTACTTTTCTGATTTAGCACCACTCAACTTAATTAATTAACGTCTAACTCAGTGCTGTGACGCGTCTAACTAGTGTTTGAAGTGTTGCGAGGATTACCTTACAGTGAGAGGACTTCCCTGCTGAGCTGAGCGGTTAAGTTATATATCGACTTTTTTTGTGTTTCCTGTCTTTCCTCAGTAGGATTACAACTGCACGACCTAACACAGCACCCAGTGAAAGACAGTGAGCTTCTTGTGTCTAACTAACGTAGAAAATCTGTCACTAACGTAGAAGTACAAAGCTTGACCCGTATACCAGCACACCTGTTTTGAAAAGGAGGAAAAGTTTAATCCCCCAGAGAATTTTAATCCCGGAGGGAAAACACGTGCGGGCCCTCATAGACGCCACACCTCAAACTCTCCCGCGTGACTCGACCGATTTAAAGCCGCCTCCCTCCAGGTGTTGACCTTAGTCCACGCGGATACAAAATTCATCTTAACTGTAAAGCACAGAATTATATCGTCTTGCAACAGTAAATAAAAATTAAAAAAAGAAGTAATCATGCCGTCCAACTATCTCAATTGCTGTAATTGTTCAAAGAAATATGCTGCGATTCATTACCAAGCCAGCGACTCGATGTGTAGGTACTGTGTCTTAGACTTACGTATTCAGGCACTACAAACAACCAACGAGGAACTACAACGCTCCAATGCGTTGATCTGGGACACCATGATGGCCTTCCCTCAACTCCCTACCCCTCATTCTTCTTCTTCTTCTTCTTCTTTCCCCGCCCTTCCCACTCCAGCTTCCTCCTCCTCAAACTCATATTCTGACGTTCTGACCCAACTACATACCTCCTCCTCCTCCTCTGCCTCGCCTGAACCCGCCTCCATCCTTAATATTCCTTCCGCCCCATCCACCTCCCTTGCTACCTCATCCACTCCCACTCCCTCTTCTCCCTCCACCACCCTTGACTCCTCCCCTATCCTCATCACCACTCCATCTTCCCCTTCCACCTCCAACACGATCTCCTCTGCCTCGCCTCAACCACCCCACTCCTCTGCAACGCCTGATCCCGCCGCCACCCTTACCATTCCTTCTACTCCCTCCACCTCCTTCCTACCCCATCCACCTCCATCCACAGTACCACTCCCCTTTCTCCCGCTCTCCTTCCTCTCCCTCCAACACCCTTGACTCCTCCCTATCCTCATCACCACTCCATCCTCCACTTCCACCTCCAACACGAACTCAACCTCCGCCTCCTCCTCCACTTCTGATACCACATCTCCCTCCATCCACCTCACCCTCCACCCTTTCCCAGCCACCCACTACTAACACCACCACCACTTCCAACCCACCTTAGCCTGCTCCGCTTGTACCTCGCGCCCTTCCAGAAGAAATCACAAGACCATTCTACCAGCTGTCACTTGTACAGAACCAGACGCTGTTTCCTGGTATGGGCAAACTAACTACTAGAGTCAATTTAGTTGGAGACAGTGTGGTGAGAGGCCAACTTACGGAGTTTTGTGGTCGGAATACGTTGACACGGCAGCGTTTCTGTATCCCCGGAGCCAAACTGGACGATATTGAATCAGCTGTCGATGCAGTTTCAGTAAATGCGAAGGACGACACAGTGTATCTGATCCATGCGGGAACCAACGACCTTCAGTCAACTCAAATTCAGGACCTGTTAGCAAAATACCGTCAAGTCATTCGGAAATACAAGACCAAGTCCCCTCACATCATCGTCTCTGGAATTCTACCGAGAGTCAATACGTTCGCCGGATACAACAACAGTAAAGCGTACGGCGTCAACACTAGTCTAAAGCAGTTATGTAAAGATGAAGGCGTAGGGTTCACGAACGCATGGCATCACTTCAACCAGCGCCCAGATTTGTTTTGGGAGGACGGACTCCACTTGAACGAGGTTGGTTCGGCGCGGCTAGGAAGGCTCCTGAACGATGCAGTTGAAAGCTTCTCGAAAAGCTATTCAAAAAACTGGAGGCGAGGGCAAGGCAAAGGCAACCCTTGATCAACCGAACCGTAGCGTCGATGCGGCTTGCAAGAAACTGTGTAACCAACGACGCCTCCGACAAGCGAACTCATTCAACTCAACGCGGCCAAACCAGTAGTCACATTTCCATTTTGTACACAAATGCACGCAGTCTATTACCCAAAAGGACGAAATTAGGGCGTATATAGCAACTGAGAACCCAGCTGTGGTAGCCATCACAGAGACTTGGGCCAACTCTGCACATCTAGTATCTGAACTGTCATTTCCATGGTACGAAAGCTTCCAAAAAAATCGAATGCACAAGAAAGGAGGAGGAGTAATTTGCTACGTAAAAAGTACGCTCCCTGCCATAAAAATAGACAAACAGGATGCAGAGAATTACGACTCCGTCTATGTGGAAATAACTGCGAATAATAAGAAACTAACACTTGCGATCGTATACAGGCCTCCAAAACAACAAGCAGCCGATGACACTGCCCTGTACGAAGAGCTTCACTCTTTAACACAAAGTAAACAAGCAATAATAATTGGGGACTTTAATTGCCCTAACATTGACTGGGGACAATTGACTGGAGATCAAGAGGGTAACAGGCTTATAGAAATGGTGGAGGATTCGTTCCTCACTCAAGTTGTAACTCAACCAACAAGAGAAAACAATCTGCTGGATCTGGTATTAGTAAGCGACCCCGACCTCATTCGCGACTGTGAAGTTGGTGAAAAAATTAACGGTTGCGATCACCACTTAATCCGTTTCAATGTCAACATAAGTCACAAACTCGTAGACAATCCGTCAGTGATACCAGACTACAAAAAAGCAAATTTCAACCTAGCCCGTGAGCTGCTTCCTCCGCGACCTGGGACCAACTTCACCTAACCGACAATACAATCGACAACGTGTGGAACAACTTCAAAGATAAGCTTTTGGGAGTAGAAAAGGCTACAGTGCCGACGAAACCCAGGCGAGTAAATGGTGCCGTAGATCCACCGTGGATGACCAGAGAAATAAAAAGGGCGGTAAACTTAAAAAAAAGGAATTATAACCTAATGAAAGAGAATGACACGGCCGAAGCCCGTACTCAGTACCACAACAGCCTCAGAGCTTGTCGCACCCTTATTCGGAGTAGTAAACGCAACTACGAAAAACAAATAGCGCGTGACATCAAGACAAACTCAAAAAATTCTTCACATACATCAGATCGAAAAGAAAGTAAAATCAATATTGGTCCCCTGACAGACGAGACTGGAGCTGCAACTCAGGACAGTAAACAGATGGCCAGAATCCTCAACAGTAACTTCGCATCCGTATTCACAGTCGAGAACATCGAAACCATGCCCGAGAACCCTGACCCGCCGAGGGAATCACGCCCTGAAAATTGACTCAATATGCGACCAAGAAGTGAAAGAGTATTTGGATAAACTCGACACGAACAAGTCAACAGGACCTGACGGTTTGTCCCCGCGGTTATTAAAAGAGCTTAAACAACAAATACTTCAGCCACTCACTAACATATTCAACCAGTCTGTTCAATTGAAAAAGGTCCCGGAAGACTGGAAGATGGCGAACGTAACACCAATTTTCAAAAAGGAGACAAAAGCGTTGCATTAAACTACAGGCCCATAAGTTTGACATCAGTGGCAGGAAAAATACTCGAAAAGATTATTAGAGACAAACTTGTTAAGTTTCTAGAAGACAATAATGTAATCTCCGACACCCAGCATGGCTTCAGAAACAAGCGCTCCTGCCTAACGAATTTATTAGACTTCTTCCAAGGTATATATAAGAACTGGGATGCCCACATCCCCAGTGATGTTATATACCTGGACTTTCAGAAAGCCTTCGACAAGGTACCGCACGAGCGACTCCTTAAAAAACTGCACTCGGCGGGCATTGGAGCCAATCTGATCGCGTGGATAAGAGATTGGCTCACCGACAGAAAACAACGAGTACTACTCAACGGACAGCCTTCCGATTGGCTTCCAGTCACTAGTGGAGTGCCTCAAGGGTCAGTGCTGGGACCCATTCTCTTCATCATATATATCAACGACCTCGAATCAGGACTGAAATCCACAATATCGAAATTTGCTGATGACACTAAGGTGGGGGGAAAGGCCCTCACAAAGACCGACTGCGAAATCATTCAGAAAGACCTCAATCACATTATCGAATGGTCGGAAAAATGGCAAATGTCCTTTAATGTTGACAAATGCAAAGTCATGCACATTGGGTCCAGAAATAGTAAACACACATACATCATGAATGGGAGACCTCTGCAAGCGATGCAGGAGGAAAAGGATCTTGGAGTCACTATCAGCAGTGACCTGAAACACGCGAATCACTGTAAAAAAGCATACAACAAAGCCAACACTATGCTCAGGTTCATAGCGAGGAACTTCGAGTGTAAAACGCCAGACGTGATGCTATCCTTGTATAATTCCATGGTAAGACCGCACCTCGAGTATGCAGTACAGTTCTGGTCTCCTAATTACAGAAAGGACATTGATTTACTGGAAAGGATTCAACGACGCGCCACGAAAATGATACCAACCTTAAGGGCTCAACCGTACGAGGAACGACTCAAGCGACTCAATCTCTTTACATTGGAGAAAAGACTCCTACGAGGAGATATGATTCAAGTCTTCAAGTATCTAAAAAAATTCAATAACGTCGATTACTCCAATTTCTTTAAATTGCAAACCAACCTTAGAACTAGAAATAACGGTTTACCCATTCAGTCTAGTCGATGTAACACAGACATCGGAAGGAGTTTCTTTTCAAACCGAGTCATCCGTCACTGGAACAATCTTCCTTCAGAAGTAGTAAATGCGAATACTATCAACTCCTTCAAATATAGAATCGACCGTCACTTCGCTGCGTCGGGAGTAAACTGAATATTGAGTTGCTTTCATCTGCTCCTCAATATCGAGGCGCTTTCATCTGCTCCTCAATGTCGAGGTGCTTTCATCTGCTCCCCAGGCCCCAGGCTGTCGAGCAGATTAAATCACCAAAGCGGGCAACCTCGTAATGAGCCAATAGGCTTTCTGTTGCCTGCGTTTCCATGTTTCCATGTTTCCATGTTTCCTCTTTCGGCCTCTCGCAGACTCCTTACGTTCTTATGTTCTTATGTTCCTCCTCCTTCCCTCACACTCCTCTTTCGACCTTCCTCTGCATCCTCTTCCTCCTCCTCCTCTCACACTCCTCTTTCGGCCTTCCTCCTCCTCCCCTTACACTCCTCTTTCGGCCTTCCTCCTCCTCCCCTTACACTCCTCTTTCGGCCTTCCTCCTCCTCGTTCTTTCCTTCTTTTCTCTTCCCATTCCTCCTCCTTTTCCTCTCGCATTCCTCTTTCTGCCCTCCTCCATATCATCCTCCTACTTGACTCTTCTCTTCCCCTTCCTCCTCCATTTCCTCCCAGGCCCTTCTTTCTCCCCTCCTCTTCCTCCTTCTACGTGACTTTTCTCTTCCCCTTCCTCCTCCATTTCCTCTCATACTCTTCTTTCCCCTTTTCTCTTCCTTCTCCTCTTACTCGACTTCCCTCCTGGCTTCTCTGGTGTTCCTCTCCTGCTCTTGTATAAACAGTTTTCTCCTAATCCCTTTCTCACTCTTCATTCTGCTTGGTTATTATCTTCTTCCTTTCCTTTGCTATCTCATTCTCTGCACTGTCTCTCCTTCCCTTCCAGCCCCTTTTCCTCTCCTCTTCTGTTCCTCTCTAACACTTTTTCCTTCACTTTCCTTTCCTCTCTCCTGCTTCACTTTCCTCCTGCTGTTGCCTCTCTCTATTTTATCTTCCCGTCATTATCTCCTCTCTTTCCTCTCACCTTTCTTTTCCTCCTCTCTCCTCTATTCCTTTTGCCCTCCTCACAACAAGTCCTGGAATCCAACAATGAACATCAAGAGGATTCAGATAATTCCCTTCACATTTTTTTTTTCACATTTGCCGCGCCCGTCTTAAAACGTTTTTGCTTTTACTGGTTCTGTTTTATTTAGTTCGGGCTGAGCAGACTTATGTATCGTTTATTCATGAGAACTTGCTCTAACGTTATTTCCATTTGTTTGATATCAAAATTCAAGAAAAGCCGTCTATAATTAACTATTTTTCCTAACATACTGAAGATTCCTAACAATGCATCTTGATTTGACAGGAAAAATCTGTATAATAGAATAATGAAGAAAAATGAAAAAAAAAAATTAAAATGAAGGAAAAAAATCCCTCTGCTCTGAACTGTGCTGCGTAGGACGAAAAGGAAGGAGAGAAGGAGGAGGAGGAGGAGGAGGAGGAGGAGGAGGAGGAGGAGGAGGAAGAGGAGGAGCAGAAGGCACCTGACTTTAAGCTGTGTCAGGAGGAAGAGGCGGAGGAGGAGGAGGAGAGAGTGCAGGAGGAGGAGGAGGAGGAGGAGGAGATGGCGGTGGAAGTGGTAGTGGTGGGTGGTGGTGGTGGTGGTCGTGGTGGTGGTGGTGGTGGGTGATGGTGATGGTGATGGTGGTAGTGGTGGTGATGGTGGTGGTGATGGTGGTGGTGATGGTAGTAGTGGTGGTGGTGGTGGTGGTCGTGGTGGTGGTGGTGGTGGTCATGGTGGTGGTGGTGGAGGTGGTGCATTAAGGGTGATAATTAAAACAAAAAAAGATAATACAAAGTGAAAAAAACGAACCTAATCAAACACCAGAGCAGTATTAAATGACACTAATACTAATACTACTACTACTAATAATAATAATATAAGTCTCGAACTGGGACAACAGCTTTCGTGGTCAACATGGTATTCCTGCTCCAGTAAGTATTCAAAGGACAAGGAAAACGTGCCTCCCTCCATGTACCGTGACGGGGGACAATGGCTACAGGTCGTTACTAATACACTGATGAAGACAAATGGCCCGGCGACATGAACGCACGACAGGTAAACAGAATGACGGACAGGTAGATAGATAAAGGAAATGCCGATACAGAGGTAGATAGATAGATAAAAATAGGTTGATGGATGGAGAGAATGTCGATACAGATAGATATATGAATAGATGAATATGTGGACTAAAAAATATTCGTAGAGAAATTATAAAAAGATAAGAAATTACATAAAATATATCCATGAAACAAGCCAATACCATCTTTCAGGAGGCAAACAGGCAGAGAAGTAAAGTGAATGTTAGTACTGATAAAGGGATAGATGTGCAGTAAAAATGGACAATGGAAGAATAATAGTGACCAAAGAAGTTGCATCATAAACCTTCAGACCAAGGCAAGACTCTCTTTCAGCAGGTACGGAGATAAAGTGAATGTCAGTAAGGATATAAGCAGGTGGAGATATGCCCTGAAACGGAAGAAAATATAAGCAAACAGGTTACGTAATATTTCTGAAACGATCCAATACTCTGGAATATACAGGAAGATATGTAAAAGAGATGCCAATAGAGAGAGGGATGGATATATATGTAAACTAATATGTCAGAATATATAACAAGCAAACAAGTTACATAATATATACGGAGCAAACCAACGCCCTTCCTCTATCTATCTGCCCATTTATCTACATATCTATCTGTCTACCTACCCATGTAGTTACCTTTGTACCTATGTATCTACCTTTCTGCCTATTTATCTACCTATCTATCTGTCTACCTACCCATGTATTTACCTTTGTACCTATGTTATCTACCTTTCTGCCTATTTATCTACCTATCAATCTGTCAATCTTTCCATGTATTTAATTTCTACCTATATATCTACCTTTCTACCTATCTGTCTAGTTTTCTATCTATCTACCTTCATACCTATACCTACCCATATATACCTATTTATCTATCTATTTATCTATCAACCTATCTACCTACCTACCTATCTATCTATCTACCTTATTTACTACGGCCCAAACACATTCACCACCATTTCCTCTACATCCCCAGGGTGAGAAAGGAATACAATAGGTGTTTTCAGCGTCCCAGTGGAGGCAAACGCAGAGGAATTGACTGTAGTAGCAGTAGTAGTAGTAGTAGTAGTAGTAGTAGTAAACATACCTATAGGAGAGGCTTAACCAGACTAACTAGACACGACTTGTAATGGTTGCGTCGATTATTTATTATTGATTCGAATTGACTGTGTGTGTGTGTGTGTGTGTGTGTGTGTGTGTGTGTGTGTGTGTGTGTGTGTGTGTGTGTGTGTGTGTGTAATAGGATTAATAAGGAAAGAAGGAAGTGTTATTCTCGTTACATAACCCGAGGGGGGAGGAGGAGGAGGAAGAGGAGGAGGGAAAAAGAGGAATGTAGAGGAAGGAAGTAGGAGAGAAAGGAATTAGACAGAGGAATGTACGGGAAGGAAGCGAGAGAGAGAGAGAGAGAGAGAGAGAGAGAGAGAGAGAGAGAGAGAGAGAGAGAGAGAGAGAGAGAGAGAGAGACGCTCGGATACAAGTTTTCATGAATAGTGAATTATGGAAATATTTTGAGTTGGCGTTCTGGCGCGACACTTAAATGAGAATACGGACAAAACACGCGTCTGTCTGTCTGTCTAATGCGGAGAGAGAGAGAGAGAGAGAGAGAGAGAGAGAGAGAGAGAGAGAGAGAGAGAGGGCATATCTAATTATTTCAGTGTTTAAGTCGCTGTTTTACATTAATATTTTTCATTACCTATTATTATTATTATTATTATTAGTAGTAGTAGTAGTAGTAGTAGTAGTAGTAGTAGTAGTAGTAGTTGTAGAGGTCATATATAGAGACGCGCGACAATTTGTTTTTCACATTACTGTAGACAAAAACCAGCATCATTTTACCTCCTTTACTTGACTTATTGCCTTACGTAATGCTCAAGCTATTTTTTTCCTTCATGCCTGCGGGCGCCACTTAGCGGAAGAAGTAACCGAAGCCTTCCCCTGATGCTACTACAGGTTCTTGTGTGTGTGTGTGTGTGTGTGTGTGTGTGTGTGTGTGTGTTTCCCTCTACATTTAACCAGATAAGAAGGAGCCATTTCATGTTTTACTGTGTGTGTGTTTGTGTGTTTAGGCTGCCCCAGTGTGCGCATTAAAACAAGTTATGGCGGTGTCTGGTAGCAAACCCTCTTGTTATAACGGACCAGAAAATGGATAAAAAGGCTTTCATTGGCTGTTAATCAAATAAATAAAAAACTCCACGAACGACCCTTTTTTTGACCTTATTTTACGGCGGCGATGAGTGGGCGTCTGTCAGGGCTGGAAGGGCTGCTGCTGGTGGGCGCTCAAATGATAAACACGTCTTTTTTTTTGGTGGCCCGGATAATCAGTGGTTGTGCCCGTGAGTGATTAAAATGAATGCCCAATAATTATGAGTGACTGAACTTATCAAAACATCGTTGGGAAGAGAGAGAGAGTATGATAGAGAAAGAGGAGGAGCAAGAGATACATTAAATACATACAAAAAGCTAGAATATTGATTTTTCCGCTACTGTAACTAAAAGAAATAATGCAACCAAAAGTAAGAAGTAAACAAATCAATAACCGAACAACCACACCACCATCACCACCAATAATAATAATAATAATAATAATAATAATAATAATAATAATAATAATAATAATAAGTAAAAGAAGCTTTTGCGGTAATCCGAAGACCCACACAACTTAGCGCACACACAAAACTTTCTGTCCCATCAAGTTTTCGCATTCTTCTCCGTATCAGGTGACGGCGGCGGCGAAGGAGAGTCAAGGAGGAGGAAGAGGAAAGGAGGAGGGGGAAGGGAGGAGGAGGAGGAGGGTCGAGTATGAAGAGGGAGAAGGGGGAGGGGCAGGAGGAGGGGAGCGGGATGGAGGTGAGAAGGGGTGAACAGGGGATGAGAGAAGGGGAGAAGGAAGGGAGAAGAGGAGTGTGGAGGGAGAGGACGGGAGGAGGGGGGAGAGAAAGAAGGGAGCTGGGAGGGAGGGGATGGAGGTGGTAAGGAAGGGAGGAAGGGGAGATGCGTGTAGGTGTTGGGCAAACGAAGGAGAGGGAAAGAGGGAAAGAGGAGGAAGAGAGAAGGGAGGGAAAGTGGGCGAGGGAGTAAGAGGAGAAGTGCGTATCAAGGACAGAGACGGAGGAAGTAAAAGTTGTGGAGTGGCGTGAAGGAGAAAATGGTGGATAAGAGGAAAAGTGGGCACGGAGTAATGGGAGAAGGACGAATGAGGGGGTAGAGGCGAGATGATGGGCAGAGGAAAGGGAGAGGGAAACAAGGGAGAGGGAAGAGGGAGAAGGGGGGGCTGGCGTAGAGGGAGGTTGGGTTGCAAGGAGACAGAGGAAAAACAGGGTGGCGAGGAGAGGGAAAGGGAGGAAGGAGGGGGGGAGGAGAGGAAAAGGGGGAGGGAGTAAGGGGAGAGGCAGGGAATGGACGGTTAAAGAGAATGGGTAGTTAGGAAGAGTACCGTAAATAGAACACTGCGAAGTAGGGGTCGAGGTCACCATGTGGGGAGAGAATTACAAGGTTACAAGAGGAAGGACAGGAGGAAGAGGTTACAAGAGAAAGGGGAAAAGGGAAAGATTAGAGATATGTTACAAGAGAAAGGGCAGGAGGGAGAAGTTAGAAGAGAATGGGCAGAAGGGAGAGTTTGCAGGAGAAAGGGTAGGAGGGAGAGGTTACAGAAATGTTACAAGAGAAAGGGCAGAAGGAAGAGGGAGATGAAGCCGTGTTAATTATTTTACTGTGCTGTACATAAGAAGGAGAGAGTGAAGTGGGGAAGAGGTGAACAAGTAATTAAATGAAATGTAATAAATACCTATAATTATGAAGTTAACTACATCCTGCAACAACAATCAAGAAAATAAGGCAACACACACACACACACACACACACACACAAAATAAAAGATGGAAAGTCAGAGAAGGAAAAGAATATCAGGAAAAGTTACTAAAAGAATACAAGGAAAAGTTACTCACCACGCCTTTTCGTCTCGTCCTTGACCCGCGAACACATGCAAACACACGCAAACACACACAAAAGCACACACGCAAAGAGACTGACATATCCTCTTCCCAGCTTCCTCAAGACACCAGTGACCAATGACCATGTAGTTCTCCTCCCCTCTTCCGCCTCTCACTCCCCCCCCCACCCTCCCCACACACACACACACAAAAAAAAAGTAAAACGAGCAGAGGCGAGAAAACATGAACCAGTGGGGCCTTTAACCAACCAACCGAACCACGAACCGCGCCTCTCCAAACCCACACAGCGATAAACCACAGAACTTTACGGAAATAAACCCAACCAGACACGCCTCTCCCAACACCTGAATGCATGCAGCTTTAAAGGGCGGCCTGTAATACGATTTGTGCAGGTTTTGGAGCATTTGTATCACCGCCACGCTCGAGTTAAGTGAAACAGATTCCCTTCGCTGCTCACACTACCCTTCCCTTGCTCTCTACCCCCCTTCTGCCTCTCCCTCCTCTCCTCCTCCACCTCCTACCTCTCTCACACTCTCCTCCCCTTTAGTATCGCTCTCCTCTCCTCCCCCTCCTCTCACACACCACCCTCCCTAGTTTCCCCCAACTCTTCCTCCTCCTCTCACCCTACCCCCTCTCCTAGTTTCACCCTCCTCTCCTCCTCCTCCTCTTCCTCGTCGCTTCTCACTTATGTACCAGTTGGGCTTCCTCTTTTTTTCTCTTCTTCTAACTTCCCAGCAGCCTTCACAGCATCGTTGGGGTATGTACAAAAAGTGAGTCCCTGGTGTGATGAATAATGGTTCCAATCTGGCTAAAAGAACACTGCTGGCTGGTTACGATATGTTGCCTTTTTAGAGATGGTAAGATTGTGGCTAACTGGCAACTCCTCCCCTCCATCCCTCCCTTCCACCTTTCTCTCTCTCTCTCTCTCTCTCTCTCTCTCGGCAGATGTATAACTTTCCATCAATCTCCCCAACCTATTTTTTTCTATACAGATTTTATGGTAGGGATTTTTTTTTTCACCTGTTGACTTTTCCGTGTCTTTTTCTCCCGGCTACACGCTCTCTCTCTCTCTCTCTCTCTCTCTCTCTCTCTCTCTCTCTCTCTCTCTCTCTCTCTCTCTCTGAATGATATTACGAATGTTTGTTAAAGGAAGGTAGGAAGGGAAGAGTGAAGAAAGGAAAGGAGGAGAGAAAAGAAGGAAGAAAGAATGGACGGATGGACAATAGGAAGGAAAGAAGGAAAGGAAGGAAGGAAAGAAGGAAAGGAAGGAAGGAAAGAAGAAAGCAAGGAAGGAACAATGGAAGGAAGGAAGGAGAGGAGGGGGGGAAAAAGCAAGGACAGAAGGGATGAAAGGAAAGGAGTGAAAGGAGGAGGAAAGAAAGGAAGGAAGAAAAGAAGGAGGGGAAGAAGGAATGCGGACGAGACGGACGGTATATGCTAATGCGATCAAGCAAATCAGTATTAATTGAAGATATTAGAAATTCACAAGACAAAGGATTAAAACTGGAGACCGATGAAAGGGGTGATGGGAGAGAGAGAGAGAGAGAGAGAGAGAGGCTATGAATGGTGGACGCGAGGGAACAATAAACAATAATTGGGAGAAGCGATGCACTGGCCTGCGAAAGGGAATCGAAGAGTGTACAGAAGGATAAATAAATGGAGGGAGCAAGAGAGAACTTCGATGGAATGAAACTGAACGAAAAGTCAAAATAAATTAATAAATGAACGCATATATTCATTCAATACGAGAAAAAATATACCATCAATATCTTTTATTTATTTACACTCGCAAAACTAATATGAAAGTGCAGTGCAATATAAAAAAAAAGAGAAAAAGGTATCAAAGTGAAAAATATGAAAAAGAATCGAAATAAAAGATTGTGAAAAAAATGGGAAAAAAACGAAAACGAAAATATTAAATGTAACAAAAGTTTTATTTGGGGTAAAGGAAGTGACGAATGGGGAAGAATGGAAAAAACAAAAAGAAAAGGAAAGTTTGACAAAGTGGGAAAGCAATAAAACACGACTGAGAGAGAGAGAGAGAGAGAGAGAGAGAGAGAGAGAGAGAGAGAGAGAGAGTCGCTGAGGGAAAACGATATAACTACAATGTTTCTCCTCCTCATCCTCTTCCTCTTCGTCCTCCTCCTCCTCACCAATCCCCTCACGTCCTCGCCTCTAGATCTGAACAGTGGTTTGCTAGTTCGTCTCAACCACCTTTTTAACTTCCTCCTCCTCCATCTCCTGCTACTGCTGTTCTCCCAATTTATTTTCCTCGTTTCCTCCTTATTACTTTTTTTCCTCTCTCCTATTTCTCAAGTTCATTAACGTCCTCGGCTTCCTCCTCCTGTTCCTCCTCCTCCTCTTCTACTTTATCTTCTTCATTTTCTTCCTATTATTATCTTTTCTCACTCTCCTACTCCTTAACATTATCATCATCCTTGTCTTACACCTTCTCCTTCTCCTCCTTCTTCCCCGTATTCTTTTTATTTCTTCTATTAATTTATCTTACTCGTTTTCTTTGTATTCTTCTCTCTTGTCTCTCTCCTACACCTCAACATACTCATCGTTTTCTACTTCCTCCTGCCATTTCTTCTCCTCCTCCTCCTCCCCCCTCTCCTTTTCCTCTTCCTTTTCTTCTTCTAATTTATTTTCCTCGTCTTCGTATTCTTCTCCTACCTCCTTCTACAGCTCAACATCAACATCCTTGTATTACACCGCTTCTTCCTTCTCCTCCTCCTCCTCCTCGTCCTGCTCTTCTACCTCCTCCTCCTTCCCATCGTAAAACCCGCCAAAGCATCGTCCAGTACAACGCAAGACACTAACACGGCACAATTTAAGGCAACACACGCGAGGCAATACAAAATGGAACGCTACACACGCCGCGCGCCCCAACGACGTCCAAAAGTAATGAGGAACACAAGGGAGGCGGCGAAAGGAGGGCTGGACGCAACACAACACGACGCAACACGATATTACATGAGTTTTAAAGAGGTGCGTATTGGTATTTGTAGGTGTGTGTTTGTGTGTGTGTTGTATTTTAGCTTTTTGTTATTCTATGTTGTGTTGCATTCTTGTATTTCATTTTGGTTTATTTTTGTTATATTGTGTTGTGTTGTATTATATAATTGTTTTGTGTTGATGTTAAATTGGTGTTCATCTGTATATTTGTTGGCTGTTTCGGTGTTATGATTATTTTTTTGTTTGTTTGTTTCTTTTTTTTATTATTTGAGTCGTATTCTTTACCTGTGAGTCTAAAGTATTTTCTCCTTTCAATTAAAGATTTTCGATATCATAATAATTTTCCAGTGTCTTTTTCTGTTATTTTTGTCGTTAACTTTTGCACCGTGGGTTGACGCACTAGTTTAAAGAAAAACAACTTGTTTTCTTGTGTTGGCAAAGTTTTTCAATATCATAATCATTTTTTTGCTTCTTAGTGTAACAATATGTCATTATTTTTTTCCTTTGTGGGTTTATGCATTACTTCAAAAACGTCTTTCTTCTCTTCACCAAAGTTTTTCGATATAACTATTTTTTGATGTCTGATCGTTATTTTTTTTCGTGGGTTTTTGCAACTAATACATTTCCTGCCTCGCGTTACACTCGTAGCTTCATCATATTGTGCATTACATTATTATTTCTCTAAAGTTTTATTCTCTTTCGAGGCGCCATCGCATGACGCTGGGCTGGCAGGGCTTGAAAACGTGAAAGCCCGACCTATTTTCCTTTCCTCTCATGTAAAAGTTTATGCTCCGTTAGGCTGGGTGATTTTCCTGAATTCTCTAACTAATTTTCTGTTTCTCTCTTCAACTCTCACCTATTGTCTCTCTCTCTCTCTCTCTCTCTCTCTCTCCGTTTAACCGGAATATTTTGGTGGCACGCCGCTGGACCAAACAAGAAACGTGTGGTAAATGTAACGACAGGCACTGAAGAATAGCCTGGGTGGAACTATTCTCCTCTCTCTCTCTCTCTCTCTCTCTCTCTCTCTCTCTCTCTCTCTCTCTCTCTCTCTCTCTCTCTCTCTCTTCCTGTTCATTCTTGTTCCGCAGCTCCCGCCGTTTAACAAGAATACTTTCCCTCGTTGTGCCTCGCCTCATGGTCTCGGCGAGGAAATGTATTTTAAATGTAAGGACAGGCAGTGAAGAATAGCCTGGTTGTAACTTGCCCGCTCTCTCTCTCTCTCTCTCTCTCTCTCTCTCTCTCTCTCTCTCTCTCTCTCTCTCTCTCTTGGCTTTAGTTTGTTATATTTTACGGTGAAAACAGAAGAAAAACAATAATGAAAAAGTTTAAAAAGAAGAATGACGATATAGTTCAAGAAAATGTCACTGAGATTTTAACCACTGAAAGAGCAAGATAAAATATTACTCATGCGCAACCTACCCTCTGTGCATCTAATTCTGATAATCATGAACCAAACTGTGCATCTCAAGGTTATTTCGACTATAATTATACCGCTGACATTTACGGAGTCTGCAAACTTTAGTATTAAGGATGCCATATTAATGGGGCGGTAAACTAATTAAGGCAGGAATCTTGAACCGACATTCTTCATCCTAATTCTGCTTCTTGCTTCCTTCCAGTATCTTTCTCGTAATTTACTCGTATTCTATTTCTGCCCTGACCTTCCTCCCTTTCTCAAGTTCCTCAGGGGGTAAGACAAGACTCTCTCTCTCTCTCTCTCTCTCTCTCTCTCTCTCTCTCTCTCTCTCTCTCTCTCTCTCTCATCAATACTTTGGCAGCGTTGGCAGCCTCAGGGCGCGAGACGAAGAGACACAAACTAGGCCAGGATCAGCTTGTGGTGGTGATGGTGGTGGTGGTGTGTGTGGCAATAATAGTTGGATTAAAAAAATGTAATGTGAAGAAAACAATGACAAGAGTGCTAGGAATGGTGATGATGACGATGGTGGTGGTGGTGACGATGATGGTGGTGATTGTGGTGGCAATGATGATGGTGGTGGTTGATGTGGTAATAATAGTTGGATAAAAAAAATGTATATCAGTGAGCAAAATATTTATGGGATGGTTGTCATGAGATAATTTATTCCCTTTGAAAATCACACCAGGTATTATTATTTTTTTCCGACAGATGCTGATATGAGTAAAACACAAGTGGACCCCGGCACAATGCAACACAATGTACAAGGTAATAGGCTTTGAAGTACAATGAGCCTACCGTTCACTATTTCATCCAAACATTTTTATACTCTAACAATGAATTTCTTTTTTTTTCATTTCCTCGTGATGACATTTTTGTTTTTTATGGCTACAAGCTCTTTATGACTGTGTTCCTGTTACTGATTTTCCATTTTACTGTAATTTAGTTATACATTATACAACTTTCAAACGTTCACTCCATTATGTCTGGATCTTAATGCCACAGACGATATGCTTATTATTACTAACAGTCATTTTTCGTTTTCGTTTTCGGCTTTTTATTTATCTTTTGTTTGTTTTATGTTTATGCCCTTGAACTGCTTCCTTTGTTGTAAAAAAAAAATGTCTCCCTTCTTGACGTATTCATCCTCACTTTGTATGTATACGAAATGCAGGTGAAGGGCTACCACAATCAACTTCCAGTGCTCTCTCAGGTGTAAAGACAGGTGATCATTTTCCTTACCGTACATGTAGTCACTCATTGCCAATTCCTTATATACTCCAGACACCTTTCCTTCCGAAACTGACCTTCCCTTCTGTCCACTCATTCTATATTCTTTTGAGAGAGCAGCGCTTAGAAGGCTTTTTATTTATCTTTTGTTTGTTTTATGTTTATGTCCTTTATCCTTTGCTGTAAAAAAAATTATCTCACTTCTTCACGTATTCATTCTCGCTTTGTATGTATACGAAATGCAGGTGAAGGACTACCACAATCAATTTCTAGTGTCTCCTAAAAAACAATATCCATCTATTTTCTCTATATTATTCCTGTACTGCCATATTGGTTCATTACGGCGACCTTATATTATGTACGTCCTATCTTTTCGTTCCGCTATCCAAATATTTATTGCTTATTACCAAATTCCTCTTTTTCGTCCTTCTCTTCGTGAATGTGCTATGTGTACATGGAAGTGTTATCAACCTTTATCTTAATGTCATTTTTCCTGTCCGTCTCTCTTGTTTATTCGTATGTTTGTCTTTCTGTTTGTCTGCCTGTCTCTTTCTTTCTTCCATTCTTTCATTCATTCACTCATTCATTTTTCCTTCCTTTCTTTCTTTTTTTCATTCATTCATTCATTTCTTTATGTTTTCCTTTCATTCATTCTTTTATTTCTTATTTCTTTCTTGCTTTTATTATCTTTCTTTCTCCCTCTTTCTCTCCCTTTCCCTCCACAAAAAAATATATACATAATAATCCGGTTAAAACTATTGCAATGATCATTCTTCTGCGGCTTTGGTGTTAGTCAGCTGTTTTAATCTTCCGCGCAGTGATGCCTAAAGTTGTGAAACACGGAAGCTCTTTTTACATAATTACCGAACCCAATTACGACGCACTACCTGCCAGCTGTTTCGCCTTTAAAGAACCTCTCACAGGCACTAAACACGCACGCGGCTGCTATGAAGAAGTCTGGTGTCGTGCCGTGGCCGTTACCCTGATGAGGTGACCCGCTATTCTGCTCCCTCGTCTGTGCGCCCTGCCGTGGGGAAAATTGGCACTACGGAGACGGTCTTTTCTCTCGCGTGTCGGTAGTCAGAGGTGTTTATAAGCATAAGATCAGGCTTTCCTCCGTGCAAATGACATTACTCCTGATCTTGACACCTTAATAAATCATAGTAATAGAACACCTGTATCCAAGAACACGAGAAGGGAGAGCAACACCAGAAAAAAATAATTAACACATACACGATGGTGGGCCAAAAAATAGCAACACACAAGCATTACAATACGGCAGAACAAACAAGATGGTGAGTAATAAGAAACCTTTACCTAACAACAGGAGGAAGGGAGAGAACAACGGAAAGGAACATTTGGGAGCGGCGGGTAGCGGGCATTTTTTTTTTTTTTTACACTTTTTGTTGCCCTTGAGCCGCATCCTTTGATGTAAAAAATAAAATTTTAAACACCCGAAGTGAGAAAATTAAAAGAACTAAATAATTATGAACAAGCAAATAAAAAAAATAAAAAAATAGGAAAACAAGAGAGGGTGGTCAACAGGAACACAACAACACCTGGCAGATAAATATATCAAGAGGTTAACAGACGCAACACATACACACCTGAACAACATAGAAAATCAGAAGTCAGCGCGATGAACACCTGGAAATACATTCGAACAAGATTAAGGACACAAATAATTACCGACAGTACGGACGGAAATCATAAATCAGGACACTGGTGCAAAGATTGAGGTCAACCTAATTACAGTTATTAGTTATATGTCAAACCAAGGAGCAGTTGCGATATACCTTCAATCCACTCAGAAAGAAGTAATATCAAAAAGAAATTGAATTGGAAGTAGTCATCACACATAAGAGAAGAGATAGACATGACAAGACAGAAGGAAAACAAAGCAACCTCAATGGAAAATGAAAACAGGTAGACAATGCTGAGCGACAACGACAGCAGCAGGTAAAACTCAGGAAAATAAAGCAGAACAGAATAAAAAAAAGCATGATAGCGCAAGTGAATCGAGATAAAGAGTAGATATATAAAAAAACAAGAAAGCACATCCATATAAATGCCGAGTCCAGCCAAAACACAAGAAATTATAATAGAATACAACAAAAACTTAGTTCACCTTTAGACTAAAGAAAATGCGACACAAAAAACACACCTATACAAACAGCAAGAAAAGACGTACCACAGAAAGTCAATACAAAAAAAAATAGGATCAAGCAACATAAGACCAAAAAACAAACAAAAAACACAGACGAACACAAACAACACGTAAACAATACAAAAACAAGCACATCAAAATCACCACATCCCAACCAAAAGACCAAAACCAAAACCACACACCAAAAATAACACAAACATAAACAAACCAGGGAGATAGAACAGAACCCCTATACCCACATACAGCCAGCACTTACCCGCCCCTAGCAGAGACGATCCCCGCCGCCCGGAACACAGCAGAGTGGGGATGGCCGGCCGGGATAATGCATTTTTAAAGCTGCAAGTATCATGTATCATTAGCCGGGCAGGAATGGATTAGAGAGGGAGATCAAGCGTTAAATCCTCATTCCCGTTCGACTGGATAATCACGGCTGGCTGACTGGCACCTCACCCCCTCTATCCTCCCCCTCTTCTCTGGCTCTCCCTCTTCCCTCTCTCCTCTCTACACTCCCTCCTATTTTCTCTTCTCTTCTTAAACGTTATCTTTCTCTCCCGTTTGGCTGGCTTCTCCTGCCCTCATACTTCCCCTCTTTCCCTTCTCTCTCCTCTCCCCTCCCTTTCCTCTAAGTTTCTTTTCTCTTACGTTCTCAACTCTACATTTTGATCTTTATTCTCCTCCCGTTTTCTATCCTTTTCTTATTTTTTTCTCTTCTCTCCCTGTTATTTCTTCTTCTCATCCCTTCACTTCCTTTTCCTTTTCTTTCCTCTATTTCTTTACTCGCTTATCTCTCTTCTCTCTCCCTTTTCAATTGTTGCCTCACTTTCCATCTTCTTCTCCTTTGCCCTCTTCTACCTTCTCTCCTCTCACCTCCTGTCCACTTTCCTTCCTTTCTCTCCTCTTCTCCCACGTTCTTTCCTCTTTTCTTTTCAATCTCTTTCAATTTCCTTTTCCTCCTCCTCACCCTCACTTATCTTCACATCTCTTCACTCCCTTTCCCTTTCCTCTCTCCTCCATGTGTGTCCATCCCTTCCTCTCTCCTCTCACTTCACTCTCCATCTTCCTTCCTTCCCTGCTCTCTTCTATCTCCTCTTCTCTCACCTCCTGTCCGATTCTCCCTATTCTTCTTTATCCTTTCCTCTCCTTTCTCCCCTCTATCACTCTCGCCCCTCCACTCTGCCAGCAGCACGCCACTACAGCCGGACAGCTAGATAGACTGGCTTTACTCTCTCTTCCATTCCACCCACTCCGCCAGCCCTTCCACTCTCTTCTACTCTCTCCACTGCCTCCTGCTGCTCTCTCTGTCCTTTGAAATTCAGCGTTTAGTCTTTCCACAATATCGTTCACTCTGTTCCACTTCCCTACCTTTTATAGTTCTTTCACCCTTTCAAATCTATCTTTCAACGTTTCCACAACTACTTCCTCTCTATTCTATTCTCTTTCGCTCCTTCAAATCCAGTTTCTAACCACTCCACCATAACCCACTTTATTCTACTTATCTACGACCTCTGTTCTTCCACCTTATCTAATCCAACTTCAAGCCTTTATTTCTTCCTGATAAACCTGCTTTCTTCATTTCCTAGTTCTATGCATGTCCTTAACCGTTTTTTACCTGATCTCACATGTTTTTGTTTCCTCATTAGCTCTCTTTATCTCCCTTTCCTCTTAATTACCTTAAAGTGCAAACCTTAAATCTTCAACATTATTTTTTTTCACGCTAGTCCGTTCAAGTTTTTATTTTACATTCCATCTCTTTGCCTTGCCTTCTTTTCCTCACTCTATTGCCAAAAAGCCTCACCATATACAAATCTCCCTTTCTGTAATTAAACTTTTTACATAACCCCTTTCTTTACTCTTTCCCTTTCATCCCATACGTAACTCCCAAACAATCCACCCTTTACCCCATCGTCCGTCCCTTACACATCCGTCAAACAATAGTCCAGCACCCTCACCCCCCATCCCCCTATTTCCTCCCCCTTCCCCCTTAGGCCCTACAGCCCACCCTCCCCCACTCCCTACCCCACCCCTTCCCCCTATAGTTTTACAGTCTCTGCTCTCCATCCCCCTCCAGCCTCACCTTTCCCCCTACACCATATACCCTTGCAGCCTCCTCCTATCCTCCCCATCCCTTTCTCACCCTTCACCCTTCCCCTTGCTTCCCGCCCATGAAAAATGAAATTCCACGCCCCGGCTCACGGACAACATGCTCCTGTCAGGCTGTCCGTCGCTTCTGACATGCTGTTGTGGGCGTAATGAAGCGCGTAGGAAACCAAACAACGGAGTGAGTAAAAAGTTAAAATGACAAATTCTCCTCCGCCATCGACTGCTTGCTCTGTCAACACGGCGCAGGTATTTCAGGGTAGCGAGTTGATCGTTTGATTGCTGGAGCGTGAGTGCATGAGTGAGTGTGTGTGCGTGTGTGAGTGTGTTGGTCTTTACTTTGAGCTGCGCTGTGGTTATTTTTTTACGATGGTTAGCTTGGTAATGATGATGAAGAAGAAGAAAAAGGAAAAATCGTATACTAAAAAAAATAGTAATAATAATAATAAAACTACTACTACTACTACTACTACTACTACTATTACTACTACTACTACTACTAATAATAATAATAATAAAAATAATAATAATACCACCAACAATAAGAAAAGTGACGTCGTATGTGAATTTGTGTGTGTGTGTGTGTGTGTGTGTGTGTGTGTGTGTGTGTGTGTGCTTGACATAAACTATCCACAACACACACAAAAAAAACGTGAGTAAATATATAGAGTATAAAGATGACAAACAAAAAACAGAAAAGTGAAACCAAAATAAAGTAAAACAAACTCAGAACGCCTCGGGAGACATGCAAACCCCAAGAGGAGGAAGAGGAGGAGGAGGAGAAGGAGAAGGAGGAGGAGGAGAAGAAGGAGGAGGAGGAGGAGGAACAGGAAAAAATATAAACAGAAGAGGACTTGAGAATCTTGAGAGTGAGAAGAAAGGGGAGATTTTTGAGAAGAAGACTGTGAAGAAAGAAACAGAGAATATACAAGACTAAAGAACAAGGAAGATAAAGAGGAGAGGAGGCGGAAGAGGAAGAGGAGGAACACGATCAAGGTCACGAGAAGACTTGAGACTAACAAGAGCATGAAGGTTTTACAAAGAAGAAAACAAATTGACAAGGAAGAGAAGCAAGATAAAAAGAATAAATATGAAAAACGGGAAGAAGTAAAATAAAAGTAAAAAGTAAAAGATGTCCTGAAGCAAGGAAGCTTAACAGTTTTGAAAGAAAATTAGGCAACAAAATAAACGAAAGGAAAGCAGGAATGCAATAAGTGAAGGAAGAGGAGAAGAAGGATATGATTATTAGCACGAGATGTTAGGAATAATAATAATTATAGTAATAATAATAATAATAATAATAATAATAATAATAATAATAATAATAATAATAATAATAATAATAATAATAATAATAATAATAATAATAAGAAGAAGAAGAAGAAGAAGAAGAATAAGAAGAAGAAGAAGAAGAAGAAGAAGAAGAAGAAGAAAAAGAAGAAGAATACGATGAAGAAAAAGGAGAAGAAGAAGAAGAAGAAGAAGAAGACAATAAATATCCTATAGAGAAGAAAATACAATAATCATAAAGGGAATTGGAAGAAAAATAAGAGAAAGAAGAAAAGGAAAACGCTGATAAAAAAAAGGGAAAGAGGAGACCTGAGAGGGAGAGGAGCATGACGTATGAGAAAAAGAAAAAAACAAGTGGAAAGAACCGAACACTGGGAGAGAAAGAAGAAGTACAGGAATCATTAATAAGAGGGAAAAATGGAGAAAAAAGTGGAAGAATGGCAATTAAAGGGAAAATAACAACAGATCAGTATAAAAATGGAGGTACTGAGGAACAAGAAGGGAATGAAGAATAAGAACGAGAAAAAGAAAACATGATAGGCAAAGGAAGACAGAACGAGATATGGAAAGAAAAAAAAACAATAAGACAGAGAAAAGAATAATGAAGAAAAAAATAATCCGAGTAGAAGAATGCGAAGAAGCAGAGCGGATGAAAATAACAACAACAACAACAACAACAACAACAACAACAAGATGAAACGAAAATGAAGGAAACATGAAAAAAAGATAGAAGTAAGACAGAGGAAAATGAGTGAAATATCAAAATAATCCTTGGCCCAGAAGACAACGAAAAGAAGAAGGCGACTCGGAGGAGGTGAAAAAAAAAAACACGAAAAAGACGAAAAAAATAAACAAACAGAAACATGAAAACAGAAAAAAGAGGAAAATTAATGAAGAAAGAAGACAGGCCAAAACACATAACAGGAGAAAAAGAAAACGAAGAACAGCATGTAATAAAAAAAGAACAACACGAAACAAAAGAAACGAAACAAAAAAATATGAAAAAAAACTGGAAAATTAATAAAGAAACAAAGCAAGCTGAAACACAACATACGAGAAGAACAAGGTGAGGTGAAGCAGGGGAGGCATAATGAAGGAAAAAAAGAACAAGACGAAACAAAACGAACGAAACATCAAAAACATGAAAAAAACAACAACAAAAATAATAATAAAGAAACAAAGCAACCTGAAACACAACATACGAGAAGAACAAGGTGAGGCGGAGCAGGTGAGGCATAATGAAGCAAGCGACGGGGCCTGGGCGGCATCAATGTATACTAGATCTATACAGACGCATATCGGCATTCAATAAGCGGGAGTTCAAGAGACCCGACCCGATACTCTAAGGGAGGGACTCAAATGTCTTTCTCGTGCCAGCCTCCTCCTCCTCCTCCTCCTCCTCCTCCTCGTTCTTCTTTTTCTCTTTTCCTTCTCCTCCAGTGTGATCAAATATGCTAAGAAGAGAGAGAAAACCGCCTTCGTGATTGGTTTTGAAGGGAATGATCGGGGAATGGACTGAGAGGGATGCGGGGTTAGGTTAGGTTACGGTGGGTGAGGAGGTTGTGTGGATTGTGGTGTGTGTGTCTCTCTCTCTCTCTCTCTCTCTCTCTCTCTCTCTCTCTCTCTCTCTCTCTCTCTCTCTCTCTCTCTCTCTCTCTCTCTCTCTCTCTCTCTCTCTCTCTCTCTCTTCTCTTAATCTCTGGCCTACTTCCCTTGTAACCATTTGATTTTTTTTTTCTCTCTCTACTATTTCCTCTCAAAGGGATTCCGTGAAATTTCTCCTCCTCCTGCTCCTCCTCCTCCTCCTCCTCCTCCTCCTCTTTTTCCTCCTCGTCTTGCTACTTTTCTCTTAACTTCAGCCATGCTCTTCCTTTTACGCCATATTTCTCTTCCCACTAGGTACCTCCTCCTCCTAAGAAAATTTCCTCCCTCACGCCTCTTTCTGCCCTGAGTCCCCTTCTTCTCCTCTTACAGCGCCTCCCTCTCTGTGGCGACCCTTCCCAGGCCTCTTTCCTCTCCTTCTCTCCCCTCTCTTCTCCTTCCCCTCTCTCCCTGGCTGAACGAGGGTGTGGGAGCGAGTGTTTATTGTTGGCGGAGGAGAAGAAACAGCTGTGGTCAGTGGAGAGGAGGAGGAGGAGAGGGGGAAGAAAAGGTAGAAGGATAAGATCAGAATGAGAAAAGAATAGACGTGGAAATCTTGAAGTAGTAGTAGTGGTGGTGGCGGTGGTGGTTGCAGTGGTGGTTGTAATGGTGGTAGTAGTAGTAGTAGTAGTAGTGGTAGTAGTAGTAGTAGTAGTATAGTAAGAACAAAAACGTACAAAAACAAGAAATAAGATCAAGAAGAAAAACGAAGAAAAATGATGACGAAAAAGAGTATAAATGATGAAGATGACTGATTGCTGCTGCTGATGATGATAATGATGAATGATGAAAAACAGGAGGAAAATAAAATTAATATAAAGGTGAATGAATAAATAAGAGAGAGAATAGAAAGAACACGTTTGCAGAGACGCGGTGGAGCAGAAAACACGACAGTAAACACACACGAACACACACAGTACATCTGAATACAATGCGTCAGGTGGACAGGGGAAGGTAACCAGGTGAGGTGAGGCGCGGCAATCAGGTGAGACGAGCGTTAAGACCTTACCTGGCGCCTGCACAGCACACGCTGCGCACTCCGCAGGTGGGCCAGGTTAATTGGTGCCCGCTAACCCGGGATCAACAGGAGCTTATGGTGCTGGATAATAATGTCAGCGACCACTGTGTTTCCGGGAGGAGGAGGAAGAGGAAGAGGAGGAGAAGAGGAGAGGAGGAGGAGGGGGAGGAGGAAGAGGAAGAGTATGGTGATGGAGGAGTGTTCTGATGGAAATCTGAGGTTAAGGAAGGGTGGGTAAGAGGAAGAGAAGACAAAGGAAAGGAGAAGAAAGAGGAGGAGAAGGATGAGGAGGAAGAGAAGGAGGGTAATGATGAAAGAGTGTTGTGATGGAAATATGAGGTTAATGAGTTGCAGATAAAAGGAAGAGAAGAAGACAAAGATAAGAGAGAAGTAGGAGGAGGAAGAAGAAGAGGAGGAGGAAAACGTGGAGGTAAAGAAAAGGAATGGAGAGTTGAAGTAGATTAAAATTACATAATATTAACATGCTCTACACATGAATGAAGAACAGAAAGAAGAAAGGGGACGATGAAGAAGACTAGGCGAAGGAGAAAGAAGAGAACAAAGATGGGGAGGCGGATGACAAAGAAGATGAAGAAGAGGAGGAAGAAGGTTTGTTAATTGATGCACCTTATTGATGACCTATAATAAGAACAAAGTTTGGCTGACATTATACGCGTCTGGGTCATTCCTCCTCTTCTTTCTTGGAAGACGAAGAAGAAGAAGAAGAAGAAGAAAAAAAAAGAAGAAGAAAAAAGGAAGATAATGATGATGATAATGAAGAGGAAGAAGGAAAGCAGAATAAAGGATAATCATAAGGATAAACAACAACAAAACAAATGATAATGATAATGAAGAGAGTCATGAAGCAGAGGCATACTAAGAAAAACAAAGATCAGAGAAGATGCAATGAAGAACACGGAAAAATACAGAGAAGATTTAGAATTCGTTTGGTCTGGCTTGACAAAAGTAGCTCAAGTCCAAAGGTGCGTGATACACTGTGATAGGGTGGTAGCTTAAGGCAGGTGTGGAGGAGGGAGGGAGGGATGGAGGGAGGGTGATGAGGTATGCAGTACAGGTGTGTGGAGGTGTGAAGGTGTAATCAGTGCACTATAACAGGTGAGGCAGGTGATCAAGAGTGTCGTAAAGGGGTGGAGAGCGGCGACGTGTGTATATTGTTGGAGCAGCGTCTAGCGGGCTTATTTTGTTGCTGTTTTTGTTTTGTTTTTGCTCTTGAAGTGTCTCCCTTGCTGTAAAATATAAAGAACATCAACTAAACACTCACACATCGCAGGGTATACTCTTCATCCTCTTGTGTGTGTGTTAGTGCCTTCGCGTTCCCTGGGGCAGTCCTTGTGTATGCCTGTGTTTGGAAAGGGCAGGCTGGCACGCGGTTTGTATGTGTGTGTGTTTGTGTGTGTGTGTGTGTGTGTGTGTGTCGGAGTGCCGCGGTGCCAGTGTGTCTAGTGGCGGTGCGGCGAGCGGGCGGGTGGCTGCTCCGTCCCTGTGTGTCAGTGGCTGCCGGGCGCTGGCGACGCGTGGTGGGTCCCTCTCGCTGGCTCGGTGATTCTCGCTTTCCCTCAGTCCCTCTCTCGTCCCGTCTCGCTCCCTCCCCAACCACCTTCCTTGCGTTCCTGCCCTCCAGCCCTTCTACCTTCTTTCCTATCCCTTCTTGTGTTGCGTCATTCAGTCCCTTCCTTCCTCCCTCTGTCTCCTTCATTTTCCCTTCACACTTATCCATTCTTCCCTACTCTACCTTTCCTCTTATCCCTTCTATTACGTATCCTACCCTTCCTTTCATCCCTTATTTTACATTTCCATCCCTCCCTTCTCTTACCTTTCCTCTCATCCCTTCTCGTACCTTTCCTTTCATCCCTCTCCTTCCCTTTTCTCTTATTCCTTCTTCCTTTCGTTCCCATTCCTTTTCCTACCACTCCTTTCATCCCTTATCTTACCTTATCTTTCATCCCATCCCTCCTTCTACCTTTGCTCCTACCGCCTGCCCCTCCAAGCGTCCTTATAAGTTCGTTCCCATTCCTTCCCCCGCCGTTCCCCCTCCGTACCTAAGCTTCCAAGGGGCGAGTGTTGAGCCCTTAAGGTGGTGCATCACAGTTAATTAAGGACTGAGTAATCCCTAAGCAGATGACTCCGCGGGGACGCAGGACTATTGTGGGTACGAGAGAGGTGTGAGTTCGCGAGTTTATAACCTTCGTATCTTTTCTGAAACTTGCATCGTGAACGTAAATCTCGTAAGCGGCCGGCGACTACTCCAAGCGCCACCACCACCGCAACCACCACCACCACTACGAACTCTGTCTTCTGAGCTCGTACATCGCCAAGAAACAAAAGAAAACGCCGTGAGCCAAGACGCAGTTCCTCTCTTGTCCGAATGATAAACTTGGCCGCTGAAAAACATGTGGGGGAATATATATGCTGTGTTGTACTTTTAAACGCGTCGACTTCGTGAGAGCCTCTTGACACACACGAGAGGAAATCAAGCACAAGACGCACGATAAAAAGAGAGAAAGAGAAAGAGGAGGAGGAGGAGAAAGAGAATCAAAAGAGAAACTGAGAGAAAGAGGGAGAATGAAGGGAAGGGAGGAGAGAAAAAGAGAGAAAAAACACAGAATGGCAAAGACAAGCGAGTGTAAAGCGGAGTCGTTTGAGGTGAATAAAAACAATGAGAGGAAAAAATAAAGGTTCGGAGTGGATGCCGCCGAGGAGGGAAATTTGCACCGAGTTTTTTGGGGGGACACAGAGAGAGAAAAAGAACAAGAGGCGACGGACACATCTTCAAGACTCACTGATGAAGGGAAGGAAAGGAGGCGTGGCTGAGAGAGAGAGAGAGAGAGAGAGAGAGAGAGAGAGAGAGAGAGGGGAAAGAAAGGAGAGACATGCCTAGGGTTGAGGAAAATATACTACCAATAACTCTCTCTCTCTCTCTCTCTCTCTCTTCTTTTGTACTTTCTCCCCCTCTTAAAATAGCTACGGTTGTTGTCCACGGCACCAACATCTTTGCCAACATACCAACACGACACGGACTGAGACACACAGAAACAGGCACAGAAAAAAAGGTAAAAAAAAAGAAGAAAAAAACATAACGAGATACTACCCGGGAAATAAACTATGAACTACCACAACGACTATAGCCTCTTTTGGGGATGGGCTAAGGGGAAGGGGAGGAAGGGGAGATAAAGAAGGAGGAGGAGGAGGAGGATGAATGGTGAGGGAAAGAGAACACCGATAGAGAATTAGGAGAGAGGAAAGAGTGAGAGAGTAGAGGGAGGGAGGAAAGGAGGGAGAGAGGGAGAGTAAGGTGATAGTATATTAGTGCCTAATGATGCAACACAACAGCACCCCGAGCCAAACACACACACACACACACACACACACACACACACACAAAAGCAAGATTCTCATAAGTCAGCCCCACTCTCTCTCTCTCTCTCTCTCTCTCTCTCTCTCTCAGGAAAATAAAAGCAAAATAATAAATAAAAAATTCCCGTGACGTAAATGGCCACACTAAAATAAGAAGTTAAAGGTAGAAATGTTAACTTTTCACTTCTAGATTTATTTACATTTTTATTTTCTTTATTATATTTATTCTCATTCCTATTCTTATTCTTCCAACGTCCGTCTCTCGTTATTTCTTTCTACATATGCTTTCTCTCACTGCTGGCTTTATTAAATTCAGACTTTCTTACTTTCTTCCTGTCCTTTTTTTTCTTTCTTCTGTCTGTGTCTGTTTTCTTTTCTTTTTTCTTCCTTTCTTTCCTTCCTTCCTTCCTTCCTTCCTTCCTTCCTTCTTTCCCTCCTTCCTACCTTTGCTAGTTTGTTTATTTCTTTCTCTTTTCTCTCTCTCAAGCTCCATTTTCTTTTTTATTTACTTTCCGTCAATACCAAACAATCAATACCGGCTGTGTGGCTTTGACCTTCGTATATGGCGGAAAATGATGTGTGCGGGGCGAATGGAAAAACAAGTTCCTCTCACTCACGTCCTTCTCAACTTTGGGGTCCAGCTTTCCTCTTTTTCCTCCTCCTCTTCTTTTTCTTCTTTTGCGTTGATGTGGTTCGATTTCTATTATTTGTTGATGTTTTGCCTCTCGTCTTCCTTGACCATATCCATCCACCTCTTTCTCCTTCTCTGCCCTTCCACTCTCATTCCTTGTCTTCCTTCACTCACCGCTCCCTCAGTCTCCCTCTCTTCTTTCTGTCCTGTTCTTCCATTCCCTTTACCTGTCTTCCGTTACACAATCCCTCCACCTTCCTGCTCCTCCTCCTCTTCGATTTCTCTCTCTCTCTTCTATCTATCCTGTTCTTCCATCTTCTTTCCTTGTCTTCCTTCACGCAATCTCTCCTCCTCCTCCTGTCTCTTCTCCTCCTCGGTCTTTCTCTCTTCCTTTCCCCTGTACTTTCTTCCATTTTCATTCTTTGTTTGGTCTGGTTTTAGATACTTCACGCTCTGAGTTACTTGATATTTTTTCTACCTCTGTGTACATTCTTTTGGGCTACAATAAGGACACTGCGTTTCTTATTTTTTAGTGTCGATATTTGAGGTCAATAAACTAGCTATTAACGAGGCCAAGGAGAAAAAGTGGTTATTTGATCTGATTTGTCGGTCTGTCTGTTTGCCTGTCTGTTCTTGCTCTGTTTTTACGTGTCTGTCGGTCTTTTATGTCTATTTTTTTTTGTTTTCTTTTATTTTTGGGGGGTTGTGTCTTTATATTTCAGTCTATTTGGTTGTCTGTCTTTCTATCTGTCTTTGTCTGTCATTCCGTCTGTTGATTATTATGGCGAGCTGTTTCCTCTCCGGTTGCGTCTGTCTTTCTTTCTGTCTGTCTGTCGGTCTGTCTGTCTGTCTTCCTCCTTACTTGGTTGCTCGTTGCTCCTTCAGGCTACACTCCAAGGTTTATCGAAATTAATAGCTTTTGTGTCTGTCTGTCGATCTATCAGTGTGTCTCTCTCCTCCTTCAGGCCACTTCTCAAAGACTCACGTAACTTCTGTATTGTGTCCTTGTTTGTCTGTCTGTCTGTCTGTTTCTCTGTTTGTCTGTCTGTTTCTGTTCAATTATAACAGGGTTTATGTGTCTCCCTGTCGACAGATTCCGGATTGTCGAAATATCCAATGTCTGTATGTCTGTGTATGTATGTGTGTCTGTATGTTTGTATGTATGTATCTGTGTGTCTGTGTCCTTATGTCTGTGTATGCATGTGTGTCTGTATGTTTGTGTGTATGTGTCTGTGTGTCTGTGTCCTTATGTTTGTGTCTGTATGTCTGTGTTTGTATGTATGTGTCTATGTTTGTGTGTATGTGTCTGTGTCTGTGTCCTTATGTCTGTGTATGTATATTTGTGTCTGAAAGTATGTGTGTTTTTCTGAATGCCTGTGTAAGTATGTATGTATGTGTGTTTTTCTGAATGCCTGTGTAAGTATGTATGTATGTGTGTTTGTCTGAATGCCTGTGTAAGTATGTATGTTTGTGTGTTTTTCTGAATGCCTGTGTTTGTATGTATGTGTATTTATGTTTGTGTATGGATGTCTGTATGTATGTGTCTAATATCTGTGTCTATGTCTGTAGGTGTGTCCGTCTGTCTGTCTGTCTGTCATCCTCTCAGCATGTGTTCCCGTACAGTGTTTCATTACTCTCTAAAGGTATTCTCGATTGCAGCGTCATCCAGCGCGTCTGTCTGTACCTGTCACTCTGTCTGTTTTCTTATTGTTCCCTCAGGGCCGTCAGGTTTATCGCGTCCTCGCCCTTAATCTATACATCTGTCTTCCTGCCTGTCTGTCTGTCTGTCTATCTGTCTGTTTCTGGCATGCTAACAACCCTCACACCCAGCTCTGGTTTCTCCCTCCTGTCTGTCTATCTGTCTGTCCGTCTATCTGTCTGTTTACCTGTCTATCTTTCTGTCAGGGTGTTTATCTATTTGTCAGTCTGTCTCCCTAGCTTTCTGCCTTCCTGTCTATTTATCTGTCTATCTTTCTACCTATTTACTTTTCTCTCAGGTCTATCTATATGTTCTACTGTCAGTCTGTCTATCTGTATTTCTGTCTGTCTATCTCATCACTTACGCATTTCACCTGGGCTTCTCAACACCTTACCCTTGAGCTGTCTGTCTGTCTGTCTGTCTGTCTATCTTCTCATTGCATTTTCATTCCCCCATGGCTTTTCATTTCTTTTACCTTGATCTGCTTGTCTGTCTGTCTGTCTGTCTGTCCGTCTGCCTGTCCATCTGTCTATCTTCCCATTGCTTTCTCATACACCTCTGCCTTCCCGACTCTCTACCCTCGAGCTGCCTGTCTCTCTGTCTTTCTGTCCGTCCGCCCGTCGCTTCATTGCTCCCCGGCTCACGTCAGCATCTCGTGAGCTCACCCTTAATCTTCGTCCCGGGCTGCCTAATCTCGGCGCGGCGTCCTTGCTGTGTGTTTATCTCTAATTAAGACGATCGCTGCTTATTTCTGCGCCGCCGTGGCCCGTGTCATGCTAATGGGGGCTGCCGGGGGGGAGGGGGTTGCCTGACCGATGGGTAGACTGGGGGCTTAGTGGCTTAATCCAATCCTGCGCTAGTGTCACGCCTCACGTCTCCTCCTAATAGGCTGTGTAGGTAGGGAATGATGTGGTCTATGGAGTGAGTGTTAAGTCATTTCACGAACCTTTCCCTCCCACATTAAGATAAATTTAAGCATCTTTAATTCACTCGATCTGCCTTTATCATTCACCAATCACGTTTCATATTGATTAGCGAAGATGTGAGCAGGGAAAAAAAAAGGGGATGAATGTATCAAGTCTTCCGTGTCTTCTTATGTGCCTAATGATTTGAACGATTTAATGAGATAATAATATCCACGCTACCCAATCACACCGCAGGTTCCTCACTAATTAACGAAAAGGTGAGAAGAAAATGAAAGTGATCGATACAGAAAGGTCACATACAAAGGCTCTGCTAGTCCAATAAATTAAGTCTGTCCTTTTAAAACCTTTACTCACTCTTAAAGCTGTTCCTTGCATAATACCTAAATATAAAAAAGTGAGTTTACAACCTACATATCTCCGCTAATATATGAAAACGTAACATTTTTTTTTATTTAGTCATTCCTAAACCTTTTTTTCCTTCTTAACAAATTTCAGCCTTTTAAAACAAGACATCTAGGCCATGGTCATATTTTTTTAAGCCCGTATCACAATCTCCTTTCCCGGCAATAAATTCCTATCGCTTTAAAATTTTAGAATACTCGGAACTGCGAACGAAATGACGAAAAACTTTTAAGACTGTCCACGACCCTCGGCACTTCATGGTCGGGCTGAGTTACGTTAAAATCCGGGTCTGTCTGTCTTCCTGGAGCATAATCCGGGCGAGCTTCTTCCTAATTCAAAGGCTAACTACCAACTCAAACACGCGCCTTCAAATCCACTAAACGAGCGACGAATATCCACGTCCTTTCTCACTCTCCCCCTCTTTCTCTTCCCCACCCTCGTCTTCCTCCTCCTCCTCCTCTTGCCCGTTCTCTTTTTTTTCTTGTTCTTGTTTTACTTGATGTTGCTTTCTCGCTCTTGTTTGTCTATTCATGGTCTCTTTCTTCCTCCCTTCCTCCTCCTCCTCCTCCTCCTTCTCATTGTCTATTCTGTTTTTTTCCCTCGTTCCTGTTTTCCTTGCGACTGTTTGTTCTTGCTCTTCTCCTTCTGTTCCCTGTTCTTCTCTTTCTTTCTTCCCTCCTTCTCCTCCTCATTATCTCTTTTCCTTGTTTTTATTTTACTTGGTCTTGTTCTTCTTGTTCTTCTCTTTCTTTCTTCCCTCCTTCTCCTCCTCATTCTCTCTTTTCCTTGTTTTTATTTTACTTGGTCTTGTTCTTCTTGTTCTTCTCTTTCTTTCTTCCCTCCTTCTCCTCCTCATTATCTCTTTTCCTTGTTTTTATTTTACTTGGTCTTGTTCTTCTTGTTCTTCTCTTTCTTTCTTCCCTCTTTCTCCTCCTCATTATCTTTTTCCTTGTTTTTATTTTACTTGTTCTTGTTCTTCTTGTTCTTCTCTTTCTTTCTTCCCTCCTTCTCCTCCTCATTCTCGCTTTTCCTTGTTTTTATTGTTAATCTTCTTGTTCTTCTTTTTTTCTTCTTTATTTTCCTTCCTCCTTCTCCTCCTCATTCTCGCTTTTCCTTGTTTTTATTTTACTTGGTCTTGTTCTTTTTGTTCTTCTCTTTCTTTCTTCCCTCCTTCTCCTCCTCATTCTCGCTTTTCCTTGTTTTTATTTTACTTGGTCTTGTTCTTTTTGTTCTTCTCTTTCTTTCTTCCCTCCTTCTCCTCCTCATTCTTGCTTTTCCTTGTTTTTATTTTACTTGGTCTTGTCCTTCTCTTTCCTCCCTCGTCGTCCTCTTTCTGCTCATTCTCCCTCTTCCTTGTTCTTATTGTTAATCTTCTTGTTCTTCTTTTTTTTCTTCTTTTATTTTCCTCATAACTCTCCTGCTGCACCTGGTCTTCTTGCCTCTTTTTGTCTTCGTTATCGCCCTGCTCGTGCTTCTATTCCTGTTCTTATTGTTGTTGTGCTCCTCCTCCTCCTCTTCCTCCTCCTCCTATGTACCCACCCTATCTACTGCCTATCTACTCCTCTTCCTGTTCATCTTCCTTCCCCTCTTCCTCCTCTTCCTCCTCCTCCTCCTTCTCCTCATCTACATCCAGCCTTCTAAATAGTGGAGGAAGCTTGAGTAGGAGTTAGTTACATTCGCAAAACACGGAAATATTGTGACGGAGATGAGCACCGTTGCCAGGAGTAGCTTTAGCGTGTGCAACCAGCTTCATCTTTATCTTCCCTCTTCTTCCTGCTCATATTCAGCTTCTTCCCCCTTCCTCTTCCTCCTCCTCTTCCTCCTTCTCCTCTACATCCACTCCTCTAAACTCTAAAGGGTGAAAGGAACTCAAATAGGAGTTAATTAGACCGCAAACACGTGAATGTATCAGGCTTTTTTTACCTTCCCTTCCCGATTCCCTTTCCTACGTTGTCGCTAAGAGGAAAAATACGAGGAAACGTAAGATCACACACGTAGGAGTCACCTTGATGGGGAAACACGCGGGGTATCAGTTTACTACCATCGGCTCCCTTCCGTCCTTCCTTCCGTGGTCTCAAAAAGGAAGAAGACTCCAAGAGGACCTAAACGACCGCCTGTCCGCCGTCAGGGTCCCTAAAAACTCGAAGCCAAGAAAGTTTTGATAAGATTTTCCATTTCTACCTTTTTGCTATCCCTGCGAGTTTCCAATGAGTAGAAACCCAAAGAAAAACAAAAAAACACCACAATTATATCTATTACTCTCCCCAGACCCTTACACTTGTGAAGGATAAAGGTTGTGGATGGTACACCATAGGCAAGGAGTAGAAAATAAGTTCTGAGGCGGATTGGAAGGGAAAACGCAACTGCTTATAGCCGATACACGAAGAATGGCTGAGAAACGAAGACAAACCCGAGAGCATTACCCAATTACTCCACTAACAAAGAAATATAGAGACCCTAAAGGTTAAATATGGGGGAGTTCAGCGCACCCTGAAACCATATATCGACTGTTTATATGAATGAGAAACGAAGAATGGCTAAGAAACGAAGAGACCAAACCAGAAGACAGCATTGGCAATCACCCAATTACTCCACTGACAAAGAAAAAGGAGCTCTGAAGGCTGAAGAAGGGGAGGCGAGCACAAGCTGAAGCTACATCGCAACTGTATGTGGGACTGAGAAACGAAAAGTGGCCAAGAAACAAAGACAAACCTGAAGACAGCATCACCCGTCACCCAATTTCCTCACCGACAAAGAAGGCTGCAGAAAGGGATACGAGAGCAGCCTGAAGCCACATCGCAACTGTTTATGCGATTGAGAAACTTCCCGTTGTGTAATCAAGGCGCCGCTGAGTTAGGGCGGCGGAAGGGAAGGCTCCGGGGAAACTTGAACTTGTCTAATATTAACAGCGAGAAGGAAGCCGCCAGCCAGGCACGAGATTGCTGCCGCCGAGACCTCAGGAGGGAGCCGAAAACCAAGTACAGGAGGCGGAGGAGGAGGAAGAGGGAGAGGGAAGGAAGGAAGGAGAGGAGGAACAGGAGAGCCAAGAACAAGTGGAGGGAGGGAGGGAAGGAAGTAAAGGAAAAGCAGGAGTCTGAGAACAAGAAGGAGGAAAAATGAGAAACAGAAGACTTGAAACTGAGAAAAGAATGAGGAGAAGAGAGGGAGGGAAGGAAAGGAGATTGCGTACGAGGAGGAGGAAAAGAAGCAGAAGAACAGAAAAAAGAAGGAAGGAGGAACAGTAGATGGGAAGAGAAGAAAGGAAAGAAGGGATGAATCGATAAAAATCAAAATGAGACAAAATGGAATGCAAACAACTTAACCTAAACCAAAAACAGAAGGAGGAGACGGGAGAGAAAGAAGGAGGGGAGAGACAGGAAAGGAGGTTGTTTAAGACGAGGACGCGGAGGAACAAGAGAGTAAAAACATAAAAGTAGAAGCAGAAGGGAAAGAGGAACAACAGAAAGGAAGACAAGACGGACATATAAAGGAGAGAGAAAATTAAAATCCGCCAAAATGAAATGCGTGAAACCTAATTTGAAGTCAAGAACAAAACCAGAAGAGACAGAAGGAAAGCAAGGGAGGAAAATGACTGGAAACTATATGCTAGCGTGTACAAAGCTTAATCAAACCAAGCTGTGTGTGAATGTGTGTGTGTGTGTGTGTGTGTGTGTGTGTGTGTGTCCGCGCGCAAGTATGTACGAAGTTAATCAAATCAAGAACAAGAGAAGGAGGATAAAAGAGGAAAGGAAGACGAGAAGTGAAAGAGAAACAGAGGGGACGAGGATAAGGAGAATGAGAAGAGACGAGAAACAGGAGGAGGACATAAGGGGCAAGGGGAGGATGAGAGAGAGAGGGAGAGAGAGGAGGAAGACGGCTTAAAGGCAATAATTCAAGTTGGTATGTGTGTGTGAAGCTCAATTCATAATCTAAATCCATCTCTATCATTTTCACTCAAGCTGTAATGAAGTAGCCGAAGGAAGGAAGGAAGGAAGGAAAGAAGGAAGGGAGGAAGGAGTGGATTGCGATAGATCATAATAATGTGTGTGAATGTCCATCAAAACATCTATCTTTTTGACGGAAACCTTTGCAAGAGTCTTCGATCAGGTTTATTTGGATTTTTAATTAACTCGCACGAGAGAGAGAGAGAGAGAGAGAGAGAGAGAGAGAGAGAGAGAGAGAGAGAGAGAGAGAGAGAGAGAGAGAGAGAGAGAGAGAGAGAGAGAGAGAGAGAGAGAGAGAGAGAGAGAGGAATGCATATCAGCCATAAATCATTTGAACATGTTTGAATCTACATCGGAACACGACGCATTATACTTGAAACCTTTATACAACTGTGCTATCAGGTTTCTTTGCATTTTTAATTAACTGAAGCAACGGAGGAAGCGCAGATAGATAGACAGACAGATAGATAGATAGATAGATAGATAGAGTATGTGTGTGAGAGAGAAAGAGAGGGAGAGAGAGGTAAAAATAGACGGAATAATGACACTGAATTACATTAACGAGTGAGAATCCACGTAGAATCATTTATCTTTTATGTGATTCTTTTATACGTGAGTGTAAGGAGGAAGAGCACGAAGGAATAATACAGAGTAAATAATAACTGTAATTCATGTTTGTCTCAGAGTCTTAATCGAAACATTTATCTTGCATTTCAGAGCTTAATAAACCCTTCGATCACATTCCCAGGCTCCTGTAGTTCAGTGGAAGAGGAGGGAGGGGCGGAGAGGGGGTGGGAGTGGGGGTGGCAGGGGGAGCGAGGCGACATAATTACATCACGCTTGTCTGGGAATCTTAATCGAACCATTTATCTTTGATTTGAAAACATTCCCGCGGCCTTTATTTCGCATTAACGTCATTTATCATTCAGTTAAAAAGAAGGAAAGGGAAGGGAAAGGTGAAGAGAGAAGGAGTGAAAAAAAAATCATCGTGTACTTTTTTTGTGATTATTAATCAAAACAGTATTACCTAATTTGATAACTTCACTATATTCTTTACATTAATAATAGCAAAAGAAGGAAAGGAAAAGATGAAGAGAGGAAATGACGATAAAAGAATGAACGAAATAAATGATCGTGTTTGTTTTTGTGAATATTAATCATAACATTAATTCCTAATTCGGAGATCTCCTTATACTCTTCATATCAAATAACAATAAAAGAAAAAATGGGAAAGATGGGGCAGAACGCAATGAAAGAATGAAAAAAATAATGGGTCGTGTTTGCTTTTTGTGAACCTTAATCAAAATATTCATTCCTAATTCGAAAACCTTCCTCTATTCTCTATGTTAAATAATAATAAAAGAAGAGAAGGGAAAGATGAAGAGAGAAGGCTAAGAAAGAATAAAACAACAACTGATCGAGTCTATTTTTGTGAACCTTAAAACACTTATTCATAGTTCGATAACTTCCCCTGTCCCCCACATCGAATAATTCAATGTAGTTATAATTGCATATAAAGGAGAGGGGGAGAAAATGGGGATCAAAATAGAACAATGATTCATGTTTGAGAGTTAAGCTTAAGGGAGACATCCATCACAGATTTTAGAATATCCAAACACCCTTTCGATCAAGCGCCCCGTACTTACAATTCAGCAAAAGGGAGAGAAAGGGGAAAAGGGGAAGAAGAAAAGAGCTATAAATCGTGTAGGTGTGTAAATCATAATCGAAATGTCGTTCTCTGTTTCGAATTCATTCATACCCTTTCCGTTACATTCCCTTTACTTATGGATCAGAGGATGAAACTAAAAAGAAAAAAAAAGAAGAAAAAAAACAGTAATTCTTGCATAAGTGTAAATCTTAACTGACTGACTCGAATACATTTATACCTTCTTTTTTACATAATCACTTCACTTATGAATCCGATAGACAAGAAAAAATAAAAGACAAGAAGCAGATCGTGAAAGCCAACGTTAACATACAACAGAAACCTTAACTCCCGATTCGAAAAAAAAAGTCACATAACATTTCTCACCAAACCCATTGAACTAGCAAGGCAGTGAAAGGAGAAGGAGGGGAAGAGAAGAAAGGAAGAGACAGTGACAAAAAGGAAATTAATAATGCAATAGATCCTGTTTGTGTCTGTGAATCTTAATCGAAACATTTATCACGGAATCGAAAACACTCCTATACGCCTTTTTATCAAATTCAACGTACTTATGATAAAAAAAAGGGAGAGGGAGGAAGGGCGAGGAAACTAATGGGGCAGTAAATCATGTATGTGTGAATGCTAATCGCAACCTGTATCCGAATCCATCTATGCTAACTGAAACATCTATCTCTATCTATCTCTTATCCGAAACCTTTCATAATCTTTGCCAAATTTACTGTAATGCTTCTGTTGTATAGGGAAAAAAAGGGGGAGGGGGGGAAATGAGGTGGGGAAAAAAAGGATAACCGTGTTTGAGTGCAGAGTTTAATCGAAATGTTTATATCGTTCCTCATGGTCGTTGAAAACATAATGAAGTAAAAGAAAGAGAGAGAGAAGGGGGTGAAGAGAAGGAGAGGAGAGAGAGATAGGGAACGAGAGAGAGAAGAGAAAAAGAGTTAGTTAATCACCTCTGTGCGTGTGAATCTTAATTGAAACATTTGTGTATTTCTTTCAGCAGGTTCCTTTGAGGTGTAATTAACTAAACGTGACGTGAGACAATACCAAGTGAAGGAAAATAAGAAAACTCATAACGAGAAAACCCTAATCTTAAGGAGGAAAAGCAAAGAACGAAAAGAACCTCAGGTGAGTTGTGCAATAACTTTGTGGAAAGAAAAGAACAGTTAAGAGATATAATTTTAAGAAGAAAAGTGATAATCTTGACGGTTTTTTTTTATGTTCTGAAACGGTGTGACGCAGCAAAAGTGAAAATCCTAGTCTTAAGAAGAGAAAAACACAAACAAGGATCTGAAAGTCTGTTTTCCTTCATATCTTATAGTGAAAAAATATCTTAATCCTTAAATATAAAAAAGAAAATAACCTGTGAAACTGTTTACTTCGACATCCTACAGTGAAGAAAACACTAACTAAAAAAAAAAGAAAGAAACGAAAAGAAAAAGTGGCTTCCTTTCCATCGTGAGGCAACAAGGAAGTGGAAGTGTCAGTTTAAAAGAACAGGAAAAATAGCGAGGTTGCGTTGTCGCTACATCTTCATCTGCGTTGCCGGGCAGTGACAAGCTTAGCGCGGCCACGTGACCCAAGCCGTCCTGCCGCGGCTCAAGTTTAATTGCTACAAAAAATCGGCTAAACCTAAACCGCGGCGAGTCACTACCCGAGGAGCGTGACGGCTGGAAGCGGATTGCCGGTGGAGAGGCGGAGGAGGGCAAGGACCAGGAACGGATAGAGAAAGTGAGAGAAAGAAAAGTAATAACACCAGAAAACTACAGACAGGAAATTTATTAAAGATATAAATAAAAGAGATAACGAGAAATACAAAGAAACTACAATCCCGGTGAATTGCAGAAAAAAGAGAAAGGAAGAGAAAGATAAACAGCGGAAAAAGAAAACTATCCCAGTGAAATAAATCCAGTGAAAGAAAGGAAAGAAAAGAAAAAGGCAGAAAGAGGGATAGAAGGAAAAACTAGAATCAGAGGAGTGGTGAAATACTACAGAGGAAGAAAGAAAACAATCCCACCGTATACCAGACAGTGAATGAGAGAGAAGACAGAAAGAGAGATAGAAGGAAAAACTAACACCAGTGAACTACAAAGAAAGAAAAAGGAGGATAACTAGAGGAAGACAGAAAACTACCCTAGCGTTTAAAACTGTGAAAGAAATAGAAGTAAGGGACGGAAAGGGAAATAGAAGGAAAAACTGATACCGGAGGACTAGTGAAATACTGCCCGGCCGTCACCACAATACGACGCGGAAATAAAGGAGTGCCAGCGAGTGAGAGGCGAGAGAGAGGGGAGAGAGGGAGTGAGCGAGGCGTCTCCCCTCATCCACGCCTACCTGTCACCTCGGGAAAGTCATTAAGGACACCAGGTGAGTGTGAGTGTGCTTGTGTGTGTGTTTGTGTGTCTCTGTGTGTGTGTGTGTGTGTGTGTGTGTGTGTGTGTGTGTGTGTGTGTGTGCGCGTGACGTCACACACATAGTTGCCAAGCAGGTTTATTTTCAATTTATCTCCTGCCCATAAACAACCTCCTCGACGAGAGAGAGAGAGAGAGAGAGAGAGAGAGAGAGAGAGAGAGAGAGAGAGAGAGAGAGAGAGAGAGAGAGAGAGAGAGAGAGAGAGAGAGAGAGAGAGAGAGAGAGAGAGAGAGAGAGAGAGAGAGAGAGAGAGAGAGAGAGAGAGAGAGAGAGAGAGAGAGTATTGCCCAGTTATCCACAACTTTCTAACAAAAAAAACAGAACACAAATTGTCGCAGCAAACAACACAAAACAAAACGAAACAACACAACAACGCGTCGCTGATAGACTATAAATGTGAGGATGAAAAAAAGGAAAAATCACAGCACGAATATTAGAATGCAATCAAAACACCTGTCAGCAACACACACACAAAAAAAAAAAAAAAATTATAGTATATAAATAAAGAAAGGAAGATAAAAAATAGGAAAAAAATAATTATCAAACAGTATATCGATTAAAAACATGTGATTTAAAATATAACTGGAACAACGACACCAAGAACAAAAATAAATATATGCCTAAAAAAAGGATAATAAAGTAACAGGGATTAATGTGAAAAAAAAATAGTCTGATTATGACCTTTGCGAGAAAAAAAAAACAGAATAAAACGTCACTCACATCAAGGCTAGTTTAAAAAAAATATATATGCAATCTGACTTTTTTTTTTACACATAAAACAGAATACAGGAAATCAAAACACACATATACGGAAAACTAATAACGTGTCTGGGAAAATAAAAATAAAAAAGTGTAACAAAGGCAAATCTCCAAATCCTATTATAGAAAAAAGGAAAACAACAACAGCAACAAAAAGAAACTGGCAAAGAGGATCTCACAAGCCGATATGAAAAAAAAGCGAAAACCTTGTGACATCTATATCTTTCTATCTCTCTTTCTTTCTTTTTTATGCTTTTCCAATCCGTCAAAAAACTATATAAAGGAAAAAGACCAAAAAAAAAGTAAAAGAGGATCTCACAAGCCGATATGTAAAAAAAGAGAGAAAACCTTGTGACTTATATATTTTTCTATCTCTCTTTCTTTCTTTTTTATTCTCCTCCAATCAGTCAAAAACTATGTAAAGAAAAAGACCAAAAAAAGAGAAAAAACAGTAAAGAAAATTTCACAAATCGATACAAGAAAAAAACGCGAAAACCTTGTGATTTATATTTCTTTGTCTTTCTTTCTTTCTTTCTCCTCCAGTCATTCAAATTACTACACAAAAAAAGGACGATGAATTATGAAAAAAAAAAAAAATCTCACAAACCGATACAAGAAAAAAGAGCAAAAACCTTAATTGTAACCTATATATCTTTGCCTTTCTTTCTCTCTTTCTTTCTCCTGCAGTCAGTCAAAGTCTCTACCCACGGGGCCATCTGTAATTCAGCGTTCATTTATAGGAAGGAAGAGAGATGTCAATAACCTTTCTGAGCGAGTAGGGAGCGGCTCGACACGGCTGACCTTTCTTAAAAATTCTGAGAGTGTAAGGACCGAGAACATATACGGTTGAGAGAGAGAGAAAGGATAGGAGCATAAGAAAGGAGGAGGAGTAAGTGCAGGTGTAAAAACGCTCCGTACCTTTGTGAAAAACGTTTGGCCTCTCTCTAAAATGCAGTGGGTAAAATATTCCTACGAGTGAGAAAGACGTAAAGAAAGGTAAAAATGAGGGAAGAAGAGAAAGAAGAAAAGATAGGGGGTAAAATATGCATATGTCCAAGAAAAACGTAAAGAAAGAAAGATGAAAAGAATGGAAGAATAGAAAGAGGGAAAGGAAGAAAGGACCATAGAACGAAAAAGATAAAAAGAAAGAGGACGAAAGAAGGTATAAATTAAATCAATATAATAAAATAAAATAGGAAAGGGAGAAAGAAAAAAAAGAGAAATAATGAAATAAAGACCGTGATTGTTTATGAATGTCGTAGCTTATTGCATCGCTGAGCAGAACCTTTGACCTTTCCTCAACCTGCTGTGCGTGAAAGGAGTGCGGGGTGACGGAATATGAAATAGACGGAGGATATGCACTAAAGAAAAAAGAGAAAGAAAAAGAAAAGAAAAACTAAAAATCATAATGTAAATAGCGAAATATAAAGGAAATGATGAAAGGAGAGGAAAGAAAGAGAGAAAGGGTCTGCTGAAGAGTGACAAGCTAATTTATACTTACGAGGACCAACAGCCAGAACGGTTAAAGGGAGGATAAGATTCAGGAAGATCTTAACTTGGTGTGTGAATGGAGTTTGTAAGTACCAACAAAGAGTACACTCGTAATTCTGTGAAAGATAAAAGCCATTCTGAAGAGTAATCACCTAATTTGCCGTAACCACACTACCTATATATTGCTTTAGGTGAAAAGGTAAAGATTTCAACACGCTCCTTCTGTTTTATGATATCGTTGTACTAGAATATATGTAATGATGGTTAGTGCGAGGGGGTGAAAAGGAAAAGATAAGGAAGATTAGAAAGTAACCATATTTGAATTAGGTAAGAAATGAACAGTCATGTATGGAGTACTGGTAATATTTCATCCTTTTGTTAGTAAGTCGAAGTAGACCTGTGAGTGATGAGTGTATGTCAGGTTTGCCAACACAAACGAGAAGGGAAAACATAAAGAGAAAAATAAGCGGCGATATCTGAATTGATTAAGAAGAGAACAGACATATATAAAGTACTTCAAATATTTAATCTTTTTGTTATACTTCATGAATTGTGAGTGCATGTCAAGTTGCTGGTACAAACTAATACAAGAGAAAACATATAGACTTGGAGGCGATATATGAATTAGACAAGAAGAGAAGGAGTAAAAGCATACATATGAGTAAGGCTTTGCAATTATTTCACTTCTCCATGACATTTCTGATTTTGAAATAAAATGCTATAAAAAAATCTTAAGATACTCCACATGTTTGGCTGAGGGTGAGAAAAGCTATATAAAAGAGTAAAAGTCTGATTTAACTTCATCCATACGACGTGAAAAGATGAATAATGTATAAAACCATCACTGTACTATGACAATTGATACAACAACAATCAATTCAGTATTGTAAATCTGAAAGAAACCATCAACAAAACGATTATTACAGATTAAAGAAAGAGTAGTCCATACATTTAAACTTTTCTGGGACATAACTGAATAGAAATCGAAAACGACGTGTGTTTTGTAACCACCACGAGGCACAGAAATACAGCGTTCCCAGAAGTTTTACCTAACGCTGGCGGCGGCGGCGTGTAGGTGGACGCTTATGCAAGGCGGGTCAATACCGGCAGGTGGGAAAAAATATTACTGGACCTAGTGACACTTTTTCAACGGCACCTTTTTTACAATGGCGTGGGAATGAAAGAAAATGTCACGTTAGGGAATATGATCAGAGAAAAAACTGCCCTAACCTTATGTGGAGGGTTCGCACGGATAAAAAAAATAAAAATAAAAACGAAACCACGTGAAAAAATGGGCTCGAAAAAAAAATGAAAGAAAGAAAATTTGACCACTATGTTTTTGGGATAAAGGAAAAAACTAGAAAATAGTAAACTAAGTGAAAAACTGGAGTTCGATGAAATGAAAGAAATAAAAATGAAGCTACCACACGTCAGAGTTCACACTACGAAATATAATTGGACAAAACGAAAAGCAAATGAAAAGGACAAAGTGGAGAGTTCCCAGAACAAAAACAAATATAATAAAAGAACCTGACATGAGTTATTTGTTTTTGTTTTCTTTTCGGTGCTGCCATTACTGGTTCTCGTCTGATGGAATCCTTAATGCGAACACGTAACAGCCGCGATCAATACGCGCCGCGAGGAAGAAAGAAACATTGTGAACGAAATTTTTGATATGTAATTAACTTTGCTGAACACGGTTTGGGCAAAAATGAGAGACAAATACAATTACGCGACGCACCCAAACACTAATACAATACTGAAAAAAATAACAAAGAAAATTTTGCACGTGTGTGAATCTAAGCTATCAGACATCCTGAAATTTGAGTCGAAATGGACTTCTTTACCACACGACGCCAGAAAATGGACAAACGAATACAATAAATACTAATTTAAAAATGTTGAAAAGAAAAATAAGTAAACATTCCTTTACGAATATTGACCTAATTTCACACACTCATGCCAGTTATGAGGCACACGAACGAGCACTATGCAAATGATTGTGAGTGAATATCAGCATATGCATTTAAAAAGAAAAAAAGTTCACATCATTTTGCATTGTTTTGCGAGAGAGTGAAACGAACGAAGAGGAAAGTTATCGTTCAGCCCGAGCACCGATAGTTCTTGTAGTTACGGTACAAATAGTGAACATATAAAAAAAATACTCATAGAAACCCACTAAACAAATCATCAAAGTAATTTCCAATACAAAATAAAGTTGAATCTCTCTTGTTTTGGTAATTATGAATATTCAGTGCAGTTTCAACATGTGCAATCTCCCCTCACTTAGCAATTATACCACAGAAAGAAACTCAAACGAACCCGCTAAACAAGAACCAAAGTAGCTTTAATGGACCCACGGAATACAAAAGAGGAATTTCTATTGTTCTTGGTGATTATGACGATACAAAAGATTTTCATGGAACAAATTCCCTCCAGTTAACTATTATACCAGAAAAAAAATACATATACGAACCAACAAAGAAGGAACCAGAGTAGCTTACCGGACCACGCTAAAAAAATGATGGATTTCTATTGTTTTAGTTAAGAATAGACAATGCATCTTTTACTGGTGCAAACTTCCCTCAATTAAAAACCATCCCCCCTAAATGACCAACCAGGGCAGTGCTCTATCTGCAGGCTAGAGTCAGTGCAGCGTGTGGGACAAAATAGGAAGAGAAGAGGACAAAATAATCCACTTCCGTATTGCTTCAGTAAAAATAATGTTATGTTCCAGCTATTCTTAAAAGGAAAAATTCTAGTCTCTCTTTACCGGCCAAGGTGTTCATTTCGCTTTCTTTACAACTTAATGCCGGAGGAAGAGGAGGAAGAGGAGGGAGAGGGGAGGAGGGAGGGGGGAGGAAGTGGGAGAGAGAGAAGGGGAGAAGGGACAGAGATGAGGAAGTTCTGTTGTCTTCTATTACTTCCACTTTCAATATTGGAGAGAGAGAGAGAGAGAGAGAGAGAGAGAGAGAGAGAGAGAGAGAGAGAGAGGGGGGGGGGATAGGAAACGAAGGGGAGAGGAGGGGCCTGAGGAGGGCAGGGGGGAGGAGGGGAGGCAGAGATAAAAGATGCTCCCACTCTCTACTATTCTATTACCTTTCCTTTAATACCTGAGAGGAGGGGAGAAAAGGTGAGGAGGATTCTGCTGTGTACTCTCCCACTATCGATACTTTAAATACCACTGAGAGAAAGAGAGACAGAGAGTGGAAAAATGTTATTTCACTGCACGATTCCGTTTTTTTTTTTTTATTCCGTAGATAGCATGGAGGGGAGTGTACTAAAAGCCTTTCCCACCTTCCACTTGGATCTTTAATACCAGGAAGGGAGGGAGGTGAGGAAAGCGTCAGGGAGAGGTGAGGAAAAGGTGGGAGAGGAAGGTGAGAAAAAGACGAAAGGAGAGGTGAGGAAAGGGTGGGATAGGTAGGTGAGAATAGTCGAAAGGAGAGGTGAGGAAAGGGAAGGAAGGAGAGGAGATGAAAGAGTATAAATGAGAGTTGAGGAAAAGGAAAGGAGAGGAGAGGAGAGAGTGGCCATGAAAAGGAAGCAGGAAGGGGCGAGGAGAGGGTCGGGGAGAGAGAGAGGAAGAAAAAGGTAGGCAGCAGAGATCAGAGAAGGGGAGGAGAAAGATATTTTAGCTATGACACAGTGACCTATTGCCCTCCTTGCGTTCTTAATACCACAGGGGAAAGAAAACAAATTGGGGTGGGAATTTCTAGTATGCTATGCCTCCCTAGGTGTACTTTATTATATCAGGGAGACGAGGGGAGAAAATGGAAAAAAATCAACTGTTACACTGCCCTATTTCCATCATATTATGAATGATGGAAGGAAGGAGAAAAAGGAGGATAGGGAAGGAATAAAAACGTCAGTGCTACACTCTTACTCTCATTCACCTGCATGGAAGAGGGAGAGAAAAAAGGGGGAGTATAGGAAAATAAAGGAAGGGGAAAATCTGATGAAAAAAGTCAGTTATTCCTACAGTCACTCTTAAGTATGAAAGACGGAAAGTAAAGAAGGAAAAGGAGTGTACACATTCTACCTTTACCTGTATTAGTGGAGGAAGGGAGGTTAAGGGAGGGAGAAATAACGTACAGCGCAGAGGAGGTAAAACGTCTGTATTACACCTAATTTCACTTTTATGTATTCTAAGAAAGAGGAAAAAGATAAATGGAGATAACATTATTTCTCTCACTCCTACGCACCGCAGAGGAAGAGAGAGGAAGGAGAAAGAGGGAAGAGAAGAAGGGAGGAGAGACGTCTATCACTGTTACACTCTTACTTTCACTCGTGTCGATGGAAGAATGAGCAAAGAGTAGAGGGGACATTTTTCCTTCACTTATGAATCGTGGAGGGGAGAGGGAGAAAAGGGTGAAGAGGAGGGAGAAAAGGAGAGAGAAAGAGCTGAAGGGTGAGAGAGAGAGAGGGAGACAGAATTGAAGGGGAAGGAGAGACAAGACAGGGATAACGAGTCGAAGGGGAGAGGGAGAAGGGAGGAAGAGTTGAAGGGGAGAGAAGGGACGGAAGGAGAAAGGGCAGAAGAGGAAAAAGAGAAGCGAGGTAGAAAGAACCGAATAGGAGGGAGGTAATGTAGGAAAAGAGAGTTGAAAAGAAGAGAGAGAAAGGAGGGAAAAACAGTTAAAGAGGAGAGAGAGGAGAAAGGGAGAGAATTGAAGATAAGAGAAAGGAGGGAGAGAGGAAGGAGAATGAGTTGAAGGAGAGAGAAAGCAGGGAGAGAGGAGGGTGAGAGAAGGGAGGGGCAACATCTGTGTCACACCTTTGCTCTTACTACGAGGAATTATTAGAAAGGCTTAAAGAGATAAAATGCAACTGTGCTACACCGTTTAGATTTAGAAGTTCCGCCTTTTATGTTTGAAGAGTTATTGAGAGGCAGAGGGCGGGAGGGAGGGGAATGGAGGGAGGAGATACATAGGAATACATAGGAAGAACAGACACCAGAAGACCTGTCGGTCTATGGCGAGGGTGTCTGTTTACTACCGCTACTACTAGTAAACTACGTGTGGTAGGACAGGATAGAATAGATGAAGGCTCCTCCCCACCCACCTCTCCCTCCGGCAACGTGCCGGCAGGAAATAGTTAGAAGACACCATGTGCCTTTAAGGAAGAAAGGGACATGGAAATTTTACAGTAAAGAGAGAAATAAGAGGAAATTACTATCCTTAACTTACGCTACTGGTGACCTAAGCTGTGGGGGAAACTAATGTCTTCAGGTTTTATTCGTGCTGCAGGCTGCCTGAGACAAACGAAAAAGGGTCAGTAAACAGTGTATGTAGTTGAGTCATAAAAAAATAAATAAATAAATAAAAGCTAGTATTAAATTGGACTGCTCACGATGGGGTGAGATCTAGTTTCAGGGGTTACCGGTAGAGGCTTGATCCTCGTTTACCTTCGGTACAGGGGTACGCTTCAGTATCCTGTTAATCTTACTGTTCCCACACCTCACTGCCTGAAACATATGAAAAAGGGTCAGTAAAATCTTATATCCCTGAAATACTTATCCAATGAAGACTTGAAGCTATTAATACTCTGTGCGCTAACTACTGACGGTGGGAGTCTAATCCAGTGATCGACGAGTCTGTTATTGAAATAACTTCTGCGCGCCAATGTGTTACATCGGTTTCCCTTTAATTTCATACCGTTGCTGCGTGTTATTGTGTTGGTGTCTTTCTGAAATAGACTATCTGGGTTAATGTTTTCGAATCTATTAAGGATTTTGAACGCTTCAATTAAGTCCCCTCTTACTCTTCGCTTCTTTAAAGAAAACATATGTAAACGCTTTAAACGCTCGTCATTCGTCAAGTTACGGAGCGCTGGAATTTGTTCGGTTGCTCGTCGCTGTATCCTTTCTAGCAAAACTTGATCTTTTATATAATTCGATGACCAGAACTGAACGGTGTATTCTAGGTGTGGTCTTACAAATGCTAAATATAATCTCTTCATAAGTTCGGGTGATTTATAATCAAAGTTTCTTGAGATTAATCCGAGCATCATATTGGCTTTTTTACTCGCCGCAGAACATTGATCACTCATTTTAAGAGTGTTACTGGTAATGACACCAAGATCTTTTTCTTGTTTTAATTCGCTGAGCTCGTGTCCTTTAATCTGATATTTAAAGTTAGGATTCTTTTCACCTATGTGCATTACTTTACATTTATCTACGTTGAAACACATTTGCCATTTTTCGTTCCAATCGGCAAATCTTATTAAGTCTGATTGAATGTTCTCGCAATTTTTACTGTTCGTTACCGTACCTCCTAATTTGGTGTCGTCGGCAAATTTGGCTACTTTTGACAGGATATCAGTCTCTAAATCGTTCACGTAAATTATGAATAGTGTTGGCCCCAGGACTGAACCTTGGGGCACGCCACTGGTTACGGGTTGCCAATCGGATGCTTCACCATTAAGAACTACACGCTGTTCTCTGTCGGTGAGAGAGATGGGGAGAGGGAGATGACGAGAGGGAGGGAGGGGGAAGAGGAAGGGAGAAAGGGGCTCAGGTAAACTAGTAGAAAACCATGTCATTTTTATAACGACCTCTTAGTTCATGAAAGGTGTTAAGAGTGAGACAGAGAGTGAGAGTAAGAGAGGACGAGGGGGTGGGGTGGGGGGGTGGGGGGGACGGACCGGAATATACTGCGACGCCGTTTTGTAGTCATTTAGATCTTAACCACAATACTGTTTTACTAATTTATCTTTACTTACGCCTGTTGTAGTCAGTGTTTTATCTATTTTTAAGCGTGTAGATATTAAAGGCTTTGATTATTGTTTTATTAATGTGCGCGTGTTGAGGTAATGCAGTGCTGGCCATTACGCCGCGCCATTAAATTTTATTGTGTATTTTATTTATTATGTACGGCATGTTGGGTGGCATATAAAGTATTTAAGTACGTACCTACCTACCTGTCTGTCTATCTATCTACTTATCTATCTATCTATATGTCTAAGTACCTGTCTATCTATCTATCTATCTATCTATCTATGTCTAAGTACCTGTCTGTCTTTCTATCTTTCTACGTATCTATCTGTACCTGTCTGTCTTTCTATCTATCTACCTATCTATCTTTCTAAATGTCTATGTACCTATATTTCTGTCTCTCTGTATATCTATCTATCTATCTGTCAAATTATCTACCTGTATCTGTCTTTGTATCTATGAATTATTTATCTATTTTTCTATGACACTACAGTAAATCTCTGTTAATTTGTATTCGATTCCCTTTTTTTCTATTTAACTCTATTTCTGTTTACTATTTACCTGTCTATTTATCTAGCTAGCTATTTATCTAGCCACCTATTTTTCCATCACACTATTTATCTGTACATTTATCTTCCTTTCATTCTTTCCATTTATCTCTTAAGTCTATCTACCTGTCATATTACTTACCTATCTGTTTATCTATTTACCTTTTTGCGTGCGTGCGTGCGTGCGTGCGTAACTACCCTTCGTTTAATGGTTTCCGCGGCCTTGTCTCGTTATCCTTTACAGTTTAACGAGTGGCGCCAACAAAGAGAACAGGTGAGTCAGGTGAGGCAGGTGAATAAACCGTGAATGTTGTTTGAGGAACGGCACTAATTTAATCCTTATTTAGAGTCTAGTGGTGGTTGACTGCGTGTAATTACTCCCTAATGATCTATAATGACGCCATAATACCCGGAAAATAGAGGAGGTGAAACACAATAAAATATAACTCGCACACGAAATGACCGCCCATTAGAATGAGGAGCGTTGCTGTAACTCATGATTTTATGCAGAGGACGGGATATTGGCACTTAACATAACAACAACAAAAACAACAATAACGATAACAACAACAACACCAACAACAACTACTACTACTACTTCTACTACTACTACCAGTTACTGCTGATCTCTACCTTTATTTTTACTAATATTACTGCTTTTGCTACTGTAAAACTACGTACTTTACAACCCACAATTATTACAACTACAAACAAGTATTACAAGTGACAAATATAACTATTTCTTTTTTATACGTCGCGGCCTATTGCGCCGGTAGGCTTCTTCCCGGTGGATCCTGATGGTCGGCCCAAGGCTTCTTCCCGGTGGGGCCTGATGGTCGGCCCAGCCCGTTCTGGTGCAGGCGAGTGTTTATAGTGGAGCCATCTTACATTGGCTCATGCTGCCCTCCCAGAGCTCATCTTTAATCCTAGAATCTAGAGTCCGGGTTGATAGGTGGTCTTCTGGACAGCATGTGGGTAGTTTTAAGCCACTTGGCTGCGGCTGAAAAATCCCAGCTTGGTGGCACCGAGCGGGGATTGATCTCGCGTCCCCCTGAACGCGGCGCCGTCACTCTGTCGACTCAGCCACCGCCTCCCCTGTATTACAACAAGAACTACTACTTCTACTACTACTACTACTACTACTACTACTACTACTACTACTACCACCACTACTACTGATGCTGCACTACACGTATATGCTACACATCTATATGCCTAATAATACAATTCTTTACCGCCTGTATTACTCTCACCCTAACGCTGAATTTTCTGTACATAAGCATCACAACGGTACCAAATCCAGCAATAAACTGTGCCAATAACAGTGTACAATATTTACATTACAAAGCAGCTGCCAAAGTTACTTTAATAATGTTACTAATGGTCTCCACAACGCAGTTTCGTATAATAGGTTTAAGAGTCCGCCGTAATAGCAGGATATACATTGGCATTCTTTCAGCTACGAGTTTGGTGAAATCGAGACCTATTTTCAGTCATGACGTAAAGATAAAATCGTAAAACGTCACACGTAGTATTTTTTCCAGCTAATAGTAACATTGAAATCAAAGGTTATTTTCAACTAAAACGTAGGTGAAATTGAGGCAGTTTTCCAGTAAGTAACTGAGAAAATTGAGATAATTTAGGTCAGAAAAATCGTGTCCTTTTGCAAGCTAGTATTTTTGTTATACGGAGTAAGTTTGCACCTGGTACTGAATGTGAAATCCTGGTCATGTTTTCTGGGCTATTATTTACGAAAATCGAGGCACGCTTTAGGCTAACACTTGAAAATAAATCAAGACATGTTTTCAGCTAGTACTAAGGAGAAATTGAGGGATGTATTTAGGTAATAGTAAAGTTAGGAAAACAAAAGTTTGGTTAATACTTGAAATCGAAGCGAGTTAACCAGCCGAGTCTGTGAGCGCCAGCTATAGCTCATAAGGGCATGCGGCACGCTTCCTGAGGGTCGATTGTGCTCGTCAGGTTGCTGCTTTAGGAGACAACCCTGGGCCGAGGGGATCAGGGTGGCGCCCACAAAGTTCGTGTCTGGGGCAATTTTATCGACTGCGGCAAGAGTTGTGTGGCAGGAAAATGTTGTTGCCTTGAGGCGTGTTTGGGGGATTATTTAGACATTGTGTTGGCTGATGGGGGAGATGACGCCGACGACGTGTGTTGGTGGATTAAAGAAGGGCAAGGTGTGTTCACTATTATGGTGCTAGATGACCTGAGGAATCGAAGAGGGTACTCTAGAATCTGCTTTAGTCGAGGGCAACACTATGAATCGCTCCCTCTGTCTCGACCTAGCGACTTCAATCATGATACAGGGATCGATAAGTAATCTGATAAGTACGTAATGTATTACTTCTACGTAATAACAGTTTGCAAGCTCCCCATTAGTTGTTGGGAAAAGTGACGAGAAAAAAAAATAGTGTGTGTAGATTAGAAAAAGGAAAATGGCTATCAAATGCGATGAATATGATGTTATTCTATATGCATCTCTATTTTGATGGGCTGGATGAGGTGATGAGATAACTATGACAAGCTGCTACAATGTTACTCCCATTACCTGTTATGTCCCAGTATTATGAGTGTGTATATATTACCTGCTTTTTTTTTTATCAATGCAAGAATACTCTGCTACAAAGCAACGATATTATCCACATGGTATAATATTTCTAACTTCTAACACTCGCTATTCATCCCACTCTGGCGCGTTCGCTCTTCCATCTACCTCCATGACCTGAATGTGACGACCGTGTTCCAAAACCTGTTAATACGAGATGTCTGTTTTTTTTACCAACTGCAAACCCAATGGCGGCTTCTAATCTGTTTTTCGCTTCCGGTTAAATTAACATGCTACACTTCAAATTAGTTTTATTCCTGTTCTTTTTGCGCCCAACTATTTGGCAAAAGAGGATATAAGTATTTTTTTATGTAACCATTAACACATACGCGGATACAAATGGTTCATAGACAGCTTGTAAGGGACTGATTCTAATGTTGTTGTAAGTGATGATAGGAGTATGACTTAGCGAGGGCGAGTTTTGTAATATAGGAGTCTTTGATGATGAACTAACGATGATGAACCGGCAAAACACTCACATGACTCGATGCTCCTTACACTGGCTCCCTTCCCCTCCCCTCACCCCCTGTTAATATCCACTCATAAACGAAATGACCAAAACTACAATAACAGTTCCCCGTCAACGGCAATATCCCTCCATGGCTCACTATATATAGCCAACACACTGCCCCAAGACCCTTAATGGCCCTGCTTACACCCTTTCTCCTCTATTAATACCCACAATGCGGCCGTAATGCCACCACAACGCGTCTAATAGAATGTTATATTGGTACACTTATAGCGTCATTCGTTCCTCTTTGTGACAATACTTATTACGCTTAAACGGACTCTTAACACCGCCTCTTTATGATGTGCACTCTCAACCACACACACACACACACACACACACACACACACACACACAGGCTAACCCTCCCTTACAAGCCCCCTTCCCCCAGCGCCACTCTCCCTGACCTGACCTACACACCCGCCCATGTTATCGTACGCACCCAGCATATGGAATTATCGGTTTCTGACGTAAATTGTCGCAGGCACATGCATAATGTATTTGACCACGTCTATTGATAACATTTTCACGATTTACATATTTATACGTGAAGAGACAGCGAATCAACGTGACAGCAGCTGGATCAACCGCTAAACCATAGAACAGCACATCAATAGCTAGTGGACGACTGAATGAAGCTTTTGGGTAATTTTAATGTTGCGATGAAACTGTACTTACCATATTTTGCAAACCACGCATTTATGGAACTTATCGCATGCAGACTATCGTATATTTTACCACTCGCACCAAATTACCGCACTTTATCATCATTATCGCATATCTGGTAACGCTGCAGCCCAACACCCACAGCAATAAATGCTCTCCACACGTCACCACGCCCTGCCCGTCACTCAGAGTTTGGGAAGGGGCAGCTTGTACCCCACAGCTACCCCTGCACCCGTCACTCTACACTAGCCACATCCTCTTGGACTCATTCATAACGTAACAACTGTCTATCTTAACCCCATCTCTTGCCTTCTATACCACCTCAGTCTTTTGCACCTTCGCCTCACTCTCCTACTCCCCCTCGTCTCACCCTCCTCCTCGCCCTCGTCTCACTCTTCATCACTCTCCTCTTCAACTTCCTCCCACTCTCCTCCCGTCTCTCTTGCCTTCTACCACCTCACTCTTCTTCACCTTCCCCTCACTCCCCTACTCCCCCTCGTCTCACTCTCTTCATCATTCTCCTCCTCAACTTCCTCCCACTCTCTTCCTCACCTTCGTCTCACTCTCTTCCTCATACTCATCTCCCTCTCCACACCCTCGAATTACTCTCATCTCACACGTCTTAATCTCCTACTAACCCTTCGTCTTGCTCATCTCTTCTTATCCGTCTCATTCTTTCCCCCATCGTCCCACTTTCACTCCCCGTCTTGTATCGTCTCGCCTCGCCACCTGCTTATCTAGGGCGAGCATTATCCTTATCGGCGGTCCATGTAGTGGCTGATCTCGTTACCGGAAAACATCGTAACCCACACTAGCTATCCTGTCCGCCTTCATCCTGTTACTCCCTCCCGCCATTTTACTCTCTCTCTCTCTCTCTCTCTCTCTCTCTCTCTCTCTTTCCTGCTATCCTTCAAGTCTTCTTTGCTTCCTCTCTTTCATTCCCCTCTATATTCTTCCCTCATTTATATCTTAGTTCCTTCTTTCCCTTCCTATCCCGACTCTTTTATTCATCTGCTGTCTTTCTCATCCTAGTCTCCTTCTCTCCCTTCAACTCTCTTTTTCTATTCAACTCCTCCTCCCGCTGTCGTTCCCGCTCTTCCCTCATCTCACGCACGAGTCTTCCCGCTCACTCATCCTAATTCCCCTATCATCCTTCCTGCCTCCCCGCTCTTTTTTCCCTTCGGCTCACCCTCCCTCATTTCTCGTACCCTTTATTCAGCTCTGTTACCTTCCACCCTTACACCCACCCACCGTCCCTCATTCATCCTAACCCTTAACCAGCCCTCTTTCTTCCCGCTGTAATGTGTATATTATAATGTACATGTGAATATGTGACTGTATGTGTCGCAACATCATGGCACAGCCATGATGTTGCTACGTAGGTGCTAGGTTGTGCTTAGGAGGTGCTCCTTGCCGTGGGAACGGTGCTGAGTTGACAAGCCTGGGCACCGGATTATTCCTGCAGCCGGGGCTGAAGCCGGAGAAGACAGTGGGCGGCGGTGCCGAGCAGATCACTGCTCGGGGTGTGCGTACGACTCATCCTAGCCTTTACCGATACCCCTTTCTTTCCACCCTAATCCTTCCTATGGACCTTACCCCGCCCTATTCCCTCCCACCCTTACACCCACCGCGTTACCTTCTTGCCCTTATCCAGATGTCTTACTCCCGCCCCACATTCCTCCTAGCTCTTACTCCTCTCTCTATTTTCCTACCCTCATTCCTCCTGTTCCCGCCTTCCTTCATCCAAGTCTTCCTCCCGGCCTTCATCTCTCCTATTCCTCCAGCCCTCTCTCATCCGTCCTCCTTACTCTCTCCCCCTCTCTCTCCCATTCTTCCACCCCCCTCCCGCCCTGGCTGTGTTATTTTAATGGAGTGGCGCCGCGTGTTAAGTGTCGCGTTTGAAGGAGCTGATTGAGGGATGGCTTCACTTTTGATTACTTAACTGTCTGTGGGTGTTTGCTTTATTATCGTTTTTATTATTGTCGGTTGGTGTGTTAGTGCGTGGATACTATGATTTGTCTTTTTAGGTTTTGTTTTTGTCTTTTTGTTCGGTTTGTTTTAATTTTGTTTTGCGTTTTAGTTTTTCGGCTTCGTTTTTCGTTTTTCGTTTTTCCGTTTCTATTTTTTGGTTTCTTTTCCGGTTCTCAGTTTTTCGAATTTCACTTTTTTCCGTTTTTCGTTTTCTTTTCCGTTTTTCGTTTTCTTTTCCATTTTTCGTTTTCTTTTCCGGTGTTCGTTTTCTTTTCCGTTTATCGTTTTCTTTTCCGTTCTTCGTTTTCTTTCGTTTTCTTTTCCGTTTTTCGTTTCCTTTTCCGGTTTCCGTTTTAAGTTTTTAGTTTTCTTTTCCGTTTTTCGTTTTATTTTTTTTCGTTCCTCTTTATTTTCTTTTTCTTTCGTTTTCATTTTTCGTTTTCTATTTTCGTTTTCCGTTTCCGTTTTTGTTTTTGTTAGTTTTTTTTCTTTTCTCGTTTTCATTTTTTCGTTTTCCATTCTCGTTTTTCGTCTTCGTTTTCAGTTCGTTTTTCGTTCATTGTTTTCATTTGTCTTTATTCGTTTTCCACTTTGTTTTTATTTGCTTTTTCGTATTTTTTTCCTTTTACGAGGGGAGGAGAAAAAGGGGGGGGGGGGGTGGAATATACTGGGACGCCGTTTTGTAGTCATTTAGATCTTAACCACAATACTGTTTTACTAATTTATCTTTATCTTTACTTACGCCTGTTGTAGTCTTAGTGTTTTATTTATTTTTAGCGTTTGATATTAAAGGCTTTGATTATTGATTTATTAATGTGCACGTGTTCAGGTTATGTAGTAGTGGCCATTTTTCCTTTTATTAGCGGTTGGTATATTACTGCGTGGATGCTGTGAATGCGCTTTTACATTTGTTTGTATCGCGTTATATATTTTCTTTTTCTTTACTCGGCATTCCTATGTACCCGTGTTTGTTTGTTTGTTTGTTTGTTTGTTTGTTTTATTGGCACATGACTTCGGTTATTGGTATTCGTATTATTATTTTTTTTCAAGACGTTCTTAGTGACCTCTCTCTCTCTCTCTCTCTCTCTCTCTCTCTCTCTCTCTCTCTCTCTCTCTCTCTCTCTCCTCTCCTCTCCTCTCCTCTCTTCCTTCCATCCTTCTTTCCTTCCTTCTTCTTTGATCCTCCTCAGAAGTGCGCCTATGCCTATCTCTCTCTCTCTCTCTCTCTCTCTCTCTCTCAAGTTTTATAAGAGTGATGTGTTTGCCAAGGTTCCTATTCACTCTTATCTACCTTTCCACGCCTCCACCAGCGACAGGTAGGCAGGGGAAGGACACGGACACACACAGGTTGTTTTTCTTTCCTCCTCGGGTCACAGTATATTATTCACTAGCAGCTGAATTTTCTACCCGTTTTTCAAGGCTGGCTTTGTTGATTTTTTTATAGCACTTTTTTTACGACTGAGTTTATGATTTGTCGATTTAACTGTGAAAATCCAGCACTTCTAACTAACTCCGTCATGAAAAGGGAAATAAGACGCTAAACTAGCCACATAACTGTTGATAAATACTAATAAAACGTTTAAAAAATCTGTCATAGGTTGCCGGCTGCCTCTCTTCACAAACACAAAAAGAAAGGCGTATATTCCAAACACTTTCATGAGGATTGCAAACGGGTCTTGAAGGTTCTATAATATACAAGAACTCTGAGAAGCCTGAAGATCAATAAAGATTTAAACGTGTCTTCAGGGTTCTGTATACAAGCAGAGGGTCGAAGTGCGAAGCCTGAAGAACACTAAGGCTTGCAAACATGTCTTGAGGTTCTCGTATACGATGGGTCGCTTTGCTGGTTGCCTCCTCACAATACAAAAGCCATGCCCATAAATATCAAACTATCATAAGGCTTGAAAACATGGCTGAGGGTCCTGTATACAAGACGAGGGTCAAAGTGAGAAGCCTGTAGAAAACTAAGGCTTGGAAACGTGTCTTGAGGGTCGAGTGAGAAGCCTGAAGAAAAAAGGCTTGCAAGCATGTCTTCAGTGTTCCGTGTACAAGAAGAGGCTCGAAGTGAGTAACCTGAGGAACACTAAGGCTTGTAAATGTGTCTTGAGGGTACTGTACTAAAACAAACTCTGGCTCACTGTGAAAAGTCTGAAGGACACTAAGGCTTGCAAACATGTCTTCAGTGCCCCGTATACAAGAAGAGGGTCGAAGTGGGGTGTACTAAAAAAAAACTCTGGCTCACTGTGAAAAGTCTGAAGGACACTAAGGCTTGCAAACATGTCTTCAGTGCCCCGTATACAAGAAGAGGGTCGTAGTGAGAAACCTAAGGAACACTAATAAGGCCTGTAAAGGTGTATTGAGGGTACTGTACTAAAACAAACTCTGGCTCACTGTGAAAAGTCTGAAGGACACTAAGGCTTGCAAACGTGTCTTCAGTGCCCCGTATACAAGAAGAGGGTCGTAGTGAGAAACCTAAGGAACACTAATAAGGCCTGTAAAGGTGTATTGAGGGTACTGTACTAAAAAAAACTCTGCGTCACTGTGAAAAGCCTGAAGAACACTAAGGCTTGCAAATGTGTCTTCAGTGTCCTGTATACAAGAAGAGGGTCGAAGTGAGACGTCTGAGGAACACTGCTTTGGGTCACCTTCCTTCCCTGGCGGCCCTGCACCTTTAACCCGTAAGCTAGTGGCCTGTGGTGTCCCGTCACATAAACACGCTGCTCTTACCGGTCACGGACTTATTGATGGCTGATACCGATTACTGCTGCCTGCCTGGAACCTGCAGATGTTTTTTTTTTTAACTCTACTTTTTCTCATATTTTTTTTTTTTCTTATCGGTAATCAATGGTGAGCTAGTTTGAAGGGGTGTGTTGATCCAGTCCCCCGCCCAAAACTCTTCCTCAGGGTTTGAATATTAGAGTTGATGATGAAATAGCAGGAATGTCTTTGTTGTATCGTGATTCTGTGTCACTTTCTTTATTGTTTCTGTCATTGATGTGATTAGTTTTATATTTTTTTTTGGTTGGTTACCAGAAGATAGTTAATGATGAAAAGCCGTGATAGTCTTTGTTGTATTCTAATGTTATGTGTCATTTTTGGTATTGTTCCTGTTATTGTTGTGATTTTTTTATTATATATTTTTGTTTCGTTTCCACAAAATAGTTAATGGAACAATATGATTACCTTTGTTTTTTCTAATGGCTTATGCCACTTCTCGCATTGTTTCTATTGTTCTTTTCATTTTATTTTCATTTTATTTTCCCCTTTTAAGCCTCCACAGTCATCCCTAGAAGTCAAATATGTTCTCGGAAGACTTAGCTTTGTGAGGGTCCTTTTCATCTACTTCACTATGAGTACCAATAGTAATTATAGTATAGGAAGATTTTTAAAAGTTTTGTGAGCGTCCCTTTTGTCTACACCACTTAAGGTTAAGAGCGAACACCTCGTACAACGCATCAACTCTCTCCCAATGGCCTACTGTAACCCCCTCCACACACACATTTTTATCACTTTACGTACACACTTTGAGGAGGGCTCAGCTTAATGGGCGCCACTTTAGTCAACACCACTTTGAGAAGGAACCTTATGCGGCGCCTTGTCTTCCCGGAGAGGTGTTGCTCGCCTCTGTAGACTGGCAAGCCCCTGATGACCTCTGTAGCCATCACCATCATCATCTACAGCCATTACAAGTCCCCTGCAGGACAAAAGCCTTTTCCAACGGTCTTCAACTCTCCCCGTCTGAGTGCACACCACCTCGCTCAGGCAAGTGTTTTAACTTCATCTCTCCATCTGCTCCGCTAAGTCCTTCAATTTCTTGGTTTCCACTTTGTATCTTTGGTTATCCACCTGCCATCAGTATGATGATATGACCTGCCAAAGTCTACATCTAATTCTTAATCGTCGTTGTAATATAATCAGCCTGTCTGTTCCCTAATCCATGGTGCTCGCTTCCTGTATCTCCACGTTATGTAACTATCCTGAAAAAGCCTGAAAAGCTTATGCTTATATAAAGGCTGGCCTCTAACAATACATACATCAACATATGTAACTGCACCGAATAGGCTATTAATAAATGTTTCAAATGTTTCAAATGTATCCTTAGCTCAAAATCTCAACTGGAAACTTCACATCTCCTCTCTCACTAAATCAGCTTCCTCGAGGTTGGGCGTTCTGTATCGTCTCCGCCAGTTCTTCTCTCCCGCACAGATGCTAATCCGCGCAGAGGCCTTGTCCGCCCTCGTATTGAGTATGCATCTCACGTGTGGGGGGCACCACTCACATAGCCCTTCTGGACAGAGTGGAGTCAAAGGCTCTTCGTCTCATCAGCTCTCCTCCTCCTACTGACAGCCTTCTACCTCTTAAATTCCGCCGCAATGTTGCCTCTCTTTCTATCTTCTATCGATATTTTCATGCTGACTGCTCTTCTGAACTTGCTACCTGCATGCCTCCCCCCCTCCCGCGGCTCCGCTACACACGACTTTCTACTCATGCTCATCCCTATACTGTCCACACCCCTTATGCAAGAGTTAACCAGCATCCCCATTCTTTCATCCCCTTCACTGGTAAACTCTGGAACAGCCTTCCTTCGTCTGTATTTCCTCCTGCCTATGACTTGACCTCTTTCAAGAAGAGTGTATCAAGACACCTCTCCACCCGAAGTTGACTTCTCTTTTGGGCACTCTATACTTATCACTATATGATAGTAACAGTTAGCGGGCTTTTTTTTTACATCTTCTTTTTGTTGCCCTTGAGTTGCTCTCTGTGCTGTAAAAAAAATCACTGCTTTATTCAGTGCTGCGGACACGTGGTGGGATGCAACACTGCAGAATGTAGGAAACACTACTTTATTCAGTGTGCAGGTGACAATCCTTTACTCATTATTAATTTTACTGGAAAATAAATCTGACATAATTAATCGGTCTCTATGCAACGTGCAGACTTCTCTCAAGGTGAAGCCTTTAATATGCTTTCAGTAAACTAGTTACATTTGTTTTTCAACTGTTTTCTCCAGGTCAGAGACTGAGCTTCTGATCCATTCTGTGCACTATGCAGTCTTAATTCAATGTTCAGCCATTATGCATTCTTTACTCAGTATGCGGCTCGCGTTTCCCTGTTCAATATTGCATCCAGGATTCCCCAAGGAATCATTTATAATATAACAAAGCCATATATTTAGCTTTCTTTTTCTCGTCAACATCTTTTATTCAGCCTTACGGGGGCCACAGGACACATGCACACGACCACTCCCGAACAATATCTATGATACACAAAAGACATTTGCATGCATACCAAAGACATCAATTCACTAAATCCTTTCACGTCAACAGTTCATCATTCATGTAGCAGCCAGACAACAAGAAAGTAAGAGGTTCATGAGACACGCAAAATACAGTAGCGCGTCATGACTTTACGCACATTTGCACCTATTATCAGTCCATTCATGACGCCAAAAAGAGAGAAAGAGTGACCGTGCTTTGTTTTCGTGTAGGAAGGGAGAGAACCTAAGAGGGTATGATACTAATGTTCACAAAATCAGAAGAGCATGAAGATATCACACAACTACACACAATATAGCAAACCGCTCATGACGGAAAATACAGAAAACAATGTTAACGTATTTTGCAGTCTAGCGTGTGAGCAAGAATATCCAGACAGAGACTGAGAGAGGTAAGAAAAATCAAGAAAAACCTAACGATTTTACTCACTTCACAGAATACAGGGATTTGCCAGTGACAGAAAGTAAAGAAAAACTGTTAACGTGTTTTGCATTCCGGCGTGAAAGCAAGAGAACTAGACGGGGAATGAGTATGGTAAGCAAAATGTAGAAAAATAACTCACGATTTTACTCTTCTACAAAACACAATGAGGCGTCGGTAATAAGAGATTAAGAAAAAAACCGGTAACGTATTTTGCATACGTGAGTGTGGGCAAGAATATCCAGACTGGGAATGAGAGGTGTGTGCAAGATCTAGAAAAACCGAATGACTTTTTTCCCCTCCACACAAAGCAGTGAGCCGCTCATGATAGAAATAAAGAACAAAATGTTAGCGTATTTTGCATTCGAGCCTGAGAGCAAGGGAAATAGACAGCGAATGCGTGAGGTAAGCAAAATCCTAAAATGCCAACGCCTTTGCTCGCTTCTACACAACACAATAAGCCACCCATGGCAGAAAATAAAGAAGGTAATGCTAATGTAACTTGCATTTCAGGGTGAGAGCAAGGGAACTAGACAGAGAATGAATATGGTGCACAAAACTGAGCGGAGCATCACACGGACTTTACACTCCTGCACACACACACACAGCAAGCCGAACATGACAGAGAAAAAGAGAGAACTATATGAACGCCCTTTTTTCCATGTAGCGGAGCAGGGGAATAGGAGACGGTATGTTTATGAAACGCAAAGCTCGGTACAGCACAGCACGGTTCCACGCACTTGTACAAACAGCAAACCTTCCATGAGAGAGAAAAAAAAGGAAAAGAAGTGAATGTATTTTGTATTCGTGTGTGAAGGGAGGATAACAAGACGCGAAAATGTTTAATACACGCAAAATTCTGTTGAATATTTGGAATGTTGGAATGTTACGCACAGCACAAACGACGAGCAATCCAAAGAGTGTGAGGGGAGCGTGTTTATGAGGAGCGCAGATTCAAGAAAAACACCAATTCTCTGAAGCTTCCAACTCTCACATCACCTATTTCCAACGTCTGAAAAGGAGATCAAGAAGGTTATAATGAGTATTTTCACAGGGTCATGGCACATAAGAGTCATCAAACTACCAACAGGGTCATAAAACTACCCTTGGAATTCCCCGCATATCCTACGAAAGCCTTGTCAAATATGTGTGCATGGGCTCCAAAAGGTTTAAGAAAATGGGCTCAAGATTTTACGTAGGACCCGCACGAGGGGGGGGGGGGAGAGAGAGAGAGAGAGAGAGAGAGAGAGAGAGAGAGAGAGAGAGAGAGAGAGAGAGAGTAAGAGCTATTCGAACGTATTCCCTTCTCGCTTTGTTTGGTCAATTTGCTGCTCCCGTTAGAGTCTTGCTGAGGGCGACTTTATGCATGAGGGAAGGCGTACTAGAGGTTGATGTGTTGGGTCGTGCTGTGCTGTGGATTACGGAGGCCTTGGTGTGTGTCCTTAGTAATGCAGTTGTGATGTTGTTGTTTGGAAGTGGTGGTGGTGTACTGGTTGTTGCTGCTCTCTTTGTTGTTGGTGGTGGTGTTGGGGGTGATGGTGTTGTTGTTGTTGTTGTTGGTGGTGGTGGTGGTGGTTTTCTTATTGTAACTGTTATTGGACTTTTTATGGTTGGTCCAGTTGATTCCGTCGTTGTTTATTTCATTGTTGTTGATTCTGTCTTCCTGATGTCAACGTTTTATTTGTTAGTTTTTTTGTTTTTTCTTGCATATATAAGTGGTATCGCTATTTATGTTTTTGTGTTCCTTACTGTTTTCATTGTTGTTGTCGTCGTTGTTGTTTTTGTTGTTGTTGTTGCTGTTCCTCTTGTATTCGTTACCTTGGTATTCGTTGTTCTTGGTATTGGTGTCGCTGTTGTTGTTTTCGTTGCTGTTGCTGCAGTCGTCGTCGTTGTCGTTTTATACACGCGGCGGCGGCCATGCGGGGACACAATAGACGTCAATGAATGGAGTGACAAGAATATTGGAACGCGGCGAACGGCACCAAATTGTTGCCCAAAATAAACAGCAAAGCCTCGGTTAACGCTGCGCTGGTGGCTGCGACTGTGTATTTAACTCTCTCTCTCTCTCTCTCTCTCTCTCTCTCTCTCTCTCTCTCTCTCTCTCTCTCTCTCTCTCTCTCTCTCTCTCTCTCACACACACACACACACACACACACAAACACACACACACACACGCAGAGGAACACGAAAAAAGTGAGTAAATATTCTGGAAGTGTTGCTAGAATTACTGTAATTTTTTAAAGGTCCAGGTTGTGAAAAACGCCAGGCTGTCTTGTTAAATTACAGCCCACGGCGGCGCGTAAGAGGCGGGAAGAGGGAGTGTGGATGTAAAATTGCTGTATAAAGATCAATACGAGTTCTGCTGAAATTACAAGTACCATTATTAAGGACTAATTCCGGGTTGTGAAGGAGTGCAAAGTTGTCCTGGCGAATTACTCCCCTCACCTTCACCTTCGTAGTACAAGACGAAGTGGAAATGAATGCGGAAAAGTGAGACTACCTATGATAACGTTACACTGGTCTATTTTGTGTTACAAGTACTTTCATTATCACAGACATGCGATGACGCCTGTCTCATTTTACCACTAACCTCAACACCGTCGAGTATGGAGTGAAGAAAACAGATGATAAATAGGAGAAAGACGAATAAAATAAGAAAGGATGAAAAGACGAAAATGTGTGAATGGCACAAAATGAATATAGCATTAAAAAAAAGGCTCTTTTAACCATTGAACGTTTTACCAGTATATAACGGAGTGCAGAGATAAATAAAAGGAAAAAAAAAAGAACAAAGAGAAACAAATTAAACGAAGTGATTTTATTCAGGGAATCAATGCAAACAAATACAAACAAGAAAACTTTGACCATCCAGCTCAACATCAACGAACAAGAGAGGAGGAGAAGAGAAAGGAAAAAAATTCAACAGAAATAGACTGAGTGACGTGTAAGAATATATATAAAGTGTCTTCGTACCAATCAGGAGCTTTGACAGCCACCCCTTGAATACCCCACTCTTACTGAGTGTCTTCAGTCCCTTAAGTTCCTCCACAATGTGGCTTCCCTTTCTATCTTTTATCACCATTTCCATAAGTGATCTTTTGAGGATGCTAACTGCATGCCTCCAACCCTTTCGCGGCCTATGTTGTCGATCATCCTAATGCATTATTTCTTCCCTTTCACTTGTACACTCTGGAACGGCCTTCCTTCATCTGCACTTTTTCCTTTCAGTATGGTAGGATTATTCGTCCCAAATTTTTAGATAACTCTTTTATTCCCTTTTGTTACTTTCATGCAGGAGCCACGATTTGAGAGCCTGTATTTATTTCAGTTTTCCAGTGCTGTAAAAAAAACGCTCAACAACCACGAATAAAAGGGAAAGAGAAAACAGAGGACAGAAAGATAAATAAAATCAAGAGGATGGAAGGACGGAATTGCTTCAGAGGTTTACGATGAAAGCGAATGTAAACAATTGCTCTTTTACTATCGAGCCAACACCAACGTAAAGGAAGAGAGAGGAAAGAGAAGAGGAAGAAAAGATTGAACAGGAGCAGATGGAAACACGAAGTTACTTCACAGATATATCATGAAAACGAAAATATACAAGCGTCTTTTTTATATTGATATTTGGAAAGAAATACATATAAGAAAGAAAAAAAGAATAAAAAAAAGGATAGATGGTGAGATGAAATTTATTTGTAGGTATACAATGAAAAAAAACTATAAAAGAATTGTCGTACGGTTATCAAAAGTGACAGAAACGTGTGAAGAGAAGAAAGCAAAATAGAGTGAGAAAAAAAAAGGAATGAAGGAAAGGCGAAATAAAGTGAGAGACGGTGAAAGTGTCGTACTATTAAAAGCAACAGAAACGTATGTAGAAAGAAAAAGAAGACATGAGAAGCGAAGAGAAAATGGAAGGGGACAGAAGAAATAAAATAAAATAGAACGGATGGAGAAGCCACAGTACTATTAAACGCAACGGTAACGCATTAAGGAAGAGAAGAGAGGAAATAGAAAAGGAGAAGAAAAAAAACATAAGAGAATAGAGAAGATGAAAGGGAATAAAGAAGAACGCATGGAGAGGCAAAAGTACTATTAAACGCACGCAACAGTAACGCATTGAGGAAGAGAAAAGAGGAAATAGAAAAGGGGAGAACAAAAAACATAAGAGAATAGAGAAGATGAAATGGAATAAAGAAGAACGCATGGAGAGGCAAAAGTACTATTAAACCAAGCAGCAACGTATGAAGGAAGGAAGAGAGAATATTTGGAGGGGAAGAAAGAATTAAGGAGAATAGAGATGATGAAAGGGAATAAAGAAGAACGCATGGAGAGGCGAAAGTACTATTAAACCTAGCAGCAACGTATGAAGGAAGGAGAAAATGAGAAGAGAAGAGAGAATTAAGGAGAATGGAGAAGAGGAAGCGGAATAAAGAAGGACGGATGGAGAGGCGAAATTGCTTTGGATGCATCGATTTCTGTCCACGCGAATTCCCGTCCGACAGATTGCATGAATTTCTGAAATGCGCAGCCGACTCCAGCCAGCCCTGAACTCCTTAATGGCTCCCCTGCGCCTCTAAAGTATAAACAGTCACGTTGTATTGAAAAAAGGTTTAAATTCCGCTTCGAAAACTGCACATATACAATACACACATACATATTTAAAACATATATTCATACAGGTTTTAATTTGTGGCTGTCCTCCGCCTCGAAAGTATAAACAGTTACGTTGTATTAAAAAATGTTATAATTCCGCCTCGAAGAGTACACATATACAGTACATACATACATATTTACGAACATACATTCATACAGGTTTTAATTAATGACTGCCTCTGCCTCAAAAGTATACGCAGAAACGTTGTATTGAAAGAGTTATAATTCCGCTCCGAAAAGTACACCTATACAGGACATACATACATATTTACAAACATACATTCATACAGGTTTTAAATAATGGCTGTCCTCCGCCTCAAAAGTATACACAGAAACGTTTAAATTATGCTTCCTAAAGTCCATATATACGTACATAAACATACATACATATTTACAAACATTCTTTGATCAATGGTTATCGTCCACCGCAAAAAGTATGAATAGAAACGTTGCATAGAAAAAAAGGAGTCGAGAGTCCGCTTCTTAAAATACACATGTACGTACACACATACATACACATAAACACACATTCATGCGTGCATTAATTTATGGCTGTCGATGAAGAAAAAAAAGTATATACACACACAACTGATTGGAAGGCAAGGATGTTTAGAGTCTGCTTGGTAAATAGACGTATAGACATATACATATACATAAAAACATACATTTATACATACTCTAATGGCTGTCGTTGAAGAAAAAAGTATGAACACACATTTGGTTAGAAGACATGGATGGTTATGATCTGCTTGGTAAATATACATACATACATACATACATACATACACATATCGCACGCACAGTCGTTTACGGAATATTCGGCAGTAAAGAACCGCAACACGAGCGAGCCGACTTTCATTCCCAAAATCCTCCGCGATGATGAGTTTTGGTGTGTGTGTGTGTGTGTGTGTGTGTGTGTGTGTGTGCGCGTGCGTGCGTGCGTGCGTGTGTGTGTGTGTGTGTGTGTGTGTGTGTGTGTGTGTGTGTGTGTGTGTGTGTGTGTGTGTGTGTGTGTGTGTGTGTGTGTGTGTGTGTGTGTGTGTGTGTGTGTTTGCATTTGCCTCTTTTAATAAACTTTACAACAATGAGTCCAGCTTACAATGTCTCTTTTAGTCATATTTTATTATACATTCCCCTGAACTTATGTATACTTATTTGTACAGGTTTTAATTTTTTGACGTGTAATAATTATCAGTATATTTGCTGTGTATGTTATGAGTCTATATGGATTAATGTCAATGTAGAATTTATCTTAGATGTAGTAAATATCGGTGTGTGTCTTGGCTACGTATGTTATTATCCATGCAGTAATGTCAGTGTATATATCAACTGGCAAAGAACTGTTCTCTCTGTCGTCCTTGAAGGCATTCCAGTCCTGCCAACCCAATGTGGCGCAACAAGTTCGTGCATTCGATAAAGCAACAATAATTTAATGGAGGGAGAGTCACGCAGACCGGCGGAAAATCATTTGTGTTTCCTTCAAGATAAAAAAAAAGTTCCTTCGATTCTTCATCAATTATAACGAAACTTAGGGGAAGAAAGGACGGAAGGAAGGAAGGAAGGAACAAGGGAAGGAAGGCAGAAAGAAAAGAAAAGAAGGAAGGACGGAATGAATGAATGAATGGAGGAAGGAAGGAAGGAAGGAAGGAAGGAGGGAAGAAAACAAGCAAGGAAGGAACGAAGGAAAGAAGGAACGAAGGAAGGAAGGAAGGAAAGAAGGAAAGAAGGAAGGAAGGAAGGAAGGAGGGAAGAAAACAAGCAAGGAAGGAAGGAAGGAAAGAAAGAACGAAGGAAGGTAGATAGTAAAAATGAAAGAAAAAGGATGATGAATGAACCGATAGATAAATAGAAAGAAAAACTGATAGAATGATACAGATGTTTACTGACCGCACTTTCATTTACAAACACACTATTGCATATTTCACCCTCACCGTGACCCGCCACCGTCCAACATTTAACTCATTTTTCAACTACCAAAAAAAACGCAAAATTAGTTCGGCCAGGGACATTAATCTTGCCATCCGAACGTACAAAATGTGGCCTTACCTGATAACCAACACACACACACACACACACACACACACTCCCTCCCGCCCCCACACACTACTAACATACATTCAATTCACCTGTACCACATTATTTCTACATTCATATCATACTGTTTAATATTCGCCATCTGACCTGACTGTACAAAACACGACCAGTTCACGTTTGTATGTCTCCCAAGTGACCTGTGCGTTATGCGGCTTTTACGTGTATCCATTATTCGTCACCCATACAGCGCTTAGCTTTTCCATAAACGCCCCGCTGCTCCACTTTACAGCGCGTGCCAATTTCCCATTACACTTTCATTCACATTTTTTATACACGTTCCGCCGCTAAGCTAAACACACTGGGCCCAAAATTTCCCATACACGCCCCTCCGCTGAGCTGTACGAAGCGTGTCACTTTTGCATTACGCTCTCATTTATCTTCCACACACACGCTTTGACCACTAAACTCTACAAACTGTGACCCACCTCCATTTTTTTCCGCTTGCATTTACCTGTTTTACATATTAATCCGTACCTCATGGCTCGCCTATGTGTGTGTGTGTGTGTGTGTGTGTGTGTGTGTGTGTGTGTCATACAAAACCTGGTCTGGACGTGCAGTTTTTTCTCATTTCTTTTGCTTTTCTATTTTTCCATCTCTTTCTCTCTCTTTTCGCTCTTACTGTACTTTTTCAATTCTAAATCTTCTATAATGTGGGTCCTTTTTTTCCTATTATACTTCCTTCATGCTTTACATTTACAGATTAACACTGAACTATACAAAGGAGTGAACACTCTTTTTTTTTCCATTATACAGGTTTACTTTTTAATATGCAGACACACTTGGTTTTTTGCTTCTAAACAAAATATTCTGTACCCTGTCAAGCCTTATCTACTTTTTACTACTCGACTAGAAAAGTAAATCCCAATCCATTTTTCCATTACGCTGTTACACTTATTAATCTGGACAACATTCACAGTTTTTGCCTGTATAGACTTTTCATCCTAATAGTATATGCCATGCTGTGAAATCCTTTACCCCTATTCTATACAACATTAGTCTCTATGTTTTCATTATACTGTGACACTTATCACAATATTCTTTGCTTATTTTACATTCATATTTTGCCTTTTAATAATAATATTGTCTTTCCTTTATCCATACAACATACACCAAAGCTATACTATGGATCCTTTTTTCCACCCCATTGTTCCACTTCGTAATCTTCACATTCTTCATATTATTTACTTATATGCAGATAAAGTCTCGAAAAGAACATTCTGGGTCATGTCAGTTTATAATACACCTTTTAACCCAATTTCATACAACGATGGTCCACTATTTTAACAAGTGAATCCAAACAAAATTTATAATCTTTGCATGGCCACAACTTCCGCCTCTACATAATAGACTTTGTGCCCGGTTCGTTTCGACAGACTACAATACACTCCCAAACTATATTATGCATCCCTGTTTTCCATCATACCATTTCACTGACATTAGCTTAATATTATTTGCATGTGTACAATATTCGCCTCTGCACAATACAGCACGTGCATGTTTGAGTGTTATTCCGGTCCATCATTGAATTGTTCGCTCACGGCATTGACGCGGCGCGAGTTCAACTAATAAACTGAGCAGCGTTTGTCATGTTTACGTAATGTTTCGCTGTGTTTAGTTATGCGAAGCTAGACGTGTGTGTTTTATTGACATCGAGGCGTTTCATCCAGGTGTGTGTGTGTGTGTGTGTGTGTGTGTGTGTGTGTGTGTGTGTGTGTGTGTGTGTCCTTGGTGAATAGGTAATGAGGTTGGACAGATGAACAGAGGGACAGAATACACAAGCAAGCTCACACGCGTCCACACACACACACACACACACACACAACACAAACACATACACGGACTCCCCCCTTCCCCTCGCCGCCAACAAAGCCCCCAAAACCCCCTCATCACCCCCGGCCCCCCATACACACGCCCCCCCCCCGCCCAACGACCCCCAACGCACACACGAACACACATACACACAATATTTCCCTCCATCCCATTATTGCTCGCCTCCGTCCGTCAGACACTCGCCCAGCCTGTCCGTATTTATTTTAGTGGCGCTTCCTGTTTTCCGGAGCCGCGCCTCAAAGGAAGCTAAGCCATTTCATTAGCCTTTGAGCCTCGCTGCGTGGGTGGTGGGAGGCGTGCGTGTCCCTGCTTCGCCTCTGCCTGCTTGCTTACCCATCCACCTGCTTGTCTGCTTCCGTGTGACTGTCTGCCTACCTGTGCCTACCTGCTTGCTTGTCTTCTCGCTTCTCGTGCCGGTGTCTATGCCTGTTTGACCTCCTTCGCCCACTGCCTGATCTCCTATCCTCTCTGCCTCCCTCTCCCCATTGAACTATCTAGGCTGCCACTTTCCTCTTACTCTTTTTCTGCTCTCTATTATCCATCCCTCAGCTGTTTCTTCTTTTCTCCTCTCTCGTACCTTTTGTGGTCCCTGGCCCTTATCTATCTTGTTTCTCTTCTTTTCAATTTGTCCTTTACTCTCTTCAACGTTCCCTTGCTTCCTTTTATCCACTTTCAATTCCATCTATTTTTTCCTTCTGTCGTCTTCTATTCCTTGATTTTTTTCCCTTTTTCTTTTCTAACTCTCCATTCTCTGCCGTCTATCCCTTTAATGTATTTACTTCTCTTCCTTTACTTCCACCATCCACTTTGCTCTCTCCATCGTTTTCCTTCCACTGCCCTCTTCTCTCACCCAGTTGCTTCTCTTTTCTCCACTTTTATTCCGTTTTAACCCTCATCTGTTTATTGCCTTCTACTACATTCTTCCTGCTTTCTTCTCACTCCTGCTTTTCTTTCCACTGCTCTCTTCTTTCACTCACCCTGTCGCTTCTCTTTTCCCCACTTATATCCCCGTCTTACCCCCTCCTCAGCCCCCAACAAGCCAGATTCAATAAGACAAACAAGGGGAGGGCACGCAGACAGGTCACTAACTAAGCAAAAGACCAACAACACACGGAAACCAAGCAAAGGCACGAGCAGCTAAATAACATACAATCTCGCCTGGCATTAAGCGAGTCCACAGCTCCGTTTGCTCACAGCCCTGACGCCTCGACAACCAAGCCCACGCCCCACGCAAGCCTGATTAAAACATAACAACACCCCCCTCCGCCCTGCCCCCGTGCCCTCTATGTTAGGTGTGCCCGGCGGCCTTGGTTAGTAGCTCCCCTCAGCACGCCACGTCTGCGAGCGACACGACATGACGCGACACGACACAGTGGCGCGCGAGAGACGGGTGGGAGGGCGCGGCACGGTGTTGCGTGGCGGGTAAGAGTGTGTTGGCGTGTGGATTATGATTGTGTCGCGCGTGATTTACTGTTTTTACTTCATTTATAAGAGCAATAAAGGGTTTGCCTAGTGTCTTTTTCTTGGCGTTTCTTTATTGTGTTCAGTCCGGACGGCGTAGTTAGAGCATTATTTAATAATCGCCCTTCTTAATTTACTCCTGTTCAAAGTGAGACATAAAAGGTTTGTTTCGTGTTTTTCTTTCCGTTCTTTATTGCGCTGTCCAGACTGCGTTGTAAACTATTACATAATTAACACCTTTCATACAAGTTGATTACCTCCAATTCAGAGTGCGACATATAAGGTTTGCTTAGTTTCGTTTTCTTGTTTCTTTATTGCGCTTTGTTCAGATTGTGTACTGGAAAAAACATTAGAAAAACCATCAGACAATTAGCAACTTTTTTATTTGACTTGTTCATATAGTGAATCATAAAAGGGTGGTTTAATTTAATTTTCTTTGAGTTTAATTATTGCGCTCAGTTCAGATTGCGTAGTAAAAACATTAAATAAATAACGCCTTTCTTAGTTTATTTACTCCTTTTCAAAGTCGGACATGAAAAATTTGTTTAGTTTCGTGTTACTTGCGTTCCTTAACCGCGTTCTCCAGGTTGCGCTGTAGAACCATTAAATAATTAACGTCTTTTTACTTGATTTATTTCGCCTGGTTCAAAGTGAGGCATGCAGAGGGCGCGGTGGCAAAGTGGATTAAAGCTTAAGTCTTGGAGGCGGCGATCTGGGAAAGGTGGTTCGAATGGCAATGACGGTAGGAAGGGCACCGGCTCTTGAAGCGAAGCCATCCATAATCTAAAACCCGGATTCTAGGTGGTTGTTGTTGTTTGTTGATAAATGTATCGCGCAATAGCGTCAGACAAAACAATTTTTAGCAAATGCATCAGGTTTAACTATAGACAATGGACACACACACACACACACACACACACACACACACACACACACACACACACACACACACTAAAACAGGAAGCTGGACGACATACAGTAACAGGAGAACAAAGTGAGATCGATAAAAAGCCAATTAATATCTTTTAACTATTTTTTAATTTATTTATGGCCATATTCCAAGGTCTTCTTTATTATGAAATGCCTGTTATCACGAACTCAAATGCCATCAGCAGCTTCTAAATTATTTTCCCGCCTTCACTGAATTCCATAAATTTCACAACTATTGTTTGGGGGAGAAGCAAACTTGCGCAATTTTAATAATAAGAGAAAATTAATATATTGGGTGTAACCTTTAACCTGTACAAGAGCTTCCGAGAAAGCTTGTACGGAACGGGATCTCTCATACTGCTGTTGCTGGAACTGATGTCAGGGGAATTAATATCTAGGCAGGGAGAGCTTGTGAAATGAATTAGTCGAAAAGATAAGCTAAAAAACGTCCTTCAGAGACATCTTGCTGCTAGATTTTTGTTTTACTCAGCCCAAAACGACAGACTAATACTCCATGCAAATTGTCCCGAATATTTTTAATGGGCTGTCTCTCGACAAAAGCTGCTTCATCTAATCTTATTTTTCTGTGGTTGACGCTCAGCTTGAAGTGAAAGAAAAGGTCACACCACGCTAATCGACTTTTTCTTCCTATTTTTCCCTGGGTCGAAACCGAGACTAAAAAAGGTTAGATCCTTTAAAGCACATTTCTTATGGCAGAGAACCGAGCCAGACATAAAAGATCATTATGTGCGAGGTGTTCGTGCGGGCCAGGGCTTAGGTGTTGTGAAATTCAGAGATTCGATTAACCTATCCAAATGCAGGGCGCTTATCAAACCCACGAAGCATGCGGCTGAAACGACTTGGAGTGTTATATTATTCTCTCTCTCTCTCTCTCTCTCTCTCTCTCTCTCTCTCTCTCTCTCTCTCTCTCTCTCTCTCTCTCTCTCTCTCTCTCTCTCTCTCTCTCTCTCTCTCTCTCTCTCTCTCTCTCTCTCTCTCTCTCTCTCTCTCTCTCTCAGGTATTTTTTACTAGATAATTTTCAGCCTTCCGCCTTTCTTGGGTTCGAACCCCGCTGCAAGAGGATCAAGTAATCGGTAAGAATTCCAAGCGCCTTTACTTTATCAGCTCAACTCCGTGCAAAGAAAAATAACAGACTGAAATTGCTGCGTGGGCTTATTTCTCTCTCTCTCTCTCTCTCTCTCTCTCTCTCTCTCTCTCTCTCTCTCTCTCTCTCTCTCTCTCTCTCTCTCTCTCTCTCTCTCTCTCTCTCTCTCTCTCTCTCTCTCTCTCTCTCTCTCTCTCTCTCTCTCTCTCTCTCTCTCTCTCTCTCTCTCTCTCTCTCTCTCTCTCTCTCTCTCTCTCTCTCTCTCTCTCTCTCTCTTCCCTTCACTCTATGTTCGTCTGCATCTGACTCTATCTCTGTATATTTTCCACTAAGACTCTCTCTCTCTCTCTCTCTCTCTCTCTCTCTCTCTCTCTCTCTCTCTCTCTCTCTCTCTCTCTCTCTCTCTCTCTCTCTCTCTCTCTCTCTCTCTCTCTCTCTCTCTCTCTCTCTCTCTCTCTCTGTTCTCTTCCCACTTCTCTTTTCTCTCTCTCTCTCTCTCTCATCTCTCTCTCTCTCTCTCTCTCTCTCTCTCTCTCTCTGTCTCTCTCTCTCTCTCTCTCTCTCTCTCTCTCTCTCTCTCTCTCTCTCTCTCTCTCTCTCTCTCTCTCTCTCTCTCTCTCTCTCTCTTTTTTTTATTTAAACATAGGCACATGTATACTATTTACATACCCAAAGGTGCTCTGTCGTGTGCTGCCTATTCAAAGGGCAGAATAAAATCTATATAAAAAATAACTACATAAACTATAAAAAAAAAAAAATATATATATATATATACTATAAAAAAAAACATACAATACAGAATATATGTGAACGCACTGCACACTACACTCGTGCCACTGCTCCACCACGAGTGTCAGTGGAGTGGGGAGTGAGCCCCTCCAGTGGTGGGTCGACAGTTTTATTTTTTGGGTGTTCATCTCCCGGATGTTTGGTACACAGGCCGTGAACATGTTCCACATCCGGCAGACTCTTCCCGAAAAGATGCGCTGGTGCTGGCTGGTACAGGAACACGGCAGCTCCACTGCGTCACCACGGAATAGCACCGTTCTCGTGTCCCGCGTGGTGACTCTCGGAGGTTGGCGTAAGCCCACCAGATGTGGCGCTCCCTGCACTTGTGCCTTGTGAAACACCACAAGAGCAGCTACGTCCCTGCGGTGCTCCAAGGAGTCGACGGAGCTGAGAGTTTCTTGTCCGGTTGCGGGGTCTGCCGCATCCACCAGTCGCAGTGTCCGTCTGGATGGCGTCGAGTCTCCCGCTGTGCGAGGCAGCACACGACATCCAAGAGAGGGCAGCGTACTCCAGGTAAGGCCGTATCTGGGCCTTGTAGAGCAACAGCCTCCCTTTTTTGTCGAGGAAGCTGGCCACCCTTCGCAGGCAGGAGACTCTGTGGGAGGCCTTTTGGACAATGTGTTTGATGTGGCTGTCAAACCGTAGCCCTCGATCCACTTCCACTCCCAGAATCTTGACGGATTCCTGGAGTGGGAGGGGGACGCCACCAAAGCTTAGCTTCCCCTCCACTGCTGGCCCGGCAGTGGGGGATCGAGAGACCACCATTGTCTGGGTCTTCTCTGGGGCAAAGGTCACCTGCCAGCGGGCACCCCACTCCTGTAGCACCTTCAGCTGCTGATTGACCTCGTCAGCAGCTCGCCCACTGTCTTGTCTGGGGTAGGTGCAGGAGAGAGTGCAGTCATCAGCGTAAGCTTAGACTGCTGGCAGCTGCCGGAGAAGGTCGTCCACATATATGTTCCACAGAACTGGCCCCAGCACTGAGCCCTGTGGCACTGATGCCTCCACTGGCAAGGAGTCGGACATCTGCCCGTTGACGACAACCTGGAGGGTCCTCTCTCTCTCTCTCTCTCTCTCTCTCTCTCTCTCTCTCTCTCTCTCTCTCTCTCTCTCTCTCTCTCTCTCTCTCTCTCTCTCTCTCTCTCTCTCTCTCTCTCTCTCTCTCTCTCTCTCTCTCTCTCTCTCTCTCTCTCTCTCTCTCTCTCTCTCTCTCTCTCTCTCTCTCTCTCTCTCATACCTCACATTTTTCTCTCTTCCCTCTGTTAAGGTGCTGCCTGAAGCGCCGGTAGGCTTTCTTGAGAGATCTTCTCGACGACCCCAGCCCGTTAGCGGAGCAGGCGAATTTCATTTATAGTGGCTGCCGTGATACATGACTTTTTGCTTGGCTTAGCTTGGCTTGGCTTGGCTGCTCCTCGGTGTTCCTTTTGACCAAAGTCGCTGAATTTAGGGTTGATTGAAGATCTGGACAACATTGGGTAATCTTCCGCCATTCGACGATGGTTTGAAAATTCAGCATGTTGCGGTGGGACTCGAACCTAGGTCCACAGGCTCACCACGCCCGCACACTGACCACTCGGCCACCTCCTCCCCTTCCTTTAGTCTCGCCCTTCCCTTTCTCCTACTTGTCTTTCCCTCCTTCCTCTCTCCTCTTCCCCTCCCCTTTTTAATCCTCATGTCTTCCCCTTTTACCTTCCCTCTCCTTCCCTTCCCCTGCTCCCCTTCCCTTCCTCACATGCTTCCCATTTTCTTTTCTCTCTCCTTCCTCCAGTCCCCCCCACTTGCTCCCCCCCCCCCCCCGTCCACACGCCTGACCTCATAAGGACACACGCACGCGACTCCCAAGCACGTTCTCTATTCACTCTTTTACAGTCATCTGCGTTTTTTTTATAACTTTTTGCAGCTCGAGCATTGTCCCGCCCTTCCTCCTCAAGCTCTGTTAATACTCTGGGGACATTAGGGGAGGGGGGAGGAGGTTGGGAAAGGAGAAGGGGAAGAGGGAGAAGGTTCAGTAGGGCCCCCACGAGGAACAGAAGGGGTCGAGGTTTTCAAGGGCGAGACGAATTGAGTTTCTTCACGGTCAAGGTAAATAAAATGGATTCGGCGCCCTTCTTTCTCGGCCCCGGAATTCAATACCAAGCTAGTGGCGTCCTGATAGAATGTGCGAGTGGATAAAATGATACAGATGCGACAAAGAGATTCACATATGCAGATGGTACGAGCAAAGTGGAAATCCATACACAGAGAGATCGTAGCTTTTCTTCTCTCGGTTCATGAGTCCAATACTACGTTAGATAGTGCGAGTAGATGCGTTGATACAGACACGAACGACACAGAGTTACAAAGAGATACACATTGAGAAACATAGAGAATTCGTAGTTTTTCTTCTCTCGGCCCAGAAATCCGATACCACGTTAGTTGCCTCCTGATACATTGTGCGAGTTGCTTATTTATTGACGCACTTACGAATGACAAAGAAATACGAAGATACACATATACGAGTAGTACATACAAAGTGGATATACATATAGAGATGATTCGGATCTCTCGGCTACAACATCCAATATCGTGTTGATCCTGTTTATTGATGGATAGCACGACTAGATACATGTACATACGGATACGACAAACAGATCCACGTTTACGGATACTGCAAGAAGATTGGATACATACCTATAGACAGCTTTCTCGACGAGTGAATACAGTACCGAGTTAGTTGTTAATGAGTCTTGGTGGTGTTTCGAGTTGATACAAAAACACAAACAAGAATAAAAACAAACATATAAACCTACATATATTTACAATACTAAAATATACATACATACAGTGAGATGACCTGGTGACATTCTCTCTCAGTTCATCCAATACCGTGTTAGTCGTGAGTGAATTCGATAAATAGTACACGTTAAATAGATGTTGTGTTATTCATCCACCTCATGTTTCGTTAATCATTCACACTGAGACGAGGAATGAGTAATGCCTCAAGGCTAATGCAAGTGGGTGCTCTCAGGTGGGTGATCTAATATTTATTGGCTCAATAGTTCGCTGGATTGGGCTGGATTCAGGGATCATGTTAAGAGCCTGATATGAAATTAGCTTCGTCATTAACCCGGTAGCAGCGACGGGCCAAATTTGTGGCTTTACCGTGTACCAGCGATGGGCCAACTTTCTGCCATGATATAAACCTTCCAAAATAGATGATGCATAAACTGATCACACATACGTTGATATATATTATGAAATGGTTTGCGTGAGTGATGATTCTTTCTCATTATTTTATTTAGAGGGGCCTTTACCTAACCTAACCTAACCTAAGAAACATGACCCCCGCAGCTACCGGGTTAAAGTTATTAAAGTTTTAACCAACCCAAACCCATCTAAACCAAACCTAACCGTTATGATACAGTTGTTTCAGCTTCGATCCAAGTCAGCCCTCCTAAACCGAACCTAACATAACCTAACCTAACCTATCCAAAGCTCAATCTCGCTGGGTTTAGGTGAATTCAGTGATCATGTAAGAATTAATTGTGTTATGATACAGATGCTTAAGTTTCAACCCAAGTCAACCCAACAAAACCACACCTAATCTAACTTACCCAAAGCCCGAAATTTCGTTAGTTTTGGTTGAATTGAAATAATCCTAACTTAGTAAATATGTTGCATTATTTCAGTGACGATATTGTTATTAATTTTTCACCTATATCTAACCTGACATAACAAATCCTAAACGTGATACTGTTTTTGTTGGGAGAGTTTATGGGAACATACAAAGAACTAAATATATTTTTTATGAGGTTTGACACATAACTGTTCATAATTATGTTTTTTTCTTTACGGTGGATTCACTGAAGTTTACGATAATCTATGCGAATCAAATGCTGTTCTTGGTTAGAGTAATATCCGTTTCTTATTGAAAGGCCATTCTGGGTAGCAAGTGTTGTGGTATTCAAGATACTCGGAAAGCCGGAAATGTCACAATGAAACGCAATGGCTAATGATGCAAAAAGAGACCAAGAGGTATTGACAGAAAGAAGGAAGAGGGATATTAATTCACCTCCTTCGTCAGATTTTGAAGTACTCTACTCGGTAAGAACATAGAAGGTGCGCCAGGCACTACACTTCCTGTTATTTCTCAGGTAAAAGTCCAAGCATTATTATTTTTCTATACTAACAACTTATTTTAGTGTCACTAACATTTGCACATAATAATTAACCTCACTCGTCAGGATTGAACACATCCACCAGTAAGAAAATGTAAGGTTCACGAGGCAATCCAACAGAGGTAGTTTCTCTGGCAACTTCCGTGGCGTTACTTTAATCTACACATAATAACTTATCTTTTATCTCCTCAATTATTTCTTCACCCTTTTAGTCGAGTCAAATCTTAATAAATTCCAAACGCCAAAGAGAAACATAAAAGGCACGCAGCACCATCAACTCCTCATTATTCATACATACATAACTTTACCGTCGGGAAGTAATACAAGTCATGCACCAAGTAGGAATATCACAGGTGCGCCACACAAGCCAGGTAAGAAGGCCCTCTCACGAGCCCCATGAAGCAGTGAGGCGCGAAAGAACCAATTGCTGTTATTTATCACCGGGGACGGAACACGCGGCGCACGGAGGGTCCTTGCACTCACCTCTGATTGGGCGGCGTCACGTGTGGGCAGGAGGAGGTAAAGGGGGTGGGGTGAAGGGCAGGAAGCGTGAGAATGGGCAAGGGAGGGAAATAGGAGGGAAGGTGAGGGTACGTAAGAGAAGGGAGCAGGAGGTGAAGTGAAGATAGGAAAAGTAAAAATGAAGGTAGAAAGAGAGCATGTGAATAAGTAGAAGAGATAAGGGGTGGATGGGAAGGAAAGGGAAGAATAGGCGTGAGGGTAGGTTATTGGAGGTTAGTGGGTAGGTGGGGGGGAGGAGGACGTGATAACAGGTAGGAGAAAGGTAGATGCAGGTAAATGGGCAGGTAACGAGGAGAGGGAAGGAGAGAGGAGAGGAGAGGAGAAAGTGAGAGCAAGCGAACAGGTGAGAGGAAGGGGGTAATTTATATGACCAGGTAAAAGGGGGATGAGGCAGAGGGGGGAGAAGGAAGAAGAGCAAGCAGGTAATTGGGGTGAAGAGGAGAACAAGCGGAAAGGTATGAGGTTAAGGGGGTAAAGAATAGTGTGGACAGGTGTAGGGGGAGGGAGGGAGGAGGGAGAGGGGTGGGGAAGGGGAGGTAAGGGGGGGAGGGAGGGGGGAGCGAGGAGACACTGTGACACGCCTTGGCACAAACACCACCACTGAAAACAAAGGGTGAGGTGCAAGGAATGTGTGTGTGTGTGTGTGTGTGTGTGTGTGTGTGTGTGTGTGTGTTTGCATATCTCTCTCTCTCTCTCTCTCTCTCTCTCTCTCTCTCTCTCTCTCTCTCTCTCTCTCTCTCTCTCTCTCTCTCTCTCTCTCTCTCTCTCTCTCTCTCTCTCTCTCTCTCTCTCTCTCTCTCTCTCTCTCTCTCTCTCTCTCTCTCATCTTAAGGTCACTCCATCTCCGTGTCACGTCATTAATTCATTATCAGCCTTCCTTCGTGTGTCTTGCCAGAATGTCTTTTAGCGTCTTGGGTACGAGAGACGGAGGGCCACCTGGCGATAACTTTAATTAGTTTTCAAGTTCTCGATCCAATTTTGGGTTATCCTTTTATCTTTGTCAATTAGCGAATACGGTATTACGTCAGACTGCGGCAACTTTTTCACAGGAATTATTCAACATCTTCAACCAACCACTTAGGCGGACATTTATATTTTAAAGAGATAATATTTAATTTCATACAGAAAACTAACTTAGTTGAATGTAATTTTCATAGAGTTTATACCCGCCCACCAAGTTGTCTGTAACTTTATCGAAACTTAAAAATTCTCAGTTTCCATAGTTAATAATCCCGAAGGTCTCACAGTCCGAAAGTGAATAACAAAAGTTTCTTAACAAATGTGTTAAGAAAACCTTCACATAATATGCAGCATCTGAAATTTGTGAGTCGCTCCTCAGAAAACCGTGACTGCGATTAAACTTTTGCAACAACAGCTATGAGCAACCCTCGCGTCCCCCTCCCCTAAAGAAAGAGAAAAGAAAACTGAAAAACGCTTTACTTTTATGATAAAGGAGACAAGCGGTGGGAAAACAAAATAGAAAAACGCAACGCTGCTCCCAAAAAGAGAAAAGAGAAAAGATGTCAGTGAGGATGATAAGTTTTGACTGGAGGCGTGTCTTGCTACTCCCCCGAGGATGTCCTGTTACTTTGAAGTGAATCTGAACGACACTAGAGTTTGTTTTATTCACATCGCCTTTAAGAACATGGTACGAAAAAGAGTAAAATAACGAAATGTCAAACCAATGATGAACAAATATCCATATTTCGCTCGTTTTTTTATTTTTTTTTATTTTTTTGCTCACATCGCCTTTAAAAACAGTACTAACAACGGTAAAAAACGAAATGTCAAGCCAATGATGAACGAGTTTAGCTCAATGACACGAGTCACAAGACGAACCTCATTTCAGATATATATAAAAGGGTGGATTGTATGATTTGAGTACCGAAAAAAAGAGGCACGCGGAGAGAAATCCCTTCAGATGCTAAATATAGAACGTAATCTATACAAAACGGAGAAGCATTGATGGAAATATTAGGGTTGGGTGTTCAGTGTAGCACTTCACATCAACGAAACGAAGAAGAAACGGTAAATAAAGTATTAATGCAAATGTACCAATTCAGGAAGGCGAAATGAAGACCCAGCAATTTCTTTTTCATGTAGAACTCCACCTCAGCAGACAACTCCTTCAAGCCGAGGATTACTACGGCAGCCTATTCAAATGAGAGCAGTGCAGCAGGAGGCAAAGCATGAAAATATTTACATACGCACTCGGGGGAAATTTAGTGCTTTATAACGTACTTCACCTCAACGGATAGAGCCACATTGCTGAGGGTTACTGCAGCACCGCACTGAAACAACCTAAACCATACTGAACCACTGAATGACTAAAAGAGAATGAATGACTTAGGTATGAGGGCAAAATCTTCATACTGCATTCTCTCATAAAGCTAAGGATAACTGCAACATCGCACTGAAACGACTTGAAACATAGAGAAAGAACCTTATGAACGACTAAAGGAAAGGATTAAAGGAAAGGAAATACATAAGAGGGCAGAATCTTCATACTGTATTCTCTCATAAAGCTAAGGATAACTGCAACACCACCCTAAAACGATTTGCCACATACAGAAAGAACCTTATGAACGACTAAAGGAAAGGATTAAAGAGAAAGAAATACGTACGAGGGCAGACTCTTCATATTGCATTCTATCTCCGCGAACAGCAGGCCATAAAGCTAAGGGTGACTGCCGCCTCGCTCACTAAGGCTCTCGATAAGGACTCGTCTCATGACAGTAATGCCCGCGACGACAAAGGGACGAGAGCGCGCCGAGAGTCTTTTATCACGGCTTTGCTCGAGGACGGAATGCCATTAAGGACCTCACGAGAACAATAACCAATGCAATAGTGATAGAGGAATGACTTGGGCTGTAATGCGATGTTGGTTGGGATGGGGGGAGGGGTGGAGGGGAGGAGAAGGGAGGGAAGAGAGAGAGAGAGAGAGAGAGAGAGAGAGAGAGAGAGAGAGAGAGAGAGAGCTATAGAGAGAGAAAGAGACAGTTCTCTCTCTCTCTCTCTCTCTCTCTCTCTCTCTCTCTCTCTCTCTCTCTCTCTCTCTCTCTCTCTCTCTCTCTCTCTCTCTCTCTCTCTCTCTCTCTCTCTCTCTCTCTCTCTCTCTCTCTCTCTCTCTCTCTCTCTCTCTCTCTCTCTCTCTCTCTCTCTCTCTCTCTCTCTCTCTCTCTCTCTCTCTCTCTCTCTCTCTCTCTCTCTCTCTCTCTCTCTCTCTCTCTCTCTCTCTCTCTCTCTCTCTCTCTCTCTCTCTCTCTCTCTCTCTCTCTCTCTCTCTCTCTCTCTCTCTCTCTCTCTCTCTCTCTCTCTCTCTCTCTCTCTCTCTCTCTCTCTCTCTCTCTCTCTCTCTCTCTCTCTCTCTCTCTCTCTCTCTCTCTCTCTCTCTCTCTCTCTCTCTCTCTCTATCTCTCTCTCTCTCTCTCTCTCTCTCTCTCTCTCTCTCTCTCTCTCTCTCTCTCTCTCTGGCCTCGTCCCGGCAGCCTCTCCCCTGAAACACTCGGCGCGGGTGATGAATAAGACACCTGAGTGGGGAGGCACCTGAGGGAGCCTGGAACCACCGCCCGGCGCCGCAACACACCCGCACTCTTTTGATGCTGACTTTGCGGAAGAGAATGTGAAATATTTCCGGGCGGAGATCACGGTGCAGATTTGTCAGGAGAGGAAGGAATGACGTGTGTGATGCCGAGGTTATAGAATGGCGGTTTGGGAGGTGGCGGTGTGTAGGAATGAACACTAAGCCTTCTAGATCACTTGGTTAGAGATGTGACTTTGTTCTAAGTAATAAAAAGGTGAAATAGCTTCAGAAGGAAGATGAAGAATTGGCAAAGAGCAAGTTTCGTCAAAATAGGAACAAGAAAAGGTTACACGTGGATAGAGGCAACGCTGCAGTGAATCAAAATAACCGTTGATGATTAATGTACGACGGCTCCATTGGTTGAAGGAGCGGCGGCGAGGTAAGAAATGACAGCCCTGGTGACCCATGCAGTGACCGGTGGTCACAGACCGACACTCCTGCAGTCGGACAGCTCAGGACAAACGGGACGCGCGTGGCCATTAGGACGGCGGCCAGACGATGAGTAAAAACCAGAAGAGTAAAGGATGTCAAGTAACCGGAGCGGTGATTAAATCTTAAGTGGCTTCCGGCGGGCAGACTGTATCATGTCGGAGGGCGAGTTTCCTTTCCCTGAGTGGAAGGTACACGGTGTTTAACTTTGATTCCCTGGAGTGGACGGTCCGCAGCCCGGCAAACACGAGGTATCTAGGCTTTGTGCTGGCTGGGCACCGTGGCCTGGGGCGGGTGGGGGGGCGGGGCTGGAAGGCTGCTCACAGCGGCCTGCTGGAGGCCCGATGGTCACCGCCACCACGACACACGCCAGGCACGCAGCGGCCCGGCACTGGCCAGCGGGCGGCGCCAACATGCCACCAAGGATGCCAAGGCGCCCCGCGGAATGCAGGGTCGGCGCCGAGGCGGCGCGGCAGGAGGGCCGAGGCAGTGGCCTGTGCCAGCTTAAGGAGGAAAAGGAAGCTTTTAATGGAATAAGAATATAAAGTTTGAGATAAACAAGAAAGGCAGCAGCGTCTCTAGGGAGATCGGGGCCGAGATGAAAGTGACACAATCAACTTTACTTCCTTTAAAGAGTAAAAGTTATAACTCGGCCCTGGCGAGCGTCCCTCACGCGCGGCGCTGAACAATGGCCTGGCGGGGCGCGGCGCCAGGAAGAAACGCTACACTTCCATTTTGAAAATAGTGGTAAAAATTTCACGATAGCCATCAAAGTTATGATGAAGAGAGAAAACTTATATAACGCTTTTAGCTGGGGAGTACGGCCGCGGGCGGTGGGGGGAAGGTTGCGAACTACGAAACTCTAGGTAGAGGATACAAAAACCAGCCAAGTCGCCGCCCACTTACTGCATAAAACATACAGAAGTCCTCCTTTGTGGCGAAGTACTTTGTAAAGAGGGAAAAGTTGTCGACCGCTCAGCCCGCCAGGCTTCAGGGAGGGAAACTCGATGCTCCGCAGTAAAGGGATGACGGCCGAAAAAAAAGAAACAGTTTCCATGAAAATTGATGAAAAAATATGCCAGTGAGCGAGCCCGCCATTCTGAGGGAGCAGCGACAGCATCCTGCCCTGACGTGACGCGCCCCGCACTGAGGGGACGGCCGCCAATGAAAAGAATACTAAACTCGTCATGAAAATAGAGAAAAAGAAATACTAGTGAGCGAGGTTGCCACTGAGGGACCCGAGGCAGCAGCAAACTTGCCTTGCCGCGGGACACTGACAGGGGTGCCTGAGGACGCCGAGGCCCTGATGACCCGGTGATAATATTTTTTAGATGAATATTGTGCGGGGCTGAGCAGCAAAACGACTCGGGTCTGACGACTCGCTCAGGGACGAACGACTCTCGCGGGTGACAGAGAAACGAATAAAAAATCAAAAGGAAACAAGAAAACAGGGAAGCAACCGCAGGAGACCAAGAAGAAAACCCCACAACATTCTCTTCCAGCAGAAATAGGGAAGCAAACCGTCACCTCTTTTATATATCATCAGAACCAGAACGCAGGGAAGGAGGGACGTCTCATCTCCGGTTTGGATCCTGCGACAATTCGTTAAACACAGAAGAGCTAGGAAAAAGCCGCTCAACTTGCAAGGCATTACTGGAACATGACAGATACGCAAAATAATGTAAAACTGGAGAAACTGAAACAAAGATGGAGTGAAATGGCGCCAAAAAATAGTAAATAAGGAAAAATGTAAGTAGGAAAGTCTTTTCTTCCCTGCTCCCAAACAGTAAATGAAAATCAAATGGGAGTAGGAAATTATCTCTTCCCGTTAACTGCAGCCACGCGGTAAATGACAAAAATACAGGAATGAAAACAGAATATATTCCCCGCTCATTTCCTACCGCTGGTTAGACCAGGACCAAAGATAAATGGGAAAACCATTCTCCTGCCCCTACCTGCCACCTCCTGCCTGTCTGCTTCCTCTGGGACGGATACATCCCTAATGGAAACCTCTGACCGCCCACTGATCTCCCCTCCCTCACCCCCCCGTACCCCATCACCCGCTGACCTACATGAGAAGCAGAGGATGAAATAAGAATTCTTGAAGCATAACCTGATATATACGCGGGCAGGAACACAGGTCGCCACAATCCGCTTGTCTTCCCCGCATACCACAGGTTATATTTATAAATATTTTCCTTCTCGTATCGTGAACGTAGGTCCACGCATCCGTCGCGTTCCTCCACTTAGTGTGCTGTGCGACTTCCTGTCCAGCTTACCCATCCCCCACCCCAGCCCATGCCACCACCGAGTCTCGCTGAAAAAACGACCTGATAAGTTTGAGTTAATGAGGAAAGTTTACTCCATAAGAATAAAATACCTGGAAAGCAAAACGTCAGGTAAATGCAGCAGCAACTATTTGTGGTGCAGCGACAGCGACGAGGCGGCCGTAATGACATGCATGAAAATAACCCAGACTTGTGCATCCTGCGGCGCGGTGGGTGTCAGGGGGTCGCGCCGCCAGGCAGTGAGTGTGCCGCGCCGCCCCGCCCCGCCCCGCCCCGCCCCGCCCCGCTCCTTGCAACAAATCAGAAAGTCTGGTCACACTCAGACAAAGGTCCGAGGGCGGGGGGAGGGGGAATGCGTCCAAGGTCACAGGCTGCCCAACACCGGAGCGGGGCAACGGCCGGGGTGACGCGACCCTGCCATTGAAAGCCGACAAAACCTTTGACCCTCGAGGCGCGGTGGAGGTTGAAAGTAACAATGGCTGGCCGGGCGGCGACGGGGCGACTCTCCTAGGCTGTGTATAATTGATATGCCAATCCCAGGCGTGGTCGCGCGGCTCTGGGGACGACCTAAGCCACGGCGAGAGGGTTGACGACCCAGGCCCAGCTCCCAAGATTGAGAATGCCGTTCGATTATTCTCGGCTAATTGGATGAGGAAGACTCCATAGCTCATTCGGCACCCACCGATCACAGGCTCCCCCGCTGCGAGTGAGGCGGCCGCTGCCGCCGTGGCCACCTGCCCACAGCGACGCAGGCGGGGAGGAAAAACATTGCCAGGGATGAACCAGCGTGCGGGAGGGCGGCGCTACGCTTATGTCGCTGACACTCATAAAGAAAAAAATACTTGAGGTTTTAAGGCATATGTATTTACCTGTTGTTGACACATAGAATCAACTGAAAAAATGTCTGCGAACAATTAATTTTTGTGTTGATCATCTACTTAAATAAAAAAAAAGTTCTTACATAACGAAGAGGTGAGGGATGGAGGGAAGCTTTTCCCAGTGCCGCGCCACCTGTCTTACCTGAGCGCTCCCACGGCGCCCATACATCTTGCATCGGCCGACCTTCCTCTACCTGCCCTTACAGACGAACCCATGCATACGTACTGCTCTACCGTACATACATACCTGGGGACCTGTCCGCCAAGGATACGTCTGACCTAGCCTTACCTGACATCCCCTTCCCCCCAACCACTTAGTCACCAAGCACAAAGAACGGCTGCTCCCGAGTTTACAGTATCAATGAAAGGAATGAAAGAATAAAGGTAAAGGCTAACTCTTGCATCGTGGCTTTGAGCAGCATTGGAATCACGTAGAGTAGAGAATCTAGAGCAGCGAGGCCCCAGAGGGTGGTCGAGGCATGGAGTTTGCAATTTCAGAAAGAAGTTAGAATGAAATTACCGATAGAAAGAAAAATAAAAAGTATTGCCGTGAAATTCAGACGAAAGTCCGTTATAGGGGAGCAGATGAGACGAAAAACCTTTGACTTTATTCTGTCCAAAAGAGCTTCCCGTTATTGTCTGCTTATTAAATGAACTGTCGAGGAATGTCTCCCTAAATGCCTATCTATACCTGTCTAGCACAATTAATTCTCTCTCTCTCTCTCTCTCTCTCTCTCTCTCTCTCTCTCTCTCTCTCTCTCTCTCTCTCTCTCTCTCTCTCTCTTGTCTACCTATCTATCTATCTCTCTATCGATCTATCTCTTATTACATTTTCCCCTGCCCAGCCTTCTCTTGTCGGACCCAATCTTTCAATATTCCCTCCCTTACGTAAATGACTTTCTCCCTTGCTTAACCTTTCACTCCAGCACTACTCTTTTTCACTTTCCTCCACGTTTACATTTACATTGCTTAATATTATCTTACTGTACCAATCTCTGTGCTACACTCTCTTTTCCTTTTCTCTATGTCATGATTCTTATTCCTTGCTTCCCCAAACTTACTCTATTAATCTCTCTTGCTACTTACCTGAGCCTAATCCACATGTTTTCCTTCCTCTGTCCTCTTTTTCCTTTCACTTACTGCCCTTGTCCTTCCTTTAATACCTTTCCTTTCCTCTTTCCTCTCTTTCCTTAGCAACACTTTCACTTACTGCCCTGTCCTTCCTAAAACACCTTTCCTTTCCTCTTTCCTCTTTTTCCTTAGCTACAGCTTCACTAACTGTCCCTTTCTTCACGACTTCTTCCCTTTCCTCTTCTTTCCTCTTTTTCCTTAGCTAAACCTTTACTTACCGTCCCTTTCTTTCCTTCCAGCAGTCCCTTTTTTTCTCTTTCCTCACCTCATGTTTACTGATCTCCATTAATTAGGAGGGGAGAAGACCTTGCCACGAAAAGTAATCAAACCTTGTCACGGTATGGGAACAGAGGCTGGAAGGGGGTAAAATACTCATCTGTCTGTTTGTCTGTCTGTCTGTCTGTCTGTCTGTCTGTATGTATGTATGTATGTATGCCTCTCTCTCTCTCTCTCTCTCTCTCTCTCTCTCTCTCTCTCTCTCTCTCTCTCTCACACACACACACACACACACACACATACACACACACACACACACACACACACCTTCAAGTCATTAATATTCACAAAATCCCCTGGTTTGTAATTCACCTTCACACACAAGGATGGAGTCGCCTGCCAGATGGATTCAGAATCTAATATAATACTCTTCTTTTTTTCTTTCTTCTTCCCTCGCCACTTCCTGAAACACGACACTATTGGAGAATTTCTGCTTGAAGGAGGTCTGTCCAACGAGTCTCTCTCTCACTCTCCTCTCTTCTTCTCTTCTTGTCCTTTGCTTCTCTTCTCTTTTTTTATTTTTTCTCTCTCGTTTTGTCTGGTCTTGTCTTGTCTTGTCGTCCCTTCCCTTCCCTTCTTTTCTTTCTTAGTTATTAATGTGATGGGAACATTTCTTCTTTTGACCGGTTACCAAACTACCTTTCGAGGGTTACTGATAAGATAGTTACAAAAGGGAACAACACCTATGTCAATGTAAGGAAAGTTAGGTAAGTATTTCCTGTGCGTAAGGAAGGAAAAAGATAAATAAAATAGTTATGTTGGTGAAGGAGGCAGAGTACAAAGAGTAGTAGGAGGAGGAGGAGGAGGGGGAAGTAGACGCAAGGGTGTAATGTGGAGGATGTGGTAGTGGTGGAGAACGACGAGGAGGAGCAAGAGAGAGAGAGGGGGAAGAGGAGGAGGAGATGCAGGAGGAGGGTGATGGATCGATTAATGAAATTTGGAAGGAGAGAGAAAGGAAAAAGTAGAAAATGTAATAAAAGATGAGCAAAAATTGTAATGAAATAAATGGATTGAGGAAGAGAAATTGGTTTGAGAGAGAGAGAGAGAGAGAGAGAGAGAGAGAGAGAGAGAGAGAGAGAGAGAGAGAGAAGGGAGGAAGAGAAAGGGACAAACATAAAACCTTGCGAAATCAAATGAATAGGAAAAAGAAACATGAAAGAGACGGTGCCAAAAAAAAAGGAAAAAAAAAAACCGCTAGACCATTAGAGAACAGAACGATACGCAGGCCCGGAAGAAAACGGATCTTATATTCGAAACCGTAGCTCGGGCGCGTAACATCATCTAAAAATTCTTCAGCCAAGTCGGATCAAACTTCCAAACTTTTGCTCGCTACACTCTTCAGGCTCTTGTTTTTTTTATCCTCGACCTTTCTTTATTCTTTTGTCCTTGGGGTAAGTTAACTCTTTCGTCTTACTTTTTTTGTGTGTGTTTTTTTTGTTCGGTTTGTTTTATAATAATTGTGGGTGGGTAGATTCTTGTGTCTTTCCTTTCTCCTTCTATTTCTCTGCTTCCTTCTTCTCCTCTTCTTATTTTTCTCTTTTTTTTTGGTTATTCATCTTCATCAGCAGTTAACTCCCTTTTATCTTTTTCGTTCTCCTCGTCCTCCTCGTGGTATTTCCTTACTAAAATTCTTATCCCATTATTACTGTCTCTCCCGGTCATCTTTCCCCTTTACCTACTTTCTTCCGTTTTTCTTGCCTTTTTCGTTTTCCACCTCCTCTTTCTCCTCCTCATCTTCCTCAATCTACTTCCTTATTAAGACTATTATGCCATTATTACTTTATCGTCTTTGCCTTTTCCCTACTTCCTTCCCATTATTTTTTCTCATTTTCCGTTCTCGACCACTTTTTCCTTGTCTTCGCCTTCGTCTTTCCTTCGTCTTTCCCTCCTCCTCCACCTCCTCCTCCTCCTCCTCCTTCTCCTCCTCCTTCTCCTCCTCCTCCTTCTCCTCCTCATCCTACCTTGTGTGGCACCAGGAGAGGTTCTTGTCACGAATTTGAGTCCAGCTTCAATTTCCGGAGGTGTTGTCGTTGCCCGGACCCGGATTACCGATTATAATATCAGCCGGATCCAGACGGACAGACAGACACAGAGAACGACAATGCAGATAGAGACAGAAAGGCAAACAGACAGAGAGACATACAGGTACACACAAACACGCACACACAGACACACAGATCAATACGAACTCGCACATACATACGCACACAGAAAAAGCAGGTACACACAAACATGCTCATATACACACATAGAAATATACATGTACACTAAAAACTCGCACTCACATACACAGAGAGAGATATAAACACACACACACACACACACACACACACACACACACATATATACAAAGGGAGATACACAGGTACATACAAGCACGCATACACATCATACACGCATAGAGATACACACACACACACACACACACACACACACACACACACACACACACTCGCAGTCAGTCTTGAGTGGAGGGACGATAAAAAAGAAGGGTTAGTCAGCCTCTCCACTAACAGAGCCTCTAACGGCGCCATTACCGGGGTCTCTACAATTACCGCGGCCTGGGATAATTATGGCGCGGCTGTAAATTACGGCACGACACTTTATTTACTTATCAACAAGCTCGCCAACTCCTAAATGACGGCAGTAAAAAGCTGATGAAAAAAAGTTGTTGAGTTACTCAGGCGACAAAGTAAAATGGAGCACGATGCTACAGTGTTTATTTTCTACTTACTAATAAAGAGTTTTTAGTGACTTTGTTTCGTTATTAACAATTTCCAACTTCTAAATGAGGGTAATAAAAAAGAGCAGTTGAATTCCTGGTGACAAAATAAAATGGAAAACGAGGCTACAGTATTTATTTTCTACTTATTAATAAAGAGAATTGGATGACACTTTAGTGACTTATCAACAAGCTCTGTGACCTATATATGACACCAACAAAAAAAACTTTAAATTTCTGGAGACAAAGCATAATATAAAAGAAGTTCCATGTATCATTTTTTTAAAATTTATTGAGAGCTTTTAGTGACACAATATTTCCTTACGAACAAGCTCTAAAACTTCTGAATGACTAAAAAAAAGAGCCAATGAACTTCTCTGGTGACAAAATAAAATGGAAAACAATGCTAAAGTTACTATTTTCGTTATGAAGAGCCTCTGTATTATTTAGTTATTATTTTTATGTACTTATTTCCTGACATGTGTAATACGGAAATCGGTGTTATATTTACACCTTGCTTCGGGGAGAGAGGAATCTGATTTTTTTTCATTAATTACAAAAAAAAAGTAATTAATATAAAGGCATTGGTGGAGGTGATACGAGGAAAAGGAGGAGGAGGAGGAAGTATGGAAACATGAATACATGGAAATGCAGGCAACAGAAAGCCTATTGGCTCATTACGAGGTCGCCCGCTTTGGTGATTTAATCTGCTCGACAGCCACTTGGGGCTTGAGGAGCAGATGAAAGCACCTCGATATTGGAGGAGGAGGAGGAGGAGGAGGAGGAGGAGGAGGAGGATAAATAAACGAGGAAGCAGGAAAGAGAGGAGGTCAAGAAAAGGGAGAAGGAAAAGAAAAAAAGGAAAAGAGAAAGCAAAAATGAGGAATAGATGGAGGAGGAAAAATAAACGGGAAAAGGGGAGAAGAAAAAAAGAAAGAAAAAGAATAGTGAAAAAGAGGAATATGTGGAGGAGGAAGAGGATTGGAGTAGGAGGAGAAGAGAAAAGGGAAAGAGATAAGCAAGGATTCTAAGAAGGAGGAAGAAGAAGAAAAAGAAGCGGAGGAGAATGAGACAATTACGCAAGCCAGGTTAACAATGTTGGAAAAAGAGGAAGAGGAAAATAAATGGAAGAAGGAAAAGAAAAAAATAAGAAAAGGAAAAGAAAAAGGAAAAAAGAGGAATTAATGGAGGAGGAAAAAGAGGAGGAAAAAGAAAGACGAAAAAATAGAGAAAAGGAAGAGAAAGAGAAGAAACCCAACAAAGACCAACACACTCACTAATAAGAGGAAGCCAATAACAGACTATCACCGGAAGGGGGGCGGGGGGGTAGGTAGAGTACACATCCGGCAGCGGTAGAGAGGAGAAATCAAAGCTAATGTCTGTTGATTCCTTATTGATATCCCTTAATGTAGTATTGAAGACTCTGTGTGTGTGTGTGTGTGTGTGTGTGTGTGTGTGTGTGTGTGTGTGTGTGTGTGTGTGTAAATGACAGAGGAAAGTTAGTAGATAAGGAGATGAGATAGAGGAAGAGGAGGAGGAGGAGGAGGCATAGTAAGAACAGTGTTAGTAGAAGAGGAAGAGGAACAAAGTGGAGGAAGGTTGATGAAGAAAAGGAGTGAAGTAGAAGAGAAAACAAAAGAAGAGCAAAGGAGAGAAACGAAAGATAATAGGGGAGAAAGAGGTAAGAGAAAGTATGAGGTTGATGAGGAAGAAGAGAGGAGAAAATGAAAATAGAGAAGAAGTAAGAAAAACAATAGAGGAGAGGAAAACAGAGGCAGATGAAAAAGGAATAAAGAAAAGAGGAATGACGCACAGGCGGAGACACATAACTAGAGGAAAGGAAATCACATGAGAAAACAGGACAGAGGAGGAAGAGGAGGTCAAAGAGGAGAATAAAAGAACGAAAAATAATAAAAACGACTATAAGAAAACAATAATAAAAACCGAAAAGATAAAGAAAAGAACAACTACAAGGAAAATGTTACATAAGTCAGAAAAAGAGTAAAATTGGATAAAAGAAACACGCTGAGGTAGTACATAAAGTAGGAAACAGAGGAGGAGGAGGAGGAGGAGGAGGAGGAGGAAGAGGAGGAGGAGGAGGAGGAGGCAGCCTTATATAAACCCTCTCACACCTATTACTCGTTTCGCTGAGGTGTGAGAGTGAAAATGAGAGAGAAAGGGAGAGAGAGAGGGAGAGGGAGAGAAATAAAGAGAAAAAAAGTGAGTAGTTCCAACCTCTTATTCTTTCATCTCTCTCTCTCTCTCTCTCTCTCTCTCTCTCTCTCGCAGGCTTAAATTTGTCAAACACGTGCAAACATTCTTTCTTGGTCTTTCTCAACAAAAAATAGCTAAAGAAAAACGGCGGACACGTGTTGGCATCCACTATTGATTCTCGCTCCGCCTTTGTAAATAAAAGAAGAGAGAAAACTTTGCAAAGGTCAACATGAATCGTTAGTGAGAAAGATCATTATGTGCCATTTTGTTTTTCTTTCCTCGGAATTTGAAAGTGTGTTGAAAACTATAAAAATTAGAACTCCCTTTCAGAAGATATGTACATTTTTTCACAAAGTATCAGGGTAGGACACATAAAAAAGGAGTGTGTCTAAACACTTAAAAACTAGAAATATTTATAATGTTCAAATGAATGAATAATATAGGGAAAAAAAGAGGAGGAGAATGAGGGATGGAAGGGTGGCATGGTTAAGTAAGAAAAGATAAAACAAAAAGAAAGTGATGAGTGGAGCAAGTATAGAAGAAGGGAAGATAAATGTAAGTGAGGCAAGGTGAGTAAAGAATGGAAGAGGGAGAGGAATAAGTGGTGGCACCGTGCGGGAAAAGAAAGAGAAGAGGTAGAAAAAGGAAGGAAGAGGAGTGGAGTGAGCTATGGAGAAGAGAAGGGGAGGAGAAAAAATAGATACGTAGTGTGACTGAAGAACAGAAAGGGAGGAAAACAGGTAAGTAAAGATACTCGGTAAGCTACGAGGAGGAAGACATTTGAAATTGGACAAATCTGATGAGTCGTGTTTGTCATGGTTTTGTCCCATTTTCCTGGTGTCTGCCTATCTTGAGGCGTTCTTCCCTTACTTCTGAAAAATGTCCCGAGGTATGAGTAATATAACGATGCGTATCATTATTCTATCCACCCCAGGCTCAGGACAAAGACTTCAGGTGAATATATAAAAGATATTAAAATCTTACGCAACGAGGAGACAGGGAAGTCTTTACATAAAATACATAAATACATGAAATACATAAAAAAAATATAATGTTAGGAATCTCAACCTCTGATCTCTGAAGAATACAAGTTGCAACATGAAAGCGTAAGATGAAACATTTAAATAAAAAATAATGCTTGGAGCCAAATCTTCAGCGGATTGAAAAAGGTAAATATCTGTGAATAGAGGATACAAAGAAACTGACGGAAGAGAACAAGTTGCAACATAAAACAAAGAGTGAGGCGAGGAAGTTAGAGAAATAAATATTGCTTGGAACCTAATGGAACGATATGAATGGCCATGAAAATAAGATACAGAGAGGCTGCAGAAAGAAAACGACTGGCAACATAAAATAAAGAAAAGGATCAGAAAGTTGAAGAAAAAAAAATCATCCTCGAAACCTAACCTTTAACGGAGAACACAATATGAATACCCAAGAAAAGGTAACACACAGAAGCTCACGAAAGAAAACACCTTGCAACACAAAACGAAAAGTAAGATGAGAGAGTTAAAGAAAAAAAAATATTCCCTGGCGTGTAGAGGAAAGGTAACCGAGGGAAACAAAGAAAAAAAAATTCAATGACATCAAGAAATCTGTTGGGAGAAAATGACTATGAAAAAAAATATTATAGTACCCGGTGAAAAGTCCTTGTCCAGAGGTCTCTTGGAAGAAAGTTTCGCTCAATTTCCTATTTCTCTCTCTCTCTCTCTCTCTCTCTCTCTCTCTCTCTCTCTCTCTCTCTCTCTCTCTCTCTCTCTCTCTCTCTCTCTCTCTCTCTCTCTCTCTCTCTCTCTCTCTCTCTCTCTCTCTCTCTCTCTCTCTCTCTCTCTCTCTCTCTCTCTCTCTGTTCTCTCTCTCTCTCTCTTCCCTCGCCTCCCATCTCTCTAATTTCAGGCAGCCTCCCCCTCGCTCTTTTAATAAAGGTGTACGATTAGTTTGCCCTTCTTGGGGGACTTCGCTTCCTCCTTCGTGTTGCAGTTCAGTTACTCATCCTTAAATACTTCCACCTCTTTCCTCTCCCTCCTTTGCTCCGCTTTTTCCCCTCTCTCACGTTTCTCGCATTTCCTTTTTTTGTTATTCTTTCTGTGTGGGTGTTTTGTTTCTTTCTTCTTTATCTGGTTGGTTACGTGTTCAAAGGGTTGGTTCACTGTAGACCGGCTCTATTTTTTATATCTTTTCGTTCGTTTCTTTGGTGATTTTCTATTTTCTTAACGATATGCTTTCAAGGTAACGTTCACCAAAATATATTCAGCTGCCTGTATTCTCTCATCTGTATCCTTTTATTTATTTATTTATTTACTTTGGAAAACATATTGTCTGGATGTCCAAAATGTATTATACAAAGGCAACTAATGCTTTCCAGTTTCCCTCTGTCATTTCTTTACTTACTCTTTACTTTGCTATGTTTTCCTTGACTTGCCTCCCTTGCCACACAAAAAAATTCCCATTGTGACATCATATTTACTAATTTATATAATTATTCACTTAAAGCTAAACAAACCTCTTCGATCCCATTGCAATCTATTACACCACTTTTACTAACACTGCAGTCAACCTGTGTGCGTGCTAATCTACGTTAATGCGTCCACCTTACCTGTAATTACCTGTCTTAACGTACACCGCGCGCACCTTTGAACACTTTATCTCTCTCTCTCTCTCTCTCTCTCTCTCTCTCTCTCTCTCTCACACACACACACACACACACACACACACACATCGTCAGAATTCATCATTTTATTATTTGGCTTTCTCCTCGTTATTTATTTCGTCCTCGTCTCTATTTGTTTTTCTTCTATTGTCTGTCTCTGCATTACGCTTTTTTTATTATTATTTTTCGTCTCAATATTAGGTTTATCCTCAATCTTTGCCGGGAAGACAATAACAACTCACCTTCTCATCGTATCTTTCTTCTTATATTTTTGTTTTCTTATTAATAATCTCCATTTTCGACTTTTATGCCGCGAGTTGGTAATGATTTAGCGTGGCGACATTCTTAACCCTTTTCCGTGTATAAGGCTCCGTCCACAAGCTTTTAATTGGAATGGAATAACAGTTTTCACAATTTCTTTCTCTTCCTCCTACTATTTTTCTTTTTCCTCTTCCTCTTCACACGTTTCTTTCTTTTCCTCTTAGCCTTTTTCTCTTTCCTCTTCCTATTCACACGTTTCTTTCTCTTCCTCTTACCCTTTTTCTCTTTCCTCTTCCTCTTCACACGCTTCTTTCTCTTCCTCTTATCCATTTTCTCTTGCCTCTTTCTCTTCACACTTTTCTTTCTCATCCTCTTACTTTTAATATCTCTACCTTCAAGCTTTCACCGGGAAAAGACAAAGATTTTAAAATCCCGACGGTTTTACTTTCCCTTTTTATTTTCCTCTCTCCGTATTTATTACAAATTTTCACTGTAAAGCATTTGTAAGGTTTTGATTATAGAACTCCGCCACGCCTTGACATTTCATTCCCCGTTGCTTCCCTCCGCCTCATCCCCAAGAAATGTGCCACAAATAGAGTAATAACGTAATACCTCAACATTTTCATCACTCCTCTAAACCTCTTATGCCGCAGTAATAAACTGAGAGCCATTGCGGAAAGAGGTTGTATCGTTTTTAGCGTTTCCAAAGAATTATTCCTCCTCTTACGTTTATTTTTTTGTCTCGATATTAAACATCTCCCGGGCACACAATAACAACTAAAAGGCTCGACATTTCGATCTCTCTTCTAATCGTCTTATGTGTGCGTCATAACATTAGCCGGAAACAGAATCCAGCACTCTTCTTATCTTCTTATGTCTCCGTGTTAGGCTTTCCCGGTAACGGAATAACAGTTTAGCGTCTCGACTTATTACTGCAGAGAGTGAGGTGAGTGAGTGGCATTGACTAAGATCGTAGCACGGCAAAGAAACACGAGGATGAGAGGAAGGAGGTACGCAATATTGTCTTGTACGAGTGAGACTAAAGTGCCTGATATATTAAAAAAAAGGAGAGAGGAGAGACATATCCAATCCTGCCACTTATATAGAATTCACTCACCCCCCCCACACACACACCCACACCCACACACACACGTAACAAGATGAGACTGGTGGTCGATTGTAACTTAACGTAGCCAACGGAGCACACGTGTGGCTGACGTCATTCACTGAAGAAAAGTAATCAAACATTCTGTTGCTAAAGGCAAGAGTTCGGGTTTGATTACATGAGTTAACTTTCACGATGTGAATGGCATGCAGGTCACTGCAATGAAAGGCTGTAGTTTATGTAACTGGATGAACAAAGAATGGCTTACGTAAACTACTGCAGGAACAAATAATAGTACTTGCTGGAAGAAAACGTAGTGGTATAGATAACTTATTGGAAGGACATATGAAAAGTCCATGTAACTTATTGGAAGAACGAGTAATAAGTTATGTAACTTACTGGAAGCACAAGTAAGGGTTTATGTTACTTAATGGGAGAACATGTAACAGTTACGTAATACTAAAAACAAGCAATAGTTTACATACCTTACTGGAAGTAATAAGTGGCGGGCTTCGTAACTTACAGGAAGAGAAGGACGTTACTCACCTCTGTGGGACGAAAAGAGAGAACACAGCTGTGGGGGATGGAGTTCAAAATACCTTCACTCTCCTCTGACAGGCGAATGAAGGAGAGGTTGAGGCAATTTACTCAACGAAAAAACATTCATGATTTTTATTCTATATTCAATTCAAAGGAGAGGACTGAATTCGTCACTCGAAATACAGATATTACAACCTTTGTTTTCTTCTGACAGGTGGATGGATTAAAACGTCAAGGAATTTACTCAAGCAAAAACCATTGATGACTTTTATCCTTCATGAAACTTGAAAAAGAGGACTCAAATGGAATATACATAGCTCATTTGCTATTGACAGGGGCCTGGAATACGCATTCAGGCAAGTCATTGAAGGAAGAAAGGAAGCAAGTACAGGTGACGATTTTTTTATTTATTATATCACTTGGAGAAAGACGCGGTTGGTGTTTACCACTTGAAATATTTATGCTCTTAATATACTTCGGGCAGGTGACTGAAATACAGGTTCACGCAACTTACCGAATTGGCAGGTAATAATACCGTTACAATATTATTCAAAAGAAAGGTGCGAACTTCACCACTCGACTAGAGGAAGTGTGAATACATTGCCCTACGAAGCAAAATATATAGTTATTCATTTTGTTATTAAGGTCAGAGTTCTCAACCGTTGGGTTCTCAAGGGTGGTTTCATGAGCCTGGTGTCAGTTCACGAGGCTGCCGCGCCAGGGCCGGAAGAAACACCCACGGGAACACGACATTTTTCCTGAGGGCTTTGGAAATAAGGGCCCGAGTGGATACAGAACACTGGCCATATAAGAAGGAAAAGTGACACTAATCTCAAAAGATTTTCGTCAACTTTCATGATTTTTTGATAGATTAGAGGTACCCTTCAATCGAACTTTGAAAGAAAAAAAAGTGTCATCCATCCGTCAACCACATACCACTAAAATAATATATAAGAAAAATAAACATGAAGATTTTTTTTATTTTATACTTGAAGATAAGTATCGTAACATACCACTCGACACAAGAAAAAAAACAATAAAAGGGGATGAATGAAGTGTGCAGCCACCTGTGTTACGTGATACTGTAAAAAGATTAGAAAGAGATCACAACACGCAAGAAAGACACATGAATTAACAAGAAGTGAGTGAGTTAATCTTGATTGGAACAGCAGTCCCAGCAACCACTTGTCAGGCTCATTGAATATTCATTAAGTAATTGCGGAAAAGTCGAGCCCGTAACCTTTTCGAACTGTACTCCGTGACGCGAACGATAAATAACCAAGCAGGAGAAAGCCAGATCAGATAAGTCCCCTTACACCTGCCGCTTGGTAATAGTAAGAAGGACACGCTCTCTGTAGTCTGGGAATTTACAAGACCGTTCTTTTTTTTTTTGTATATTTGTTCGTTTATTTGTTTGTTTCTTTCATTATTGCTTTTTTGCGTCTCCCTTTCTTTCTCCTATTTTTCTTTCTTCCTTTTTCTTTCCTTTTTCTTTCTATTTTCTTTCTATTTTTCTATTCTATTTTTTTTCTGCTTTCTTTCCTGTCTTCCTTCCTTCCTTATTATTCCATATACTGTTTTTCGCGCCTCCACAGTTTGCTTTTCTATATTAAATCGTAAGCCACTTCTGTCAACTTTTCACTACGTACGTTTTATCCCCTCCTTCTCTTTTATACTTTAACCAATTAATTTAAACATTATGAACGTGTATTTTATTTCTCTCCAACAGCAAGCTTTTTTGTTTCCTCTTTTTTTGCCCTTGCGCCGCTCCTTTCCTGAAAACAAACTACCTATCTACTTACCTGCCTACCTACATACTTCCTACCTGTCTATCTACCTGTCGGAAATTATGTATACAAAATTTACCTTCCGTTATACCGTCAGAGAGGGATGATACAGTATTTTAGGGAAATAGCATTTTGAATAGTTAAACAGGTAAGTTTATTGTAATTCAAGTAATTTACGACGGTATATATTAAATGGGAGAAGCCATTATACCAGCGACTCCTGGCTGACGTGGGAGTAAGTGACGTCACGGATGTCGAGGCGCCGGTGTTTCACTGTAAGCGACGTCATGTATACCGAGGCGCCGGAGCTTCACTCTGATATTAGACAGCGGCCCGTCAACATCCTGCTCCCAAATCAAATTACCGTCTCGCCTTTCCACCACCTGTACGGTCGACTCTTGGATTGTACACATGTAGATAAGTTTCAGAGCCTTTGAGAAGAGTGCCCCGCGGCTCTATAATGAGTTACCCGGGGATGTTAAGAATAGTGGCAGTCTGGCATTCTTCAAGAAAGCGCTGAAGACTCACTAATTCACTAAATCCTTCGATTTCACAAACATGAGGATTGAGGACATTTTCGGTGCTAATATTACTGTTATAATGTTGGCGGCCCTGTGGAGCGCTGCTATGGCGGGGGACCGGGGCCTGAAACTTCATCAACGGTAAACGGTAAGCATAAAAATACACGGTTCATGACCCGGAAGGCCATGCAGGGGACTCATCAAGCCGACCCATCCATCTCCACCACCGCTTCATCAACTCCCAAATAAGCAGAGCTGAGTACATGAATAATTTTCACGCGGGGTTCTCGGGAGATTAATATATCACCGAATCTTCTGATTTTCTTACGAATCCGTAGTATCAGGAAAATATTCATTGTTGTTCTTCACGCGGGTTCTCCAACATCTGGAACCGCGTGAGAAGTGGTAATTTAGTAGTAGTTCCGGCTGAGGAGTGTTTCTCTTGACTTGAAGCATGTCAAAACCTTTCATACCCACAAAATTCCATATCTTACCAATCATACCAATCTTATCAATCTTACTGTGAAGTTAGATATTTTTCACAATACTCACCTAACTACCCACATACCTACCCCTGAATATATCTATATCTATCTATCTATTTACATACATATCTAGAACTCCCTTCCTGAGAAAAAAAAAACTACCTATCTACCTGCCTGTCTATCAATTTATATATCTATATCCATGTACGTATATCTACACATCTATCTATCTTTATATCTATCTGCAGGCTGGTCTCGGCGATTTAATCCTGAACCACTCTTAAGGTCCTTTGAAACACACATTCTCTCTCTCTTTGACCACCGCGCTCTCCAACCTCTTGCTTTAAATTCTTTGCGACCTCTCCTTTTCCTCCCACGTCTTTAACTCCCGTCTTGCCTCTCCTCTTTTACCCTCTCCCTCCCTCCTTCACCTCCTCCTCCTTCCCTGACCTTTTATCCACTTCTCTTACTCTTTCCCGATCTTCACGTCTTACTACTTCCACTTCTACGATCTTACCTCACTGATTGCATGGAGGAAAAAGAGAGTAACAAAAATGGAGAGTGGAAGAAGGAGAAAGTGAAGGAGGAAGAGGAGAAGGAGGAGGAGAAGGAGGAGGAGGAGAGGAAAAAATGTAGAGACGATAATATGTGTGTGTGTGTGTGTGTGTGTGTGTGTGTGTGTGTGTGTGTGTGTGTGTGTGTGTGTGTGTGTGTGTGTGTGTGTGTGTGTGTGTAATGAATCAAACGGAATAACAAAAGTGAGTCTCGTGCATTGATAAATAAGAGAAATAAAATCGTGTGTCCACATTATATTTACGATTGTGTGAGTGTGCAGGCCCTACAGTGAGAGAGAGAGAGAGAGAGAGAGAGAAGAAAAATAAATAAAATAAAAATAAGAAAGATTAGGTAAGAAAAATAAGTAAAAGAAAAAAAATAATAAATATACAAGAGGGTAAAAGACACGTACATATACATAGATAGAAACAAACATATGTACATAGATACACGCAGATAAGAAGAGAAACAAACACAGAGATTTATATACATTCACACACAAAAAAGAAAACAGACAAATACCAAAACAATACAAAACCCATAGATAAAGAAAGAAAAGTAGACCAAAACAGATACACAAACACAGCTAAAGACACACGGACAGAGAGGGAAAGAGATACACAGGAATTCCATTAAGAAAATCTAATCCTCAACAATGGCAACACTTCACTTTCATAAGCTGGTCCAGCCTCCATAAATCCCGCCAGACAATCGCCATCAATTCCTTCCTTCCTTCAATTCATATTCCTTCAGTGTTTTTTGCTTCCCTCCATTGATTTCTTTTCTCCTTCATCAATCACTGTTCTTTCTTCTTTGTTTAGCCTCTCGCGTTGATCAATTTCGTTCCTCGTTCATCTTGCTGTACCTTTTTAATTTTCACTTCTCTTAGTTATCAATCTCTATTCCTCCTCCTATTCCTTTTCTCCTCTCTCGTATGCTCCATTTTTTTCAACAATCAATACATTTTTTTTACTGTATTTTGCCTTTTTTTGCAATGTGTATTTTTCTTGTTTTTCAATATATTTTTCCTTCGTTGTTTCTCGTTTCACTTTATTCTTTCATTTCTCTCCTCTCGTATGATTCATTTCTTTCAACAATCAATAAGTGTTTTTGCTGCATTTTGCCTCCTTCGCCGTGTATTTTATGGTTGTTTTTCAATCTTTATTCCTCGCCCACTGTTTTTCTTATTCTGTATCTATTTCATTTGTTTTTATATTCCATCGAACTCTCTCATCTCTATTCTCTTTTATTCCATTCTTTTTCTCTAATATTTTATGATTCATGTATTTCATTCTTCTTTTTCAGTCTCTATTCCTTGCTAACTGTTTCTCTTATCATTTATCAATTCCATTTTCTTACATTTCATCAAACTTTCACTTCTTTTCTCCTTTATTCCATTCCTTTCCTCTCTTATTTTATCATTCTGTGTTTCTTTTTTTATGTTCGTATTCAGAAACTGAGCTTGACCTTTTCTTTGTCCCACCGGTGACATTCTCCCTCTGACAATTCAATCTATTTCTTTTGTCATTCATCAATCTCTGTCCCTTCTTTATTTCATTACTAACCTTGACCTCTTCCTCGCCCCACAGGTCACACCCCTCCCCACCCCTCCGGCCGGACCGCCAGGTGGACATGTAGATCACCACCACGCACAGGTAAGTTATGAGCACCTGTATTTTCTTTCAAGCCAGTCTTTGCATCTGTCATTCCACACACCTTTCAATTTAAGAGAGGCCAAACAGATCGTCAAAGAATAGGAAAGAGGAATGTAGGAAGAATAGCAGCAAACAGAAAAGCAAATAATGATAGTGGGAATTATATTTGAAGTGATATATTAATGTGGAATAAATGGTTGAGTAAAATTTCATGATGATATTGGAAAAGCGGCTCTTGATTAGTCTTCTATTTTATGTGGATGATTACTTATAGAAAATGAAGAAACGTGTTACAGATTGCAAATTACCTTTTTATCTTTACTTCATTGCAAAACACAACAGCTCCATTTGAACGCAACAACATTGATAATACGCATTGACTCTAGTTTTGTGACGATGCTGGGAATGGGGACTTAGACATTTCCCTGACAAACATTCTCTCTCTCTCTCTCTCTCTCTCTCTCTCTCTCTCTCTCTCTCTCTCTCTCTCTCTCTCTCTCTCTCTCTCTCTCTCTCTCTCACTTCCATTACTCTTTGCCTCTCGATTACCTGGCAAAATGCGATAAAAAAGTGTTTGTATATACTTTTTCATATAGAGCTTCAGTGGTGTGTGTGTGTGTGTGTGTGTGTGTGTGTGTGTGTGTGTGTGTGTGTGTGTGTGTGTGTGTGCGTGTGCGTGTGTGTAAAGGCGGTGAAAAATTACTCACACAGAAGGCATCCCTCTAATGATGGACTTTTTTGAGGCCACACAATGACCTCCCACTTTACTTTTTTTGCCTTCCTTCTTTTCGTCCTCCTTTTCTTCCCTTCCCTTCCTCCTTTCTTCTCACCCTTACTTTCTCCTCACTCGTCGTTGCCCTCTCTCTCTCTCTCTCTCTCTCTCTCTCTCTCTCTCTCTCTCTCTCTCTCTCTCTCTCTCTCTCTCTCTCTCTCTCTCTCTCTCTCTCTCTCTCTCTCTCTCTCTCTCTCTCTCTCTCTTTTTCAGTCCACCATCTATTCATCATACGTTCTCTCCATTTATCATTTCTTCCCTTACAAACGTTCTTCTGTCTACACGTTCCTTCTTTCCTTACGTTTTTACTTCCATCATTCTGGTCTCTCTTCATCTTCCCATCTTTACACTCCTTTACTTCTCCAATCCCTTCTTTCGCCCCTACTTTCTTCTTTTTCATTTTCTTCCATTCCCTTCAGTTTTCAATCCACTTTTCTCTTATTCCCCTCTTTCTCTATCTGCCTTTTCATCCCTCCGTCTGTACGTTTCTCTCTCTCTCCCTTAATATTCATGCAGTTCATTTTCCCATCCCTTCACCTCCTCACTCTCTTCTCCTTTCTGTATATATTAAACCTTTAGCCTATACATCTTCTACTTTTGGGTATTTCTTTACCTCACTACGACTGTGTTCTAAACGCTGTAATAATTTTTTTTCTGACGTACACCTAACTCATATACATTCTCTCCTTCCTTTCCCTTTCCTGCAGCTTCCCTTTTTTCCTTAACCCACTCTCATATATTCCCCTTTTTTTCTTGCTCCATACCTTTCTCCCTTTATCCTCAATCCACTCTAATATTCTGCCTTTCCTTTTCCTATTTTTCTACTTATATTCTCTCTCTACCTTCTCTCCTTTGTTTTTCTTTCTCCCTTCTTTCCATCCCTCAATCTCAACAAGGTCCAATACTCTCTCTTTCCTTTTCCTTTTTTCTTCCTCATCTTCCTTTCCCATCTCAACTCGCTCATACTTTCCCTTTCTTTGTCCTCTCTTCCTGTCTTGAATTGCAATCCACTCTCATACACTCCTTCATTTTCCCCTCTTCCTCCCTATATTCTCCTCTTTAACTCACCTCTCCACCCTTTTCAACCTAAGTAGTGTCCTCTTCCTCTGTCATTAATCTTGTCTCTTTCCTTCCCTCCTTCCCTTTCTTCTTCCTCCCCTTCCGTCTCTTTCTCGTCCTCTCCTCTTCCATTCAGCACGATTACTCTTCTCTCAGCAAACATGACCCGAGGAATTAAAAGTAAAGGAATAATATAATCTAGAATTGTCTGCCTCTTCCTGCTACTTGTCTCTCCTCCTTATCTCTACTTCTCCTCCCTCACCAATCTCTTCTTTTATCGTATCCCTCCTTTTTGTCTCCTCCTTTCCCTTCCTTCTCCTTCCTCACCAATCTCTTCTTTTATCGTATCCCTCCTCTTTGTCTCCTCCTTCCCCTTCCTTCGCCTCCCTCACCATTCTATTCTTTTATCATATCCCTCCTCTTTGTCTCCTCCTTTCCCTTCCTTTGCCTCCCTCACCATTCTTTTCCTCGTGTAGACTCCTTATGTTATGTTAATATGTTCTTATGTTTATTCTATCCCTCTTTCTTTTTCTCCTTACCCCTCCTTTGTGTCCCTTCCCATTCTCTTCCTTTATTATCTCTCTCTCTCTCTCTCTCTCTCTCTCTCTCTCTCTCTCTCTCTCTCTCTCTCTCTCTCTCTCTCTCTCTCTCTCTCTCTCTCTCTCTCTCTCTCTCTCTCTCTCTCTCTCTCTCTCTCTCCTCTCTCTCCTTCTCTTCCTCTACTCATTTCCATTTCTTTGCTTTCTTTACCACTCTCTTCCTTTATTATCTCTCTCTCTCTCTCTCTCTCTCTCTCTCTCTCTCTCTCTCTCTCTCTCTCTCTCTCTCTCTCTCTCTCTCTCTCTCTCTCTCTCTCTCTCCTTATTATTCTCTTCTTTCATTCTATTATCCTTCTATATATCTCTCCTCCTTTACCATCCTTTGCTTCTCTCACCCTTCTCCTCCTTTATTTTATCCCTCCTTTCCTTTCTCCTTCTCTCTCACCCCCTTGTGTAACCTCGATCGTATCTCTAGCCTGTACACCATTGACAAATCTAAGCATTTATCAACGCAACAAACTATGCATGTCATGGGTGCAATGCCAAGCCATCTGTAGCCCATCACCCTATTCACGGGCGTCTGTTTATCTGTTTCTTTCTAACGTAGCATTTTCTTCGCATAGCCGGCGCGCGCGGTTAGGCTGAGCTATGTATATATATTGTGTCGGGCCGCCCTCTTTGTGCTGGCTGGCAGGGCGAGTGTTGTATATTTATAGTGATATCCGATGCGGCGCGTGATATCCAGGCACTAACGGCTTGGCTATTGTCGTGGCGCTGAGGACGTGGGGACTTGTAAGGCGATAAACGTGAGGAATAAAGCAAAGGATGATGGTTTTAGAGGACTGGCGAAGAGATGAATGTGAAGGATAAAGCAAAGGATGAGGGTTTTAGAGGACTGGCGAAGAGATGAATGTGAAGGATAAAGAAAAGGATGATGGTTTTAGAGGACTGGCGAAGCGATAAACATGACGGACAAAGCAAAGGATGATGGTTTTAGAGGACTGGCGAAGCGATAAACATGACGGACAAAGCAAAGGATGATGGTTTTAGAGGACTGGCGAAGAGATGAATGTGAAGGATAAAGCAAAGGATGAGGGTTTTAGAGGACTGGAGAAGAGATGAATGTGAAGGATAAAGAAAAGGATGATGGTTTCAGAGGACTGGCGAGGCGATAAAAACGAGGAATAAAGAAAAGGGTGATGGCTTGAGAGTAGTAGTTAGGCGATAGACATCAGAAATAAAGAAAAGGGTGATGGTTTGAGAGTAGTAGTTAGGCGATAGACATAGGAAATAAAGAAAAGGGTGATGGTTTGAGAGTAGTTAGGCGATAGACATAGGAAATAAAGAAAAGGGTGATGGTTTGAGAGTAGTAGTTAGGCGATAGACATAGGAAATAAAGAAAAGGGTGATGGTTTGAGAGTAGTAGTTAGGCGATAGACATAGGAAATAAAGAAAAGGGTGATGGTTTGAGAGTAGTAGTTAGGCGATAGACATCAGAAATAAAGAAAAGGGTGATGGTTTGAGAGTAGTAGTTAGGCGATAGACATCAGAAATAAAGAAAAGGGTGATGGTTTGAGAGTAGCAGTGAGGCGATAGACATAGGAAATAAAGAAAAGGGTGATGGTTTGAGAGTAGCAGTGAGGCGATAGACATAGGAAATAAAGAAAAGGGTGATGGTTTGAGAGTAGCAGTGAGGCG